>NC_088884.1:78766009-79070697 GCF_037157495.1 Lathamus discolor | reverse complement strand
GTGTTAAAGTAGTAGAGATAATAATGCCCAACTAGTTGCAGGATGATCCTAGACAGCAGGGGATGGTGTTCTTCCTGGGTAACGGGCATGGTTTTGGGGCTATTTTGAGGAAAACCTCAGCCAAGGCACTGCTGGCTAACAATGTTAATGTGTGGTTCCTGTGGAGGGACCTGCCTCTGCCATGCTCTATTTTCCACCCCAAGAAAGCATATGAACAAATGGAGTCTTGCAGTAGCCTCAGGGCTCTGGAACATGATTATTTCTCTGGTTTCATGGAGAAGGAAAGCAAAGAGTTTGGCATCTGAAAGTGGGACATGCATTTCCTCTCTGGCTTGGCTGTGCTGCAGCAAGGAAAAGATGTGCTCCGTGTGGTGAGGCTCCACTCTTTTTCAGTGCTTAATACGTGTGCCAGAGTGGCACTGGGCAGTTTCACAGGAGCCACGTTTTGCACGAGCTCTTGGTGACTTGATGGAGCTGCAGTGACCCTGCCTAGAAGTAGCAGGGGGAAGGTCTGCATTTGGTCTCCTTCTTCTCCCGTCTTTTCTTTGTGCTTTCAGCTGGATGCAGGAGCAGAGACTTCTGAGACTTGCTCATCTTAGTCCAAGAACAGCACATGTTGGCCAGCGTGACTCGTCTGTGCCTTGTGGATGGGTCATGTCCCCAGCTGTGAGCTTCCTGGCCACAGGGGACAAGCAATGGTCAGTCCTTTGCTCCTCTGCCTCTCAAGGTGAGGAGAGATAGCTCCCCTGCCATGCTGGATGCTTCAGGGCAGGCTCTGCATCATTCTTACGCTTGTTTTTGCTCTTTCTTTGTATTTTTTCTTCATTAATTTTTTCATTATTAAATTGTGGCAACAAAGTCCAAGATGACTTTCTCAGGTGAAGGTCATCACGTTCCATTGCAAGACCAGTTTTGCCCTATTTGCTCATTGATCAATGACTTCATAAAAGATAAAAGGAAAAACTAAAAAAAAAACCCACCCCCAAAACCCACCCAAACCCCAACATATCAAATCCAGTAAAGCAAATAATCATTGACATTACTTGCAACATCTCTGGAGGTGCATCAAATCCAGCTCTAGGTGTATGAAGTTGTTATATCCCTTCTGATGCATGGCCCAACCATGCCTTTTGCTCAGTATTTGTGACTCCCAATGAGCTGGGGAAATTCACCCTTTGGAGGCCATGGCCGAAACCTCAGGGTGTTGCTGCAGCTCAGGGTTTGAGCTAAAATCTTAGCTCAGAGGCGCAGTTTTGGTAAGACAGTGGCTGGCAGGAGCAGTACCTCATGCTACATTGGCTGAGCTGTGTCACTGCAGCCTCTCTGGGGGAAAGGCTGTGCCCACACACCACACAGGGCTGTAATGAAAGGGAACAGGAGGTATGAGGCACACGAGAAATTCCAGTTGGCATTGCCCTCTGTGTTCATTTTTGGGTACTTTGCCCCAGCGATGTTAGCACTGAAGTCACTGGAAGGTTTTTTCCATTAGCCTCCCTGGAGTGCGATTGCCCCTTAGCAATCAAGGCAGGCAATAGAGACCAATGAATGTTATCCCTTGGTTGTGCATACAAAAGAAGTGGAGAAATACATGAAAAACCACAGCTTCTGTCCTAGAGGAGGAATAGTGAGTTGGGTTTTTTTTTTTTTTTTGCTTAGCAGAACTAATGATAACTGATTTTCCCTTCACAATGTCCTTTGTCCCTCCAACTCTCATGACAGGTCCCCTATGGTAGTGTATACTGCCCCTGTAGTACCCCACACCATCCCATCCTCAGTGCTCCAGCCTGTCTCCCATGTCTCTGGGCTGCACTTCTTCCTTCCCTGGCCCCATGCACTCTGGCTAGCTCATGCATGACCCTGGCTGGCACCACGGGGCACTCCTGGGGTCACTGCACAGCCCTTCCTTGGGAGAAGCACTAACTTGAGTCTCTGCCTCTCTTCATTCCCTGCTTGAAGAACTTGATACATTTGAGGGCTGTGCTTCTTTTTCAGTGTGGGTTAAACTTGTCCGTGAGCTTAAAAAGTAACTGGGATTAGGAACAGATAGATGGGTCTTTGTGCAAGAAAATGCGTGAGTTGCTTCTGACAGGGCAAAAGAATAATGCAACAAAACTGTATAAACTACCAGCATTGTGAAACTGGCATCTTAGCGTTCCAGACTGCACTGTATAAGAAAAGGAAAATGCTTCTTAATTTAATCAGCACATTTAAAATGAGCAGAAATAGGTCTTTAATCGTTTTAATGCAGTAGTTTTCCTGAGGAGGATGGAGACAGGTATGCCTTTAAGGCACTTGTCTGTCTTTCGCCATCTCAAAGCCACTGGGGGCTCAGGGAGCTGCCTGCAGCCTGCTTGGAGGCTGACAGGAGGGGAGCAGGACGTGGCCCAGCCTCATCCTCACACTGCAGTTGCTCAGGCTGGGTCTAGATAGTCTATGGGAGCTGAGGAAGAGTGCTGCCAGCTCTCTGCTCCCTGGGGAAGCTTCTTTACACAGGAGCTCTAAAACGGGCCAGAGGCTGCATCATTTGCCTCTCTCCTTACAGGCAGTGTGAGACAGCCCCAGCCACCGAGGTGAGAGCAGCAGTGGTGGGTGTGAGCAGGATCTGATCCTGCTTCCCCTGAGAGATAAGGAGCCAAGTGGGCACCCATCTGGAACCAGGGAGGGCATTGCAGTAGCTGACCCGATTCCACCTGCATGTGTAACACAAAGATCAAGGCGCTGCTTGGCAAACCAACCACATGGTAGGCTGCAGCTCAGCAGTTCTTCACCCAATTTTTTCAGGGCTTCAAGACGTATTCTGGCCTCATGTGGATATCCTGTTTGTTTAATGGTTTGCAAAACACTACTCATGCGTGCCCCTTCTCCTCATCTGGATAGGGTTGTGGTGCGCCACCAACCTCACCTGCCACGTTATCAGGAGCACCATGGATCACCCGGGCATGGTGGTGGAGAAGGGAGGTTGGGCAATAGCTGCAGATCAGACCTGGACATCAGCAACTTAAATCTCATGCAGGAGAGTGGAAAAAGCATGCCACCTGGCAGCTCTATCACCCAGGAGAGCTGATTTATTTTCTTCTCACATCCTCTCTGAGCGCTGATTTCTCCTGTAACCAAGCAATCGCCTCTTTTCAGGAGAAGGGAGATGAAAGGTTGGGTGACTGCAGTGGCTGCCTCTTGGGCAGCACGTGGACAGGGCTGTGAAACACAAGCCCTGTCTGCCTGACCCTGCTGGGCAGGACAGTGATGCTCCAGCGCTGAGCAAGCTCCACGTGGGGCCAGCACCCTCAGGCTCCTGGGGGGCCTCTTTTCCAGACCCTTCGGTTTTCATGGATGCAGGAAGCTCAAGCATATGCTACTGCTGCAGCAAGCAGAGAAGCAGCTGAGCATCTGCTGAGCCCTGATCAGCCAGTCACGGCTCTTAACAAGACGCAGGAGCCTTGGGGCTACTTGGCTGTCATTAAAATGGTGTGGATGGAAAGAAAAGTCTAATTGACTGAACAACAGCCTGCACTGTGTAATTAAACTAATTGTGGCTCTACCTGCATGGGTTAGAAGTGATTTGTGTGGCTGTTACAGCACTGAAAAATGAAAGGTGGAGAGGTGTAAAAGTATTTCTTACATGCGTTTCTGCAGCTAATTTTGCCGTTTCATTTCAGGCAGTTTTATGCTTTTGAAACCTTTGGTTTGTGTCGGATATGAGGAGACTGTTAATATTTCACACTGAAGCAGGGGATAGCAAAAGGTCACTGTTGTTAGCAGTTTCAGGCGGTAGCATTCCAAGCGGAGGCAATACTTTTTCAGGGCAATTTTCTTATTAGAGGTGAAATTCCTCACAAAAGGGAGGGGAAGGGCTGTTTTCCAGAAAGTTTCAGCCTGGCTCTGCACCCGCTGGGGACCATGCAATTGTTTTTATTGACTTGAGCAGCAAAAGACCAGGCCTTCTGCACGACTCGGTGGAGCTCAGGTCACTGTACTGCCAGGGATTTATGACCCTCGCTTTTCCTGATTGTTTTGAAAGTCTTGCCTTCAGAATATGATGCCTTTAGGAGAAGTCAAATGAGAAATCTGCTATAGTGTCATGCTTAAACTCTTTGACCTTGTTTTTAAGTCCTTGCGAAGCGGAGCCCACCTCCAGTTTGTAGTTCTGCTCTTATTGATTATCATTTCAAGTCCTTCAGGCGTTTTGCTGTGCCCAAAGCACCGTGTGCTTTTGGGAATGAATAATGTGACATGACAGAGAGCTACTTGAACCGACTCTGCTCTCTCCAGGCTGTCAGCACAGGGCAGAGCCCTGCGCTTACGCTGGAGGAGATGCATGTGGATAAGTGGAGGGGCTGATGCGTTTTGTCCCAGTAGACCACTTGCCCAGCATGTGAGCTGATATCTAGACACAGGAGTCAAACACTCAGCCTGGAGCAACCGATGACCGTATTTTTCCTGCTCAGAATTGCGTGTCCAGGGAAGGACGCGGCACAGCTGGGCTGTGGGACATGAGTGAGCCCTTCTGCCCTAGTCATCCATCACTGTAGGAGACAGGACAGTAAGTGGGATGAACCCTCAGTGGGTGTTGTTGACTGTTTCTCTATCTCTTGACTGTGGAGAAACCACTATAAATCTAGTTTATTTTATCTGAGCTGGAGATGAAGGATCTCACTTCTCAGGTAAGAAGTAGCTGCCAGTATGCTCTGCTGCTCCTCTACCATCTTCCCCCCAAGTGCACGAAATACAAGGTTAGACCATCTCAATGCCATATTGGTCGAGAACCGTGGCAGCAAGAACAAGGAAAAGCGCAGAGGGAGAGCAGGATATATGCCTACTTTTAAGGATAGCAGCTTACCCACTGGTTTTTATCCCAGAAAAAAAGAAGTGAATCAAAATGGCTTCTGCCGAGCCTAATTTGTAATGTCTCCAGGCACAGCTAAACATCCTGACTTAGCCCTGCTCTGAATTTCTCCCAGGGGATTTGGTGCTATTTCTGCTGTTTTGATTTATAAATTGTCTTTATTTTACTTTCCTCCTACATGATCTGTATAATCTCTTCTCCCTGCCTTACTGAGGAGACAGGAGCTGGTGCTTGCTATACACAACATGTAGGACAGAAAGGAGATCCGTTAACCAAAGCTTTTGTCTGTCCAGCAATGCTTTCTTCTGGCATCTGCTTTGTGGGCTACGTGAAACAGTCTCTTCTCCTCAGAAGGCTTTCTTGCGCTGCCACTTACTTCCAGGCTTACCTGCAGCCATCCTTGGGCTGGAGGAGTTGTGAAGCTCAGGGCTGCTTCCATAGCTCAGAGGGGTTTGGTTACACCCTTCATCCCACAGCAAGTTTCCTGGCTTCTCCGCTGGCATACCAGAATGAACCACAGTTATTTTCTGGTTCAGCCTTTCCCTTAGCAGTTGACACAGTTTTTCTAACCTCAGCAACAAATTCAGTAGGAGAAGGAAATCCATCTGCTGTAATCATGGGGTGTCCATTACAGTAAGCAGGAGCCAATATTGCTGTTGAGCCTGGGCTTGGGAGACCTTCTGGGTTGAGGACGCTTCAGAAATGTAAGTTAATGAGTCCCCCGAGCACCTCATGATGCAAATGGGTACTGTTTGCTTACAAGTCTGACAAGAATAATCAGCTCCAGCAAGGCCAGCTTTAACTGCTAGAGCATGCCACCTCCTAGAATCATAGAATCAACTAGGTTGGAGAAGACCTTTAATAGCAACAAGTCCAACTTCTATCCCATCACTGCCAAGTCCACCACTAAACCATGTCACTGAGGGCCTCATCTACACAGGTCTTGAACACTTCCAGGGGACGTGATTCCACCAGTTCCCTGGGCAGCCTGTGCCAATGCCTGAGTACCCTCTCTGTGAAGAAATCTTTCAAGATAGATACCTTATCTTCCTCACATTGCTTTGTTTCCTGATATTCCCATTAATATTTTCTCTCTTTTTTTTTTTTTTTATAATGTGTGCATCAAGGAATGGGAGTGTTTTTGTCAACAGACTTCTGTGGGAGACTGTAGCACTGGTCACTGTTACGGCCTCTGGTGGAGGCTTAAATTCAGCTCTGTGTAAAATGGACTGAGAATGGCTTCTGCACTGGCTGAGGGCAGATGCAGAGAGTAAAACCAGGAAAAGCAGCGAGTGATACTTCCTTAGAAGAGTCCCTCAACCTCCAGCAACTTATAGCTCAGGGATTTCCTGACCTGCAGTGGTAGCACCCGGTGGATTTTCCTTGCATTATTTTTCCTCCTAATTTCCTCCTTGAAGTCATGTAAGCTCTCAGCATGCAGCATGTCCTGGAGTGGGGAGTCTCGCTCCATAGCTGTGCGTTTTGTGGACTACCACCTTTTGCTCTTTTTGAACCTACCACCTGCTCTCCTGGTCTAATTCCCTGTAGTTCTTCTGTCAGAAATGGTGACCACTCATATTCTAAGACACTGATACATTTATAGGCCCCTGTCAGTCACCTCTTCCACAGGCAAATGGGTTCTAGTTCATTTAGCCTTCCCCACACGGAAGATGTTCCACTCTTTTGAGCATCCTTTTGGCTCTCCTCCATGCCTTTTTCTGACTTCACAGGAGCTTCTGTAAGGGAGGAAAGGAGAACTGCGTTTAGTTTTCAAGACATGAGTACAATACTGTTTCAGACACTGGCGTGATAATGTAGCCTGTTCTTCTTCCTGAACAGTTTTGGTGTGCTGATTAGATACTTCTTAGGGCCTAAAAGGAATGGAAATACTAATGAAATGTTTAGTCAGACTCATACAATTAATTCTCAGGACTGTGGAGCCCTGACTTAGTGGGATTCCAATGGTTCACAGGCTGCCTGTAGTCACTATCAAGCATCACCTGAATACACCTGGCAATTTGAATATCAATCACATGCAACGTAGTGTACAAAGAGGTGCTGAGTAGATCAGTGATTTCCTTGCCAGGCATTGCAGGTGCACAGCTGTGATCACAGCTTTGCCACTGCTAGGACTGGAGATTAGGGCACAGGATCGCAATGTGGAGCATGTCCGTAGTGGGGCTGCTGTTGCAAACTATGCTATCACAGCCATGCGCAATCTCACATGGTATCCATGCACCAAATCTGGTGCACGCAGATTTGGGCCCCAGACCTGGGGGTTTCCCTTCTCCACTGTCACTCAGACATGATAGCTATATTTCTCTGCTTGGACTGCTCTGTGGTGGGTCACTCACAGACTATGACTTCCCTGCATGCACACAGGTCCTGGAGCTTTCCTTGCAGAGCTGTGTTGGGATGAAGAGGAGGTAAGATGAGAGTTGAGGGATTTGCTATATGCTGGTAATGACCTGGTCTAAACCTGTTGTTAGCAGCCTATATGACCAGGGCTCCTCAGAAGGGCAGCTGTGGAGAAAGGCAAAATTATCCTTCTCTTTCTCTCTGTTGAAAGCAGACAGGCATGGATAGGCTGCACTGATGTGCACCAGTCTATCCAGTGAGTCCACCTCAGACCCAGCAAGGTTTTCCCTTAATCCCACTACACTAACACAGGATACCTTCTTTTTTCTTCTTTTTCATCAGGAGCTTTGCCCAGCACTTCCCATTCCATCTGTGTTTGGCCAGGGTGGAGGCTGCCCTTCCTGCTCATCCATCCCCAGAACAAGAGTGCCCATACATCTGAGTCACGATGGGCAAGATGGACAACACCTCCGTGGAGCTCAGCTCTCCCTCTGAGGTGAAGCAGGCAGCCCTGGAGGAGTCAGAGCCCATCACCCCTGAGGCTGCGAGCATAAAGAAGAAGAAGAAGGAGATCCCAGACAGAGGTTCCTGGAAGGGAAGATTTGATTTCTTGCTGTCCTGCGTGGGCTATGCTATTGGGCTGGGCAATGTCTGGCGCTTCCCGTATCTCTGCGGCAAGAACGGAGGAGGTGAGAGAAACACACAGCACTGCGCTCATCCCTGAGCAGTCTTGTCCCCTGAACAGGCTTCCGTTTGGTGTAGGTCAGGGCAAGGGGCTGGTCACCTGGATGAGAGCTCTCCCCCATGATGTGAGTTCTTGAGCTGTTAGCAGAACAGTTCCCATAGTCTGTGGGCTTACTAGCAAGTGCAGGTTGGGAAGGAGCAGCCCAAAGAAATAAGAAGTTAGAGTTTTGTGAAGCTTCTGCAGTCTGAGTTTGCAGGGCTACAGTAACGAGTGTCTTGGACCTCACTTATTTACAAGGATAAACATAAATTCACACAGGCACCCAGCTGGATGCTGGGGCATTCCCAGGGAAATCAGGTTATATCTGTTCATTGTGGGTTTCTCCTCCATCTAGAGTATTCCTAAGGGGTAACAGTTTTGCATCGGAGTTTGGGTCGCATCTCTGAGGAGTTTTGATTAGAAGCTTTACACGGAGCATAGCAGGGCAGCATATATGTATAGACACTCATGCATACATATGTACACATACACAGAACACGAGTGCCATCATCTATGGAAGGAAATAAGCTTTGACTTACTACTAGTGCTGTGAGAAGGGTCACAATTATTGTCTCCATCTTAATCCTAATGTTTGGAAAACAGAGGCCACAAGAGAAGGCAGCAACTGGCAAAGGACTTGCAGTAGCTGTGATGCAGCTGGTAGCAGTGCCCTCCTCTGCGGACAGCTAACACCAGCTTTTCCATTCTTTTTATTATTGTGTCACTTCATACTTCCCTTATCAACTCTCAGCTGGGACTTTGCCAAGCCATTGCAAGGCTAGAGAAAGGCAGACAGATGGGGAAACAGTGCTGGGCTAGAAGTCAAGAGACCCTGGAGATCAACTCCCTCCCTAGCTACAGGCTTTCTGCACGTCTTAGATCAAGTCCGAAAATACGTTCTTGTGCCTCAGCTCCCCTTTGAGAGTCTCTTCTCACACTGCTTCTTCACATCATTTTTCTTTTCCTTTTGCCTTGAATTCCCTTTTCAAAACCCACTTTGTCTTTGCCTCTCATGACTTCTCCTCATATCCCCAGCCCACTTCTGCTGTCTGTGCTGTAGGTGGTACAGGATGCCCTTCTCTTCCCACGCTGGGAAAGAGGAGAGTGGTCTAGCTCCCTGCAGTGCTCTGTCCATGCAGCTCCATGGCATTTAGGGGGATCTTGGCCCTTTCTTTGAAGCACATGGGGTCAGTCCCAGTAGGAGCCTGGACAGTTATCCATTTTGACTAATTCAGTATTGTTTCATGCAGAGGCACGAGTGTGCAGCTGAGCAGGGTGACGTTTATGGGATTCAGCCAGGCCTGCCTATGGGAGCCCGTGCCACCATTGCCAGAGCCATGGTGCAGTTCTGCCATTTTTATCTAGCCACACTCTGGCACCTGACCGCAATAACCCTCCTTATACAACATGAGCCCCATGGCTAAGTCCCAGGCGCTGGTTTTTAGCTCAGCCTCTGCCCTGTGATTGCTGTGCCATCTCAAACACACCCAATCCGTGCTGCCTGTGGCTCTGTCTCCTCACACACAGAGGTGGCGGTGTCAAGATCTGTAATAAGACAAGGGGTGCTTTGAAGCTAAAACCAGTCCTGCTTATAAAGTCAGCTGAGATCCTAGGACGGAGAGTGCTGAGGAGGTGTGGAGCACTATTATTAGCATTAGCAATGGCACACAGGGTGAGCTGCAGGCACACAGAGGGATCATCTGGCTGTGAGCAAAAACACAGGGCAGAAGAAATGTGGCAATGGGTGCCTGTGTCCTCTCAATACCCCTTCCCCGTCTGCTGGTTCGTGCCGTTCGTGTCAGCCTGTACGGCTCGTTCCATTCACCCCTACCCAGTCTGGCTGTTCGCAGGCATGACTGTTCCCATAGCTGGCAATAATGAGCAGCGAGTGGAGGCTGCTGATGCTGGAGACAGGCGGGAAAGCTGACGCATGAACGCGTCACCGGGAGCCGATGCGGAGCAGCGAGGAAGGGTCGCACGGCATCTGATTCGCGATCGGGTGGGCACCGTCTTGGCTCTGCCTCCGGAGCAGAGCAGACTGTGGGTGGGAGCCTAATTTTAGTGTGCTGCATGTGCGCTGCTCAGAGCGCGGTCGTGTGGGCTGCTTCCATTACGCACAGGCAAATTGAACTGAATGGAAATATTGCCGTCTCGCTTACCACTGTCACATTGTATCGGCTCACGGGTGATTTGCTCGGCATTGTAAGCGGGCACGTAATTAGGGGATATTCAGCCAGGGTATATACAGCAGCCCAGCAGCATGAGGCCCATCTGCTGTGGGAGCAGGCTTTACCCAAAGTGATGCCTGGACTCCCTTCTGGCCCTGCACACTGCTCAATGTGCCTAGCTATGACTAATACTCCAGCTCTACACCGATTGTTAATTTCATGCAGTCCTTCTGATATCAACAGGATTCTACGGGTTTAAACTGACTCTAAATGCAGCTCAGAAGGTACTAAAAATTGTCTGTGTGATCCTGAGCTTGAATAACTTGAGAAAAGAACGTTTCTTTAAATAAGCATAATGCATTTCTCATTTACACGACGCGACTCCAAGCAACGGCATGTAGCAGCTTGTAATGCTCAACTCTTGATTTGTGGGCAGCGTTTGCAGTTTTGACGATTAATTGTTATTCCTTGCACTGCTGTGCATCAGGAGCTGGAGACTGCAGGCTGATCTGGGGCTGCGCAGTGAGGGCCAGGTGCTGTGTGATCCTTTCCCTGCTTCCAAGAGCTGGTGCCCCGAGCAGGCAGGACCAGCGCCATCACCCATGGGCTTTGGAGACAAGTTTGGACTCTCCCAAGGTCACACAGTCATTTGTAGCAGGCCCAGGAACTGAACCAACCTTTCCTCAGCCCGTCCAGGGCTGGAGGTTAAAGACCATCCCTTTCTCTCTGTGCCGAGGATTTAGGCACAGGCATGCAAACTTTAGGTACACATTTCAGAACTGATTTCTCCTTTGGCTTTATGGCACCGAGGGATGCTATCCGTGCCTCCTCGGGGACCTGACCCTCCAGAGTGGCAGTGTCATTGCCAACAGCCTTCAGTTCAAGGCTGCAGTCCCGTTTTAGATTTTCCCTTATTCCAGAGGATTTTTGTCAAGCCAGGATAAATGACTTGGGTCCAAAAGTGGTGTTTTTTCCCTTTTCTCTACAGTCTAATAGAATCTTCCACCTACAAACCTTCCTGGCTTGCTGTAGATGAGAAATACAGGATCATCAGGCCTGTGGCAAATTTTCATTAGCTGCTTGCACAGAAGTGAGCAAAGCACTGTGACTGCTGATAATCCTTATCTCCAAACTCTACAATGAGCTACAGCAGTAGCAAGGCAGCATCCATGTCCTCGAAGCAGACCCGCAGGGCTCGTAGGAGGCTGGACCTTGCAGGCTGTGGCAGCTAGCAAGGGGAGGATGCTAAGCAGGCAGTGATGCCCAAAGCTGTTTGCTCCTCCATGCCAGGCTGCTGGTGAAGCCGAGAGCCTGCACTTCCATGCCAGCTTGTGATTTGGGCTCATGGTCATCGAGCTGCTGGCCCGCAGCGTGTTTTCTCCCCGCCACCCGCTGCCAGCTAGCTCCTCTTGCATGCTGCCTCCCATGCATTCCCTTGCCGGGTGCTGGCACCTGCCTCTCCCAGCTGGGCTCAGCTCCCTGCTTGGCAGGCAGGCGTCCCCAGCTGGGTGTCCCCTGAGCCAGCATCCCTGGCTGCGCCTCGCTGCTTCCCAGCCCACGGAGAGCAGCTGCTGGAGCCTGGCTCTGCCAGCTGCAAGTTGGGCTGCAGTGCTCTGGAGCGGCTGTGCTTGCTGGCTCTGTGCTTGCTTTACCACTAGTATCTGGAGAGGAAAACTCAGGCTGACAGCTCAGCCCCCTGGCTAGTGCAGAAACCAGTGCTGGCCCAAGCACGGCCAGCTGCTTCTGCACAGCGTCCCCTCTCTCTCTGCAGCCAAGAGTTTGTCCTCCTCAGGAATGATGGCATGCTCCAGCACATGCACGAGGAAGCTGGGAAATGAGTTTTGTCCCAAGCCCTAGAAGTCAGGATGATCTGAACATGTACAGCCTTTAAATCACATGGCAAGGCTCTCGTATTCTATTTGTGCAAGTAATATCTCTAGTAAATGGCTGCATTAGCTAAGTTATAGTGATGAGATGATTTCCATGGGGCCCATAGAGAAAAAACAGTATTTTTGCCAGGAGTTTACAGGGTAAAACCTAGAACAAGGCTGAGGAGGTGTATAGAGCAAATACAGTCTTAGCCACAGTTTCCTTAAGAGACTAAAATATCTGTAAACAAAGAAAGTAGTGCCCAATGCCAGATATTCTTGTGCTCTTTAAACACAAGCTAAAGAACTGGGAGCTGCTGAAGGTAAGACAGAAGGTATCAACAAGGAGTTACCAGTGTCAGTGCCCAAGCTTTTGTGTTTGTTGTCAGATTGGGTTTAGGATTGCCTAAGTATCTAACAACAAAGTGAGACTGGCATCGCAAAGCTAGTGATGCTAGTATATGCATATATATGATTGATACATATATATCCATAATGATAGGAACAGATCAGGGGAAAGCAGTGGTGATCTCATGGGGAGACTCACTGAACACACCAATTCCAGTTGTAAGCTGTCACCTCCAGGCAAGTCTGCTCCTCATCACCTGGGTGCTGCAGAGCAAGAAGCTGCAGCTGGAGGTATATGCTTCATGGCAAAAGGGGTAGCTGCCTGATAACATTGCTTCTTCTTTCAGGAGCCTTCCTCATCCCCTATTTCCTGACGCTGGTGTTTGCTGGGATTCCTCTCTTCCTGCTAGAAACGGCTTTGGGCCAGTATACCTCTGTTGGTGGATTGGGAGTCTGGAAGTTAGCGCCCATGTTTAAAGGTACTGTACTGTCAGTTTGTGAAGGTGATGGCACATAACTACAGACAAAAACCCTCTTGGGAAGCAAATCAGCAAATCCTTGGGGACTGGGATGGGGTGCAGCTGAGGGGAGGTTTTTCCCTCTGTCTTCACAAAGCTATCCTTCACCTGGATGCCTGTAATCACTAACTTCACTGTGCTCTGTTCAAGCAATCTTGTGTGGTAAGAAGGCTTTTCATGAGCAGCCGGAGTGCAATGGAGGGGCTCTGGATGCAGAAGACCTGATCCAACCCTCCCTATGGAGGCTTACTTTAACTGCATGGGAAAGATGTACACAGGGAACATGAACCTCTTGCCCTGTATGGAGTAACTACATTCTGGAAGCTAGTGGTGATTTAGAAATGCCTTTCATGTGGGAAAAATCAGTTCTGCAGGGAAGTGGCCAGATCCTGTTTTCGTGGAGCTCTGTCTCCAAAGGACCTGTAGCATGCTGTAAGATAACACCCAATGGAAAGAGGTGGATGAGAGACTGAGGGAATAAGCCTCTCTTGCTGACCAGCTCACAGTGCAGCTCTAACACATGCTGTGTTGATGAGCTGATTTGCTTTTTCTGGCATTGCCACAAAATTTGCTATGGCATCCACGAGCTCAGATGGGTACCTGAGATCTTGTTTGATGCTGCTGTCTGCCTTCATTCGCAGGAGTGGGACTGGCAGCTATGGTTCTCTCCTTCTGGCTGAACATCTACTACATCGTCATCATTGCCTGGGCTCTCTACTATCTCTTCAACTCTTTCACTGCGGTGAGTCACAGACATGTCTGCAGCACAGCACTGAGTGTGTTTTGGGTTCTTAGTCCCTGCTTTATGGGAAGTGAGTTGTTTGTGCCACAAAACACGTGCTACCGCCTTGTAGTTTGTGCAATGAGCCTTTCTCAGCACCCTGCTGTGCCCTTCCTGAAGAGGTTCATCAGCTCTGGAGGCTGCTGTGCTGATCAGCACTGACGCTTGTCCTCTGGAGGTGATATTCCTCTGAAGGGGGTGGCCTCATCCCCTCTCTGGGAGCTGTTCCTACTCACGTCAGTCTTTAAAACTCACCTTACGTCTCTGTTGTATTTCTAGAGCTGTGTGAATCTGAGAGCTGCACATTTCCACAACTGGTTTTGTCACACGTTCTTATTACCCAGGACGTAGTCATGACCTCAATTACTCCTCACTTACACTTCTCTCAATAAATGATATCCCAAGGATTTTTTATTTTTTGCTAGGAAAATGATTCAGAAAGCATTTAAACATCTGCTTGTGACCGGCCCTTAGCATGAGCTTTGGCATTGAGGTTTATAGCGGATTCCTCTATTGCAGGGTCTTCTGCCATACAAGGTTAGAATCATACCCCACAATAACTTCTTGGTGGCTGAATTCTCAGCCCAGCAGCTGAGAAGAGCTCCCTTAACACAACTCTGAGCAACCTGCAACCTTAAAGACATCAACCCTATGGCTCAAATGAGATCTTTTCTCGTTTCATTTAGATATAAATCTGAAATGCTGTTCTGAATGCTGTACATCCAGTTCCATTTTTTGTTTGATTTCAAGTGCCTATCAAGACTTTTGGTAAAATAGTCTGTTTGGAGTTCCCAGCTGTGCTTCTACCACCAATAACCACTGTAGGCTCCTGGGTCAAGAACAGAGTTGTTGGTCATGGATTATTACGTGCATCCTCAGGGTACTCCTAAACGAACAGAAGTCTACCCCAAAGGAACCCATCCTAAGTCACACCCTGGGAAGGATGTAACTTAGGATGAGGCTTTGGTACATTCACGTGTCAGAGCTGACTGGTGACAGTGCTCGTATCTGCACAGGCAGCTCCAGATGTGTGGCTCAAGACCTTTCAGAATCATAGAATAGAATCATAGAATACTCCAGGTGAGGTCTCACGAGAGCAGAGTAGAGGGGCAGGATCACCTCCTTCGACCTTTTCTTTTACCAGAGATAACTCTAGATTCTCAAAAGGCACCAATAACAAAGTTGCACTGATGCCTGTCCCCTGCCCCTTCTAAATTTGACTGGGAGCGTTTCGAACCTGAATAGGAACCCAGCTTGCCTTCCACAGTTCCTGTCCTCTGAAATTCAGAGGAAATAGAGCAACAACAAACCCTTCCCCTGCCTGCCCCTCCTTGTAAGAGATGTGCAGAGTTGTAAGAGTCTCTGATGTGCAAACTGCTTGGTTGAAGGGCTGCTGTCAGTGCTGCTGTCAGTGCTGCTTGACTCATTGCATCTGCTTGAGTGCAAACAGCCACTCAAAAATAAAATCGCTGGGTGGGTGCAAACAACCTGGGTGGCCATTGGGGTGTCCGTGCCTGTATCTACCATAGCCCTTCTTCTGCCAAGCCAGCATGCACATTAGGAGGTATCATCTGCTAGAGTGAACTGATTTAGGTGGCAGGTGAAGGCAGCACTTAAAGGCACTGATGCCACGAAGCGCTTAAAACACAGATAGTATTTCTAAAGGGGTTTGTGTTCATGGATCAATAGGAATTCTTAAAGCTTTGTTGAGCTGGAGCCTGAGGACTTTTCTGCAGAGGGAAATCATCCAGAATAGCCGTTCTGTGTTTATCTACATGCACTACACTCAGGAAATCAGATTGCTGCTCTTGTTGAGTTGCCTTGGCCGTGGCACTACCTGGCATGGGTGGGTTGCCCTGCGTGCTCACACAGGCCCTGATGCTGTGGTTTCATCACTTACAATGCCAGAGCTGATTGTATTAAATCTGTAGCAGTGTGCTGCTGTCACACTGCTACCTACTGTGTAAACATCTCCCAGGAATCCCTTTGTGCTGCTTATAATCAGGGCAAGGATTGCATGAAATAGCTACTATGCTTTAAATTTACTCCTGGGCTTATGTTACAGTAGTTTATTCATGTAGACAAACTGTTAGCTCCCATTCTCAATGCTACATTGCTTTTTAAGCATTGAAGCTTGGTATAAATGAGAGATAAGAAATAAATCAGTGTTTATTCTTTGTGAAGTAAATTCCAACCACTTGTTGAGTGAAGCTAGCCTAAAGCTGTAATGACTACAAACACAATATCCCCCAGTAGCTATTTTAATTAGTAGCTATTAATTACCAACAGTTAATTGGAAATGGCTTTCTATCTGGGGAATTGCTAACATTTTATTAGAGCTATTGTATTCCCATAATCACATCGTGATACTGTGTCCAGGAAAATCCGTGTCACAATTTATCATTATTTTGGCTACAAGCATCCTGCCCATCCAGAGGAGATGCCCATCCTCTTCTCAAGAATAAATGGGGTTTCAGTCTGAAAGAAGCCATATCTTGCTTCTTGCTGCTGCCCTTGGGAGATGTCACGTTAATGATAACCCTGCTCTCCTTGTGCCGGTGCAGGACCTGCCGTGGCAGAGCTGCGGGAATGCCTGGAACACCGATCGCTGCTTCTCCAACTACTCCCTGGGCGACACCACCAACCTCACCAGCGCTGTCACCGAGTTCTGGGAGTACGTCCTCAGCCTGCCTACACCAGGTTTCTCCCCATAGCCATGGCCATCTCGCCTGCTTGCTGGGGCTGTGGCTGTGCCTGCTGGCACCTTCCCTTGGTCAGCCTTGGCCAGAGGGCATCAGAGCTGACCATTGGCCAGGGTGGGCATGGGGTGCACTGTGCAGCCGCAGGTCAGATGGATAAAGAGAGTAACAGCCTCTCCACCTCTCTTCTACTTCCTTTACCCAACCACAATGTCCCTTTAGGGGGTTACAGTCTCTTGTGCGTGCTTGTCTGCAACTGTCCCTTCACCCTCCAGCCACCTCCGGGATCTCTGTCCCCAGGAGAAGGACTTCCCCTTAACCCAACTTCTCCCACCCCCAGGAGGAACATGCACCAGATGTCTGGAGGCTTGGGGGAGCCCGGCACCATCCGCTGGCCCCTCGCAGGCACATTGGCCCTGGCCTGGCTGATGGTCTACTTCTCCATCTGGAAGGGCGTGGAGTGGACAGGCAAGGTACGGTGCGAGGATCAGGTGTTTCAGTGCTGCCTCTCAATGCTGTACTATAGAAATATCCTCTGGGCTCAAACTCGTCTAAGTGCCTATAACTAAGATTATGGTGTTTTGAGGCAGAATTGCAGTAGATACTATTAAATACCTGACATTTACCTTTCATGGTGGTAAAAATTGCTACCTTGTTTACGGTAATTTTCATTCTCAGCATAGAAAATAGCTCTTCCCTGTAAAGTCATAGGTCTGAGCCCTCAGTCTCTTTGGGAAGAGATTTTCAGAGGTTACTTACACTTCCCACCTTGGGACAGCCCTTTGAGAGACCAAAGCCTTTTCTCAGCTTCCCCTTCTGAAAATCACGGTGTCTTAAAATGCTGCTGGTGGAAATAAAACTCGTCGCCTCCTTTGAAAATCTTCCTGCTGCCCTTTAGGTATTGATGGGAAACCTTCAGATCAGAAGTATGCTGTTATTCACTGTATAGCCTTTCAGGCTAGCACAGTAGAAAGGTAATTGCTTAGTTTAGTGAAACAGTGATGCTGAGATGCTGAGATATATTATTCAGAGCACAGTGTGGTGTAGCAGGACAATATTATGAAAGGAATAATCTAGAGGAGAGATCAGAAAGAAGCACTTCAGGCATAGGTCACCTGAGCTGTTAACTTCCCTGGTGGCTCTCAAATAGGCTTTAGCTACACAGCCACAGCAAAGCCCCGGCAGTTGCCGGTACAGGCCCTGTAATGAGGGGTGTCATGTACCTACAAGTCCCTGAAACAGTGCTGAAAAGAAAGCAGTGGAGTCAAGACTCACATTGCTTGATGCGTTGGCCTAGAGAAACACACTTTAGCTCTGCAGAAAGGATGTGATGACTTAAAGGGATTATTTCTGTGAACTAAATTTATCCCTGTGCAATTCCGTTGTCTTCGGGCAATTCATCCAGACTTTAGCCTGCTACTTTTGCGATTAGTGTGTCCTTGCGTGTCATTGGCAGGGAGAAACCTCAAACAGCCAGAAACATCACTAACATGGGAGCAGGAGACAGAAAACATGTTGCCAACAGTGGCTGTGTGTGGGCACCCTGTTCCCCTCACAGGGGACACACCGAATGCAATGCCACCATGGGCAGGAAGGCTCCTGGGCAGTGGTGAGCTGATGGCTTCTCTCCTGTGGTGTCTCTTGCAGGTGGTGTATTTCTCAGCCACCTACCCTTACTTCATGCTTTTCATCCTCTTCTTCCGGGGAGTCACGCTGCCGGGAGCCAAGGAGGGGATCCTCTTCTACCTCACACCCGACTTCAGAAAGCTCTCTGACTCTGAGGTTTGTACCTTCTTGCCTCCTGGGGGTCTCTGCATTAGTCTTCCTTGGGCATTTCAATATTAAGTGTTAAAAAAACCCTGGAATAATTCCCGGTTCAAGCAGTCGTGACCTTCACAGACTGAGCAAAGCTGGAGGGCAGGGCCCTCGTGAATGGCAATCTGTGTAGCAGCTCTGTTGTACTCAAGCAGTGTTATCCATAGGATGGGGTGGGGGGTAGTTTCCTTTATTTCACCAATAGGGGAAACTCCCCTCTGGGCTGGGAATGCTTCATTTCACTGACTGTCCCAGGGCTGCTGACTTGGGCTTGATCTGGTGGTCCCAGAGAAAGGATGATGCTGTGCACTAGCATGGGGGCCTCAGAAGTAGCACAAGCACAGCAGTACACAGCAGCAATTTTCTTGAAAGGGCTTAAATGGTGAGCGGTGGCCAGTGACGTTGCCTTGGGCAGAGGAAGCACAGAGGGGACCCAGGAAGAGCATGATGGTTTGCAAAGGCAAAGGTTTTCAGGACACACAGGCTCTGCCTTTTGCATTAGCGATGCTCTTGTGGCTCCAGAGTCACCAGTCGTGTGTGAGTGGAGACAACTGGACACCCATTATTTCCAAAGGGTTCCACTGATCCGTCTTGGAGGACACCCAGTGTAACTCTACTGCCAATTCCATTGGCTCCAATCCTGGAAATGGGGCTTTCAAGACCAGGAGGGTTGTTTAAATACTGTGCCATTAAGAAAGGAACAGTCTGTCCGCTGTTCTTGTGCCTTCTAGGCTTTAAGAGCTTAGGGCACTGGGACCAGATTTGCAAGCTGTCCTCTGCAGTTGTTTGGACAAGAGGCTCCATGTTAGAAAATCCTGGTTGGCGTAACATAGCTACAGGTTTCAAGGTGGCTCCTGTGGCATTTCTCTTGCTAGCCTTGCACGGAGGTGCTGCAGGGTGTGTGCCTGCAGCGCGGAGTCACTCCTGCTGCACTACTCTCTCTGCTCCTTCTCCACAGGTCTGGATGGATGCAGCCACACAGATCTTCTTCTCTTATGGCCTGGGGTTGGGGTCTTTGATTGCTCTGGGGAGCTACAACACTTTCCACAACAACGTCTACAGGTCTGTTACAGTTTCTTACCAGCCTCCTGCATGGCTCATGGGTGAGGCAGGGGGGCATGGTGATTTTCGGGTGCCTGATCTCCAACATCCCCTCGTTGGCAACGTGCAGTTTAAGGGGCACACTGTGATCACCACAGTGGGGCTTCCCTGCCTGAAGGGCGTGTAATGTGTCACCCATGCTACCTCTCCAAGGCACAGGAACTGCTCTTGGCTGGGCTTGGTCTTTTGTTTAGCCCACCCTTCCTTCCTGGCTTCTTGATAGGGACCTGCAGGTGGTTTCTTTCCATTCTTTCTCTCTTCCAGAGACTCCATCATTGTCTGCTGTATAAACTCCACCACAAGTGTGTTTGCTGGGTTTGTTATTTTCTCTATTGTTGGCTTCATGTCACACATCACGAAGAAGTCAATCTCAGAACTGGCCTCCTCTGGTAAGCAAAAACCCGGGTTCAGATGCAACAGCAACCTCTGAGAGCAATTTTCTAGTGAACATGGGATGCTCCTAAGCTCCGGGACCCAAGTGTGCAGCCCTCTTTGCATTCCCTCCCTCCAAGAAAGGTCCCAGGTACATGTGGCTGATGTTCATCACACTCTGGCTGCAGGGGATATCCTCTGCTTTTAATGATCTCCTCCTTTCAGTGCTGAAGTTTCATCTGCTTTTGCTGCAGCTAAATATTTAGGCCATTTGCTTTCTAAATCCTCCCTATGGAGAATAGCTACTGCTTATGCTTTCAGTAGATGTGATCAACATCTGGAATTCCTTTTCCATGCAAAATTTTGAAACTGTAATCACAGAATAATTTCTTACCCAAGATGGGACACTGTCTTTTTGCAGAAAAACATATTTTGAAATTGCTGCCTTACCTGAGAAAGCTTTTATCTCAAGAAACTGTGTTTTGTGATGGAAAAAAACAAAACCATCAGGAAAGTTATAACCACCTCTGAATATCAGTTTATTTTGTAGCATAGTGCTCCAGCTCAATTTGGTAACAACGACTTGATGACTTTCTTGCTTGCAGGAAGAGAAAA
The DNA here is from genome assembly GCF_037157495.1 of Lathamus discolor. Classification (NCBI taxonomy): domain Eukaryota; kingdom Metazoa; phylum Chordata; class Aves; order Psittaciformes; family Psittacidae; genus Lathamus; species Lathamus discolor. Next base: position 79,050,487 of record NC_088884.1, on the reverse strand, counting down.
GGCAAAGCATTTCTCCAGTGCCTCCCCTGTGCACCCCGCCGAGTTGATGTGTCACGGGTGAAGGCTCAGGTGTTTCTAACTCTAATACCTGCAGTTCTTGACTGATCATCCTCTTTCTGTTCAACTGCATCCCTTAGTTCAGACTTCCCATCAAATGCTTTATAAACATGGGCTTATCCCTCTTTTCATTACTGCAGGCCCTGGACTGGCTTTCCTCGCCTACCCGCAGGTTGTCACACAGCTGCCCCTGTCCCCTCTCTGGTCGATCCTCTTCTTCTCCATGCTGATGATGTTGGGTCTGGATAGTCAGGTGAGACAAAGCGGGGTAACATGCAAAGATATCTTCAGTGGTGGTGTCCCATCTGCATCTTGCGACAGTGAGGAGCAGGGTCTTTTCTTACTCTTCATGGTGAGATGCAGCTGTATGAAAAAAATCCTCCCATGTGGTCATCACCTCTGGGCTTGTCCCTAATGTAGACATATACTGCAAGTGTGGTGGTATCTGACCACTACCTGATGCACCAGTCTTTTTTGTGCTGCCAATTAAAAATAAGACTAATGACCAGCTTTGAGCAGCCCAGCAGAACCAGCCTTACAAGACAGTCACCACTTCCTTAGGAGGGGAGAATCTTTGGAAAGCTTATCTCCATTCAGATCAATTTTTGACCCCAATGAAGTGCCAGCACTACTGTATGGGCACAGCATGTCCCCATCTTGCTGGGTGACTCTGGCAGCTGAGCTGAAAGGCTCTAAGTGGGGCTAGTGGGAAACTATCCCTGCCAAAATATTTTGGAGCAAAGAAAAAAGGAAAAAGATTTATCTCAAGTGATAACTGCTTTGTTCTTGTAGGGCACAGTTTCCTCCATCCCCTAATGGAGGATGAGGCAAGAAAATGTCATTATTTTGGCTTACTTCCATAGACTAGAGTAGAAAGACTCCATCTTCTTACTCCCAGGAGCTGGAAGAAGCATCTCTGCACAAGGTACTAGCCTCCAACCAGACCCAGTGCTCTGGCACAGTGTTGACAGGTTGTGCTGAGAAGGACAGTGTTGCAACATTTGAATCAGGGCTCTCCCATGGTGTGAGGATGGTGGTTTGATGCAGTGTTTTGGCATTATTGACAATAAAAGTGTCCCTGAGCAGAGCTGAAGCACCCTGGCCTGGTTTGTAGGTGAGCAGGGGGAGGTCCTGGCAGAAGGAAGGAGCCAGGCTTTGGGAAAGGCTGGGTACCCTGACTGCTTTGCCATCAGATAGGCCTTACAAGATATTTGAGGGCGAAGCAGCTGGATGTAACAAAAGGTCTCCTGCCCCTTCATGCCCCTCACAAAACAAGAAAAATCACGGTCTCTCTGTTTTTACAAGCAGTGATGATTTTTTTCGGATAATTCAGCTTAAAAGTAGCTACCCAGTGAAGCAGTGAATTGCAGCATGGCTCCCTTCTGAGTGCATCAAAACCAAAGGGTCCTTCAAAAGCCTATGCTTGGTCTGTCACATCCTCCCCTGTGCTAGCATGCTCTATCCTTTCATTGCAGACCACCGGTACAAAACGGATGCTCTCTTGGGTTACAGGTAGTGCTCATAAAGCCAAGACTACTTTCTAATCAGACTCAGATCTTTTCCCGAAATGTCACATTTGCTTTCCAGGAAGATCTAATCAACCACATCTGGATTTCAGTTATGGCACGCTTCTATCAACACATCATAAAGCTCCCATCTGCATTACCACAGACATTCTTTGGCAAATAATTTCAAATATAAGTAAATGATCCAAAAGAAGCTACATTTACAGAAAAAAAAGTATAAAAATAGTACTCTCGGTGGATTATTCACTCAGCCCTGGTAAATAGTTTGAGACATGACAATAAGCCCTCTCAGCACTGTGTGGAATTTGTGTGCTGCATTTGCTTCTAAAATACCACTTGAAATTCTCTAGGTCCCTTCTGACGGCCAAGTCTCGGAGGGCAGGCTGTCCGTGTGGGATATCACTGCCTGGAGGAGGAGGAGGGACAGGGAGGGAACGAAGCATCAAAAGGAAAGCAAGCTTTTAGAAAAGCACAGATAAATACATGTGAAGAAGCTTTCTGTCTGCATGCTGGAGCTCTGACTCAATAAAACACACTATTACCAGCATGGCAGCTTATGTGTGTAAAACAAGTAGCACAGGCTGCAACAACAGCTACAATTGCACATGTGTTTTGAGGCATTTATTTCAAAAACAAAAGAGATGGTTTTGCTATGTCCCGATTAAATATCATTTGCAGATGGGGAGCAGCCATTTTTCATCTGGGTCAGCAGCCCAGCCCATGAGGCACGGCAGGGCCATAGGGCATTTCTTGCACCCTGCATCCCCAAGGCTGATGGGCAGGGCTGCCCCTTGTCACTGTCTCTACAGCAGAGATGCTTGGAAGGCAGAATAGCAAAGGAAGATAGGGTTGAGATCTACATTTGCAATGCAGGGACAAGGCCCAGCCTCTTAACTGTGGTGGGAGTAGGTTCACATATGCCCATTAGTTTTGATAGCAAGCTTTCCTCAGATGTAGCACAACTACCTCTGCCTCATCTCATCTGCAGTTGCTTGAATGGGATGAATGACCTATATTGATAGATACGCACCTCCCTCCTGTGCCCCCACTTGCCGCTCATGTGCCTTAATGTTCACTCTGCCTTCGATCCACCCGGGCTTTAGCTCTCTTGCGTCTAGACCCTCTTGCATAACATGCTAATGCTTTCTTTTAACCTACCAGTTTCCAGGTCAGGCATTTTGTCCCCAGGGGAGCTAGCAAGCCTTGTGACTGCAAGCTTGCGTCTGTCCCATGTGAGGCCGTCTCTCACAGGTTATTCAGGAGGATTTCCAGCTGCCAGCAGCAAGATCCACGCTCATGGCTCTCTGCTGCACATTTGTTAGCTGTGGTTGAACCCCCTTATGGGTCCAGGCAGAGTGTTATGTGTGGCCCCCAGTACTGGAAGAGGTTGGGAGAAAGACTTCCCTTCAGACCAAGATGGCATTTCTATTGACTCCCAAGCCCACATTATCAGACACAGCAGCTTGTGTAATGACTAATCCCCTAGAGGGGGAAAAGAGCAAAAGAGGCTTTGAATGGGAATAAAATATTTAGTAGAGAAACGGTATCATGGGGCGAGGCATGAGGAAGAACAGAATATGTGCTAAATATATTAGCCACATACGCTAAATACGTGGCTGGGGATGGTGAGAAAAACAAAACTTTCTGGAAAGTAGATTGAAGGCGCCTCTTAATCTCATGCGAGCACCTAAGGATGGTTATGCAGGTTGGAAAATACAGACCCCAAGGTCCCCAGGCCACATTCCCCAGGGCTGGATATGGGAGCCTACTCCAGGCTGCATTACCTCTGAAGCTTGAGGCTAGCACGAGGCAATTTTCAGTAAATAGCATGAAGGCCATTGCATGCTTTATGGGTAGAAGCAGTAGTGTACCACCATTTGGTTCCCCGCCTCATCCATTACATAGCAGCTTAATTTTGGTAGGAGGAAAAGAGTTTTCAACTCACTTTGTAACCCTGTTCCTCATCACCCATCTCCCTCTCTTTCCTTCTGTGCTTTCCCTGACTTTAATCCCTCTTCTGCACCAAAGGGCTGTCAGCTTTAATCCCTCCCGTTATCTGAGGCACCTTTTTCTTTTCTTCTCTGCTGGACACCACTCACACCCACCCTCTGCCCATGACAACCCCTGGCCTCACTATGAACCCTTTTCCCTCTCTGCCTTGCCTGGTGCCCCATGGCTCCAGCAGTGCCTGGCCGAGCATCCATGTGGAAGGAATAGCTTTCAACAGTGTCTTTTTTTGTCACTCTGGCTCTTCTCACTGTGGTGGCAGCTCAGTACTGAGTCTTCCAGACAGCAAGCCAGGCAGGATGGGGTGAGGAGCTTGCTGTCAATGACTTTAAAGGCAGCTTAACCCATGCCCAAATGGCAAAAGATGCTTTAATAGTGCTTGTGTCCATGACATAAAAGGTTTAGCTCATTAAAAACTTGAGTTGCAGCCATTGAGCTTCAACTCTCTGGGGATATAAAGCCATGGACAGAAACATCTCCCTTTGCTTTGCCTGTCCCACGTGGAAGCCAGCCCCAGCAGCCAGCGTGCTCCTCCACCATCTATGACCAGCTATATGCATGGCTCAGGCTCCCCGCTTTCCTCCCTTATATTTTTCCAGCCGTCTGCTCCTCTTTTCAGCCTGTGTACCTCTACCTCCACCTCCGCTCCAGGTTTTTTTCTTCTAGTCTCCCTACTTAAAGCTGAATTTAAAATGCCAGCACTTTTTAGAGTGCTGTCCCAGGGACAGGGATGTCCCTGACATTGAAGAGCAATGACACCTCTTTTGTTTTCATTGCACTGGCTTGTACCTTTACTAAGGGTGACCAGGGAAGCCAGGAGCCTGCTGCCCTCATAAACCTCGCAAGATTTTTGCTAGAGGCAGGATGTGCTCTCTGAGAGCTGTGCGTTGCCAGTGTTTTCTGGGAGTGAGATATAAAAGTGTGTCTCACAATTTATCAAGAAGTAGGAGGGAAGGATGCACTTCACATATATACATGCCATAGGGCAGAACTAGTAGGAAAACTGATTTGAAGGTTATGCTCATGGGGATGTCTTTATGTGTTATGGTGCAGACAGCGTTAATATACTGTGCCTGGTATAGCACTGCACAAGCCATGCAGGTGTTTTTAGCTCTAGAAAGACCATGTGCTGCGAGGATAGGCTTTTAATGTGCTACATGCATTTAATGTAGTGTGCTTGAAAAAGTGATATGAAGGGCTGTGTATTATTAAGGACTATTACGATGCACATGCATGTGAGACTGGGCCGTGGGTAATGCAGTTCCTTAATGAGTGTTTTAGATCAGTGAACAGCACAAGCACTGTTGCAATAGGCTGAGAAGAGTACACATGAAAAAGGAAGAGCAAGCAAGGTCCTGCACGTGTCCCAGCAGCAGACAGACACACAGCTGTGACAGAGAAGCTGGCAGCATGCAGGAGCGAGGCAGTGGCAGGGAGGCCCTAGAGGGTTCAGGGAAAGAAAGGAGAGGCTTTCCATGGGAGCAAAAAGGCAGAGATTTATCTCAGCTGATTATAGGTATTCAACCACAGTGCTTTTAGCTCCCTCTATATTCAGTGGAGGGAGAGAGGCATTTTCAGAAGATGGTTCAGACCAACTTTGTGCAGATATGCATCCTTCTCTTCTAGTGTTTGTAGGGAGCTCTTAAAGCAATGCTGGTTCTCAGTGCTGGAGTTAAATGTAGGTGAGGGTGATGTCCAGCTAAGGTACTTATATATTTGTGTCCTTGGTGTATACTTTCTCCCATAGTTCTGCACTGTGGAAGGGTTCATTACAGCCCTGATGGATGAGTATCCTCATCTCCTGAGAGCCAGGAAGAAGATCTTCATTGCGGTAGTCTGTTTCATCTCTTATCTCATTGGATTCTCCAACATCACCCAGGTACAGCTAGCCATGCTCATACTTCCACTCTTGGCACATTTCTAGTCACTTTGGGCCCAGCAACACCAAAAGCTTTGGGAGAAGTGACAGCATCCTAGGGGCCATCCTAACGCTGTAGAAATGAGCTTGCTCCTCATTAATAGATCTCAGGTGTCTTAGGATGGTTCTGTAATTTTTGCCACCATCATGTCAGTCTGGCTTGGGTTTTCTTCTATTGACAATAGTGGCTTAAGCCAGAAGAGCCCAAGCTGAGGGAACTCTTAGTGCAAAGGGGTAAGATAACATTAAGAAGACGAGTCTGTTGAGGCCCTGAACCTCTGGGGCTGAAGCCAAAATTCACGTGTAGAGGTTAGGGCTGAGTGGTCTGGAGACCCGTTGTGAAGCAGTGTAGGTTCATGATGAGAGAGGCTTTAGTAAAACTCTGGGGAGGGCAGAGCACACTAAATGAAGTTAATCCATCTAAACCAGAGAAAAGTAAGACATCCTAGTGAATCTCTGCTTTTCGCCTAACCTTTGGCCATGCCTGAAAAAGCCAGCTAATTGTCTGCAAGAGCACATCAGTTTTACTGCTGGGAAGCAGGCTGCAGTGGAAACATTGCAACGCTGCCTCTACTGTCCAAGGAAATTAACGTTAAAGCCAGCAGATGCAGATAGTAGCAATCCAAGCAGTCAGATGATATTGTCATCCATAATCTATAACTAAACTCATTGACCCTGGTTTTGTTTTCTCAGGGTGGCATTTATGTCTTCAAGCTCTTTGATTACTACTCTGCCAGTGGCATGTGTCTTCTCTTTCTTGTCTTCTTTGAGACCATCTCAATTTCTTGGTGTTACGGTAAGCACAAAAGACATTGTTCCTTTGTTTTCTCCACGGACATGGTAAGTTATTTCAGAAGCCTCCCACAGCCAAGCCAATGAAAACTTTGCAACTGAAAATAACTTATGTTGATAACTTGAGCAAATCAGGATCAGAAGGCTGTCATCTCACTTCACCACCACAAAGACCTCTGCACAAACTGGCAGATGCCTAGGATCCTGACCTCTGGTCCTTCAAGGGGACACCAGGAACATGGAAGCTGCTAGCACCAATTTGCTTTTATATCTCTGTACCCCATCCCCTCCAGACAATGCTTCTCATGCCACAGCACTGTCACCCTTTTGCTGTGGCTAGCCTGCACTGTGTTCTGAGAAGAGGTGACGACCATGGTGCTGAGAGGGGATGGTTTTTCAACACTCATTTCCTCCTGTAGGTGTGAACAGGTTTTACAGGAACATTGAAGAAATGATTGGCTACAAACCTTGCATGTGGTGGAAGATCTGCTGGGCCTTCTTCACTCCTCTTGTCTGCCTGGTAAGACCTGGGACAGCCTGTCTGCAGGAGTGGATACAGAAGGGCCTCTTAGTTTGAATGGAGTGTAGGGGAAACACTGTTCTCAACCCAGTACAGGTGCGGTGCAAGGTGGTCCTAGGCAGACTTGAGATGGGTGAAGTAATACCCATCTCCAACAAAAGGAGCCTCTTCCACTCTGCCTGCTGGAAATCACATGTATGAAAAGCTCTAGGTGATTTCTTTAATCTAAATGAGGCCTTCTTCGTGAGGTTCTTCATTTTTCTTTCTGAGATGCCAAAAGATAAGCAAATATTTTGCTGTTTTAAAAAGCTATTATTGATTCCCAGCTACCCCAGGTCCTGCCTCAGCCACTGATGGACTTGTCAGAGCAAAATTTAGCAGCAAATGCAGTATAACTGACTGCAGAGCAATTCTGCCTTTGCTGGTTCCTGCGTTTTCAATACAAGAAGTCCAGGGAATGGTGTGAGAAGGCCAGTTATAGGAAGATGGAGGTTCCTGAGACCAGCTGTGAGGATCCTGTTAATGTGCTTAGGAGGTGGTGTGGGGGCACAGCTAGTCCAAGTGGTTTAGTGAGGAAGGAGATCAGGGGTATTCCAGTTCCAGCTTTTTACATAGGACAATAAGAAATTATATGAAATTACCAGTTGGTGGGCTGAGACCATGTAGACTAGTTTGAGGAGCTGATGGATTGCTGTGAGACTGTTGGAAGCTAAGAGGACAATGAAGGAGAGAGAGGATGGATGGACCCCAATTTTGCACACCTTCACCTGCAATGGTGGTGCTCTTTCCCCAGGGTGTGTTCTTCTTCAGCGTGGTGGAAATGACCCCTCTGACACTGGGAAAATATGTCTATCCCGTGTGGGGACAAGGCATTGGTTGGCTTATGGCTCTGTCCTCCATGATACTGATTCCAGGATACATGCTGTACTGTTTCTTCACCTCAACAGGGACCCTCCGGCAGGTATGAACAGCTTCACCACTCCTCTTCTACTCTTTGCTTACAGTAATCCCCCTGCTGAACTAAGCTTAAAGAGAACCAAGCAGACTCTGCTCTGACAAAGCTGTCAGAGTGCTTCAGGTTGGTGCTGCAGGAGCTCTGCGCACCCTCTCCTCCAGGACTCACATCAGCCCCAGTGCATAGAATGGCTTCCAGCAACATCAGCTGGCTGAAGGGGACTTACTAGCAGTACTGAGCACTAACTGATATCTAAATGGCTGGGAGCACTGCTGAGCAGCATGTTGTTACTATGTCTGGCCAAGTGCATAGACCTTCAGGTAGCCTATCTTTAGGCCCATTGTGCCTCATTGAGCTTTGTATTGCTACTATCACAAAAAGGAAGCCCTCCTCTCCCAAATATCTCTTTGATGCAGGCGACTGGAGCCCTGGAAGGGACTGGGAAAATGCCTGAGGTTTCTTAATCCAGGGGAATCCCCGTTCCTGGCAATCCCTGGCTATGAGCATGGTTACTTGGCACTTCCCATTGGAGAGATCAGCATCCCCAGAACATGAGGGCTTGAAGTATCTCAGGGCTAGGACCTGCTAGGGACAGAGACATGCACAGTGGTAGTTTGCCATGTGCTTTGCTAGGGGCACTCAGTGAATGATGGTTAAGAAGCAAGGAAAACTTTCACACAGGAAGCACAATACCCACAACTCCGATCTTGTTTAAAACATTTTCTTAGATCATTTGAGCAGGGTTTTATGTAGCAGTGAATCATGAGTCTCTGTATGTCAGACCTAGTAATTATTGGTGAGATCTTATTTACAGTGTTGACATTCAGTCTTGAGAGCACTGTGCACAAAGTCCCTGGCTTGGTGCTGTCTGCTGCAAGCTGTAGGAATAAGAAGTCACTGCAGGGGTGCTGATTCATGTCTTACCCAGCCCAGCTGCAACAGCAAGCAGATGCCATGTAAATCCCATGGGTTTGCTTCATGGATGCTGTATTTTGAATAATGCATAAGTCAGAAATGTTTTAGCTGGATTTGCTGAGCTGAGGTCAGCGTCATGCTGCCTGCCTCTGAGCTCAAGTTGCACGTGGATTTAACTTTCCTTCCTCCAGCTCTCCATTTGGATGGGCTCTGATGTAGGAGCTTGTGTCTCTGATCTGCTTCCAGTTTCTGGTCTCTCATCTGATGCTGAGTTTAAGTTCTTGCCATTGGTGTTGAGATCTGCACTGGTGTTCCTGCAGGCTCAAGCCAAGCTGTTACGTCAAGTCACTTTAGGGATTTTGGGTTGAAGGTCAGCAGCAATTCCAATAGTAGCTCATTGCCCACGGCAGGGGGGTTGGAACTAGATGCTATTAAGGTCCTTTCCAACCCAAACCATTCTATGAATCTATGATTCTATGATTCACACAAACCATCTGTACCAGTCAGCAGCATGAGTGACTGGTGTGCACCCTCTCTCTAACAGCACCCCACACATCAGGAGACCTAGACCTCCTTCCCGTCCTTCATAGACCCAGGAGTGAGCAGCAGATAGCAGCAGTAAGAAAGTAGGCACTTGTGTGTGTGTGTGTTGGTGTCAGAGAGACAAATTTTGGCCTGTTATATGCACAGGTCCTGGATTAGTTTGTAATAGCGCTAGAGCTGGAGGGAAATTAGCTGCCAATGCTGAATAAAGTGGTTTTGACAGACAGGAAAGATTACAAGTCGTTTTGATCCTGCTGAGCATGAATGTGTGTGTGTGGAGGAGGGGAAGACCATGAATGGCAGAAGAGGCTCAGTGAACATTTCAGGGACTTCACCCAGCAACAGCCACTTCAGTGGTCTTGAACAGTAGAAGGTTGCTTCCCTTTGCTGGAAGGAGCTTCTTCCTGACTTGGTGATGTCTATTCAGGTCAGGCTCCATCCTCCTCTGCCTTCTCTTCTGCAGTTTACAGCATCAGTCTCTCCCTGACAGGCAAAAGTGATTCATCCTTCTTCATCACTCCTGATGCTCAGTCCACACCGCCAGTAATTACTTGCCCTTCCATGTTTTCCTGCATTCTTGCTTCAGTTTACTTGGCTCTGCAATTTTCATTCGATCAGCTCAGGGTGACAGGAACTGCTGCTAGTGCAAAGGTTTGTGCAGAAGGACTGGTCTGATCTGCCTCAGCGGCACAGAGTAACCTTGTTAGCCTGCTGCAGATACTGCTTCATAATCAACACTAGCTGAAAAATCACAGAAACTGGGAAAGTGGGTCTGCTCGGGAGCCTGTGACATTGCAGCTTTCTCTTGCTCCTGCTTGCAGCTGGGAGTGCCTGGTAACAGTTTGCCTGTTACAAGTAATACCTGTAATTCGGATAAACAGAGGAGCTGCTGTACTGTGTGCGACACCAAAGCAAAGGCGACTTGCAGAGGCTTTCAGTGGATTGCTGAATGGTGCTGGAGGAGTAGCTCCTGCCACATGCACTGTCCCCTCGCCCTCTAAGTAGGGCCACCTCTGAGGCTTGGGGTGAGGGATCCCAAGGCTCAGCTGCTGCCATGCCCTGGCTGTTCCACCACTGCTCCAGTCTCCTTGTCTGACACACTCTCTCCTTCCTTCCCGGGCAGCGCTTGCAGCAGATGACACAGCCCAGGACAGACATGCACGCTCAGAACAACGGCCTCCAGCCAAAGACGTCTTTGAACGGGAGGATCTCGGATGCTGCTGTTTAGGAGAGCCCGGACCTCCTCACCCTGCCCTGTAGCTGCTCACGCCACGTTGTCCCTCCAGCTCCTCCGGCACAGCTCGCTGTCCCTGGCTCTGCAGTGGCTTTCGCTTCTCCAAGAGAGGACCTGGCAGAGGAACCCTCTTGCTGCTCTTCCTCCCAGCCTGGCTTACCAAGGCCGTGCAGGACTGCCACCAGTGACCACCTCCTGCAACGTCCTGGTCCAGGCTCTCACAGAGAACTGGCTGGTGCCCAGGTTTTCCTCCTCCTGACAAGGAGAGCTTAGACTGATTGCTGACCACTTGTAAACCTTTCCTTTGCCTTTCCTTGTGAACCTCCACAGAGCATCCCATAGCACACAGCTGTGCTGTCGCCCCAGAGAGCCAGGTGACACCAGGTTCAAATCCCAGGTGGTTAGTGATTGATCTAGCATAAACCAGCACTAGCCAATGTGTAACTGGAGGGGATGTGGTCCAATGAGGGATTCCAGTGGGGAGTCCAGCATGCTGGTAGCTGTAGAATATCACCCCCCAAAAAGAGAAGGGCATCAGGACAGTGTGTGCTGCTCATAGGTGCTGTGTTTCACCCCTGCGCAGTCTCCAGACATTTTCACTGCATCCGTTGGGGCTGGTACTGTGAGCCAGAGCCTAGCGATTTAGGCAGCCTTTTCCTTCTGTAGCATCCTGCCCCTTCAGTTGTATGCAGCAGCCACTCTGTGACCCTAAAATACAGTTAAAAGTGTGCTTGGAGGGCTTTTAGCTAGAAGCTCTCCAAGTCTCCTACACTGACCACTGTCTGCTGCAATCAGCTGTGTGCAGAGGCAAGAGGTGTGTTGTGTGATGGGGTGACTTTCCATGACAGTACAAATCTCCTCCAGTTGGAACAGGGTAGTTCCTGCCAAACACGCTCTCTAGCTGTGTCCCAGGGTGGTAAGCAGTAAGATGCAGCATAGTGCCCACAGGTGGCTTAGCTTATACCTCTTTGGGAAGTGGCAACACCTGAGTCCCAGCTGGTAGAATGCAGGAGCTCCTGAGGGAGCTGGTAGGATGTAACCACCATGTTTGCATCCACCCCTGTGAATCAGTGCTGGCTGACTTTGGGAAGTGTCTGTACAGACAGCTGCTGATGCTGGCACATCCCAGCTCCCAGGACAAACATCACAGGGGCCAGGAGCTGTTGTAGATGATGCTGGAGGAGTGTATAACAGCTCAGAGAAGGCTGGGAAGTGTTTCAGAGCAGCAGCATATTTCTTGTTTATAAGGCCTTGAGAAAGGAGGTGACTCATCATAGCACCATGTGCAGGTGTGACAGTGATGCTCCAGTTTGTGACAGCCTCCCGATGACCCCATGCAGAGATACCCATGTACTCAGAGCATTTGATGAGCTCCTGTCATGCCTAAGCACACATGGTGTGACTTAGTGCAAATTAGCCTCTCCTCTCCCTTGGCACCCTGACAGCATTGCCAGCTCTGCTCACACTCCCAGGTTCAGCTCAGAATCAACATTCATAAATGAGTGCCCTAGAAAACATATGTCCCACTCATGCTTCCTACCAAAGGGTCTGCTCTTGCAGGGGACATGCTGAAGTGCCCCAGGATCCCACTGCAGGGGCTAGCTGAGGGAAGGATGAACCTCTGCGCAATTGCCCTGTGCTCCCATAGGAACTGCAAAATGATGCAGGATGGCTGTGTGCTGTCTGTCCCTGCCTGCGGCCACCCTGCTCTCCCACTAGTGTTCCAGCCTGAGGATCAGTAATGTAAAGAGGAAAAAAGTTGTCTGGTTAAAGCTGAAATCAGTGACCTTTAGGGTTGGGTCCCCTGCCAGGATGCCAATGCATTGTGATTAGCACTGCTTTAGGTGTGTAACCAGTTTGTATTTGTACTCTGGCTCTTAGTGGTTGTGGATGCCAGGCCTTGTCCCACATCTGATCATTAGGGTGTTTGCATCCAAAAAAATCACAGCTGTTACACAGGCATGAGGAAACACCAAATTTACAGGCTTGATCTTGTACAGCCAAAAGCCAGATACTGAAAGCTACAGTCGTCGTTCATCACAACTAATCTCAGCCAGTCACAGACGTGTCATCTTTCCTTGTCCCATAATTGCCAACACCAGTACAGCTGAAATTTTCTATCCCACTTACACCTATTTTTATGAACTAGGAGACAAAGGAAACCACTCTTTATACACATGTATGTCCTTTGAGAGGGGCATCTGTGTTGAAAATGGAAGTTAACCTCTGATCTCTGTAGTGATGATCTTTACTAGAAACCTACTTTTGTCTCTGCATCCAGGTCACATAACCTCCTTCCCCTTAAATGCAGACTGAGACTTTGCAGGTGGGTGGTGGGCAAAGGATTCGTGAGCCAATTCTTGAGCAAGGCCTTAAACCCATGGAAGACCCTGATTTTTCCAACTTCGTTGGGGCAGCTCAGGTGTCAGGTGGATCCCATCTGTGTCAGTGGTCATTTCTGAAACTCTCATCTGAAGGGCTCAGTTGCTGGGAGAACTGTTCAAAAGAGCTGTGCTATCCAGACTGTTCCTCCAGGGGAGTGACGAAGGTAGGGTCCAGAAGGCAAAGTCCCTTGCCTGGTAGCAGAGGAAATCCCTAAATCTCCAATTTGCTGTGCTGCGAGTTTAGTCCCAGCATCTCTCTGACTTGTGGCTTGCCTGTGGCGGGGGCAGAACATCACTCCAGGTGTAGCAGAATGGGCTAGCCTGCAACCAGGCTGCTCATCATAACAATATATGATGAGACAGCCATTTGTTCAGTTTCCTGCCTATGCCCTTCTCCTTTGCACTCCCTCCTGCCCTGCTCCTTTTAATTCTCCTACCTCGCTACATCCTCTGTCATCCGCCCAGTGGAAATGATCTACCTCAGCTTGCTTCTTCCTGCTTTGTCTCCACCATTGTCACATTACAGCTCTCCCTCCTTTCTCTTCTGCTTTCTATTATTTCCTCATTTCTGTCTCTATTATTACAAGCCCCACTTCCCTGCTTCTCTCATGTGCTCTCCTTGAGCCTTATTCCTTTGTGCCTATGGCTCAGCTTCTCGCTGTGTGCACTCTCAACCCTTCTGCCTGCTGAAAGCCTGGAGCTCAGGACCCCATGGGGAGCTCAGCTTTTTGCAGGATCCAGTCCCTAAGAACCAATTTCCATCATTTCCATCCCAATATCAAAATTATAATGGGATTCCAGCTATCTTCTTTTCCTCTTTGCACCAGAAAGCACTGTGCCAAGCAATGTTATCTCTTTGTACATTTCAATCCATATTCCACCAGCCTCTGCAGAGCTGTGCCTGTTCTGAAAGGTTTTGTGGTCTTTCCTGGTTTTGCAGTATTTAAATTTCCACCAGGAATGTTTGGATCTGCAAATTCCAACATTCATAGCGTTGCACAGAGGGATTTGCCCTTAGTTAAGCTCTGTCTGGTTGATCCCCTTCTCCAGTATTTCAAATTGATCCCATCCTTAGTGCTAGAAGAGCCTTCCCACTTCCATCGCGTGCAGGCTTCCCATCTAAGTGAGAAGACAGGAATGGGGACGGCTCCTCGAGCTCATCCCACACTTCAGAGGTGCCACTGTGGGCACGTCCAGCAAAGCTGCCATATCTGCATGCTGTCTTCTTGATGTCAGGCTTTGGATACCAGCCCCAAGGCATGTGCCAGTGAAAGAACCATTTTAATGCTGCTCCCACCATGTGTCCCTTCTGCTGATGGCCACTCTGCTCCTCATTCCTTTTGGCTCGCCCAGCAGAGAAGACGGATACATGCATGGCCAGGGGGTGGGATGCTGCCCTCTTGCCCTTGCTGTGATTCAGAAGGGGACGTCACTGCCCTGTGCTCACCTACAGTGCTCCTGCCTGTTCTCTGGCCCCTCGCCTCCCCAGCACATGCCAGCCTCATCCTCCCGCTGCAGGCAGCCTCTTGAAATAATCCCCTGTGAAAACTCTTAATTCTAAGGAGCTATTTAGGGAACTGTGCTTAAATCCCTCCAAAATCCTCTTTTTGTTGAGGGCTGTGAAAACTAAAATGAATGCCATTGCCCCCACCCTCTGCCGCAGCAGCGGGGGCTGAGGGGTGCAATGGGAAAAGCAGGATTGCTCCATTGCTGCTCAAGCATCACTTCACCCCTGGAGATATGAGTGCGAGCCTCTCCCCCAGGAGAGGGGAGCTCTTCCTGCTGCCATTCTCCCAGATGTGCTCCAGCATCTGGCAGCTGGTTGTGAAACACATGCGCAACGTCCACCATGTGATACCAATGGCATGTGGCACTGTAAGGCTTCAGCTAGCTGACCGCTGCATAGCTTGTAGTCTCTCCACAACTCTATTAAATGATGTGTTGGGCACAGATGCGCTGTGCATTGAGGGGTTGCCCTTAAACCTGGTGTCATTCTGAATGAACAACTTTTCACTATCCCTCTTCTGTCCTGGGGGGATTCTCCCTGTACTGGGGGACCCTGGCTGCATCTGGTAGTGATGGTCAAATGGGGATGGGGTCTGTGCCACTGAGGGACATTTCCACTGTGTTTTTGCTTGTACTGAGGGCTACGAGCCCTCGCCAAGGACCAAGGACACTGCCTGCTTTCCTCGGGAGCTGAGCACATGAAATGCAGTGTTTAGCACTGGATGCCAACACTGGACCTGGAAGCCATGCAGTGTGCCCATACAGCCTGGTTTTCCTCTCCTGATGTCTGATCCTCTCTCTGTACAACTCCAGGTATTGGTCAGAGTCCACCTGAGCAGCTCAGAGGTGGGAAGAAAAAGCCTAGAAGCTCTGAAATCTACCGATGATATCTGGCAGCTAGCTTTTAAAACATGAGTGCCAGAACCATCCTGATCACTGCACCTCTCAAAGCCCTTGGAAAGGCAAGAGAAGAGATGTCAAGGGAGGGTTGAAAGATGAGGGATCCCGTGGGGACTGGCTACCATCTCCCCTTCCACAGTCTTGGCCACCACAACATCCCTGGGGTCAGGTACTTGTCACTTCTTCCTCCCTTCTCTGCTTTGCACCCTCTTGCTTGCCTGTCTCCCCTTTTCTCTTTGGGGAGAGGCTTGCTGGTCCATGCCAGCTTTTCTCTCCTCCTCAGCCCTGCTTGACACCAGTGACCTGTCGACCCTGACCCACTGGACAGATGAGGCAGCCAGTCTGGCAGTGAGTGGAGGGGCAGGCTTTGCAGAGGCTGGGGTGCTGACCCTTCCTGCTCATCCAGTCATTCCTGTGCTGGGTCCATGCCTCCTTCCTTCCAGGGAGCTTCCTACTGCCTCTGCTAACAGCACTTCTGCCTGCTGTGGGAATTCAATGCTGTTTCGCTGACATCTAACACGGGTGTCAGATGCTTTCCTCCCCTCTATGGGCAGCCATCCATAGCCTCAATGGAGAGGAACAAGGGCGCTGCGGAAGTAAAAGCCACAGCGCTGTACACTCCAAGCATTTTAACAACATTCCTCCACGTTCTGCCTCTTTAATAGTATGTTGGAGTGATGCTTGTGGTCAGAAGTCCAGGCAGGCACCAGACCTGCTCAGAGCTGCGTGGAGGCAGTACATTACCATCCTGGCCCTCAGGGCTTGCTCACCCCATCAGGAGCAACCCCTGGGGCTGCTGTCCCTCCCTGAAACACATCAGGTGCCCTATCCAGCATAAGGTCCTTTTGTGTCCCCTCCTGTGCCCCAGTGCCATGCGATGGGAAGGCTGCCTGGTGGATATGTGGTGTTTTCCCTGGCTTTAGTGTTTGCCATGGCCCATCCCAAGGGTCTTGGACCTATGTGCAGTTGTTAAAGCTTGGATAAAGGGGTTTGAGCTGCAGAGCCGTGCGCATGTGGGAGCTCCAGGTGACGACCCTGGGGCAGACACCTGCGGGGCGGCAGGAGATGGGTTGGCTTCCCGGTGTCCCCATCACAGTGCTGGCTGAGGCAGCACTGCCAAGGGCTGTGTGGGGCTCCTGCCAAGCACGTGTCTATCATCGTTATGATGTTGTCAGCTGGGAAATGTCTGTATCTGGAGATGCTCAGGAGATGTTAGTGCTCCCTGCACTGATACCTGACAGCCGTGACACTGATGGAGATGCCAAATGACAGCCTGGCATCATGCTGCGGCACTGCCAAGAAAATGGCACCAGCCTTCACTGGGACACCAGGGACCAGCCATGTCCCCTCATGGGGTGGCATGTGTCCCCACCACAGCCCCGGGGAGCCAGCAGCTCTGCCCCTATGGCAGAGTGGCAATGGAAGGGCTCATCCTGGCCATACTCATGCACCACAGGAGCTTTCTCGAAGGGACACTGTGAGGTCCAGGTGTTTCTTCCAGATGAGGAAACCCAACGCAGTGGCTGGTGTAATGATATCCGGGGGGCATCAGCCTCACAGGGCCCTATAGCCAGAGGGGCAGGTAACCTGCTCAGGGAGCACTCCTGGACACTGCACCTCCCAGAAGCCTGGGGGCCACTGACAGAGCAGGACACGGCTGCCTGGCTGGATGCTTTGCTCCCTTTGAAGGCTGTGTGGCTCGAGAGGGCTGCTTGCGTTGCATCACGCTGTCTGGGAAAACACGAACACCCCATGAAGAAAAGCACCTTCGCATTTTGTGCTGGTGCTGCTGACACATCTCCAGACAAAACCTGCCCTGTACTTGTCCAGGTATGAGGCTCTACAATGTAAACTCAACCCTCGCTGTCTGCATAAAGAGTGCTGCCTCCCATCTGCTCAGTAGCTTCAAAGCCCCATACTCAGCCTTGGAGGTATGTCAGTCCCTGGGCTGGCACTAGGGGACAAGGGGCAGGACACGGGGGCACCCGTGCCACGTGTCCCAGCGTGCAGGCAGTTCTAGCCCCATGCTTTGCTCTCTGCCCATCCCCAGGGAGCCCAAGCGCCTTTCAGCCACAGCATGGCACACACCAGAGCAGACTGGCATGCCTTTAAAGACAGCTCCTCAGTGGGCAGGAGGACAAGAGATGGAGAGGGACGAGCACTCTTGAATGGAGGGGAACAACATCCCCTTCCACCTCTCCCTGCCCTCAGCATCCACAGCACCTTGTCCGAGCGGCCCCTCCAGTTGCTGCCTGCCCAGCTCATGAGACAAATGCTTCAAGGCTCGTTTGGTCCTGCAGGAGGGAGAGGAAGAGAGCCAGCGTCTCTGTCCCCTCTCTGCACGTACTGCAGATGAAGGGATTAGGAATTATAATCCAAGAGTCTTATTTTAAAGCAGCTTTTCGGCTCTGTGAGGGGAACTTCAGTGTGATGCTTCTAGGGGAGCTGGGTGACAGAGACAGCAGCTGTCACAGCCCCGGCCACTGAGGCTGCCAGGGCAGTAGCAGCCAAGGCTCAGCCTCCAGGCTCCATAGGGTGACACTTCAGCCGGGAGCGGGTGTATGTGTGCAGGGAGGCTTCTGGCCTGCACCGCTGGCAGTGTCTGCCCCTCAGAGGCACTGTGATCGTTCCCCTTCTGTGCTTTTCCCCCTGGCCCCTTCCTCCCACTGTTTTCGTGGCAGACCTGTGCATAATGTTAACAACTGATGGGTTTTTTTCACTGGTACCTCTGCACATTTCCCTCTGCTAATTATTATGGCAGTGCCACTTCTAGGGCAAGTTGGCAGATGGCTGGGGTTTTATCTTTGGACAAGCTATTTAATAAGGGTTCCTGCTTTTCCCTTGCACATTTCTTTCCTGGCCACATGTTTGGAGCTGCTGGATGGGTTGTCCTTTTCACTGGGGATGCCAGAAGATGAAAGCTGCAGTCAGACCCCAGGGGATAGGGTTTTTTCTTTCCCTTTAGAAAGGGAGGATAATTCTGCCCAGGTTCATGCGGCCCTCACTGAGCAATGCTCTGCTTCCCTACAAAAAGAGGCAATAGCAGACCAGTCCCCACAGGGAGGTCAGAAGGGCTGTGTTAAATGCTGGGTCCTACAGGGCAGATCCGAAGCGTGCAGAAAGACGATGTAGGTGCTGAAAGGAGCCTGCTGCCTGCTCACACCAGCAGAAACCCAGATCACAAGGACCAACCTGTGCTGTGGTTTATGCTGCCATCAGCTTTGCTGTGGCCAACTCAATGCAAAGGAAGTAATTCCTTCTGTAGGTCACAGGCTGCGACTGGGAAAATAGGGAAAGGTAATGATGTCAGGGGTTGCCCAGCCAGTAAGTGGGGCTGTCTTGGATGTGCCACGGAGCTGCAGGTGACATTCGCTGATGCTGACTGGTGACTGCTGGTTTGCCTGGGCCATTGTGTATGAAAGGCACATGGCTGAAGTCTGAGACTAAAGCTGAGGTTTGTTTCAGAAAGATAAAGCTGAGATTTCTCCCCACTGTTGCTGTCTCCCAGGCTCTGAAGGGGCTGTACTAGGACCCAGACTCTTCTGGACCTGCTCCATGAGCAATGGGGAAGCTTTCCTTCACATGAGAGTGAAACTCAGAGAAACAGGAGGAGGCTTTGGGCACCAGATGCTTGGTGGCAATGCCTCAGTGGAGGCACCAACACCAGACACCAGGCCCTGGTATGGGCAAGCTCAGTTCAGTGACTGTTCTCCCTTGGTTTAGCAGGCTTTCTCTGCACTTGTTTTTCCCAAAGGGTTTTCAAAGCCAAGTGTCCTGGGGACTTGGTACCATTTGCACCGAGCTGCTTGGCGATGCCTGCCCCAGTGGGAGGGTTTGGGCTCCCCAGCCAGCAGGGCTATAGCACTATTTGCTGTTTTGTTTTCCCCTACCTTCATTTCTCTGCCCATGGAAGCTGGAGAGGGCTTTGGCAGCTTTTATTGCCTGTCACTTGTACAGTTGCAATGGTTGTAACATCAGCTGTCCTAGGTTGCTCCGTTCCTGCCAGGACTGCTTGTCCTGGCAAGGAGAAGTCCTGCTCATAGCATCCCAGGGGGGCTGGTGTCCAGCTAGCTGCTGTCAGAGCCTGGCTGGCAGCCCCCCACACTGTGCCTGCCTGTGCCAGGCTTAGCTGCTCTGGGCTTGGTCAGAGCCAGCAGAGATGAACATTCAGAGTATATGGATTTGTATTTTCCTACAGGGAACATGGCATCATAGAATCACAGAATGGTTTGAGTTGGAAAGGACCTTGAGATGATGAGCTGAAATGGACTGAAAAGTCGAACTTTCCAAAATGGGAGGGAATAGGTAGGTGTACATGGAAGGCATCAGGATGGACATATTTCACTTGAAGTGGTTTTGCTGCTACAGTCTTGGACCTACAGTCATAGAACAGTAAAGAACTTCCTCCTCATATGCAACCTGAACTTCCCCTGTGCAAGTTTTAACCCATTACCCCTTGTCCTACCAGCACAGTGCCCTAATGCAGAGTCCCTCCCCAGCATCCTTATAGGCCATTTTCAGATACTGGAAGGCTGCTATGAGGTCTCCCATGCAGCTTTCTCTTCCGCAAGCTGAACAGCCCCAGCTTTCTCATGTAGACGAAGATCCTTCCCTCTCCCATTCCCTGGGTTGGTTTTTTTGTAAATTGACTTGATATTGCTTGGGACAGCCTACCCTTCCTGAGGAGGAAAGCTTAGGAAGACAGGATTCTTGTTTTCAAGAAGTCATTAATGACTGTATCACACTATCAGACCCCAAGGCTGGAGCATGGGCATTGCATAAAATAAGATCCTACATGCTTCAGAACAATCCCACATCATGGATTGTATGGATTAAGGCAGAAAACACAGCTCCTCGGCCAGTTTTTAACCTCAGCTGCACTCATTAGCTGCAGGAAAGATGCTCCAATACCAGCCAAGTGTGACAGAGCTCCTCATCTGGTTAAATCCCACAGCCCTACTCACCTGCCATCCTCATCCTTGAGGCACCCGATTTTCAGCCACCTATCTTAGGTCAGGCAGGAGTATGCGCATGATTCCAGGTTGCTGGACTCAGGATCTGGGCATCAACCTTACAGAAAGGCACCAAGCAGCTGGTGACAACAGGAAACCTGGATGCATGAGGGACGGGGGAGCTGTGATGAGCTGTACCCTAGGCACCCCCGAGGCACTAGCATGATCTTTCCAGAGTACCCCAGGTGAGGTGGAAGGGGGAGCCCCCTGGGAGCAAAGCACTTGTGGGATGTGCTTGATTTAAAGTCCATCTTTAAAGCTGCCCAGAAAAACTGCATCTCAGAATTCTTGGTGAAAGACAGTGGGATGCTTTGATCAAGTCTGAATGCGCTATGTGTATGTTATTGAACATTGTGTGTACTGTCTTCATATAACAGTGTAGAGATGCAGTATGACAGCTGTAGGATATGTTTTTGGGATTGTAACCTCTGTACCAGCACTACGTGTATGTGTCTACACAGTATCCATGCCAAAAGGACCTACAGCCTTCTGCTTAATAATAGTACCTGCACATAGGAGCAAGTTAGGAGTATTTCACATATAGACAATCTGGTTTTATTGCTTTCATCTTTACAGCCAGGTGTGTGATCTAAACATCAGGCAGAAACTTCTCCAATAATATCCTGTTTCAAAACATCTTAGAAAATGACTGTTTGGGATTGGGCTCATTTGTAATAAATCCGTGGCACACAAAAACATAAACGGGAACCTCTGAATCCTTGGGAGATATTGCCTGTCTGTGTCTCAGAGGGATTTCTGTCCTGCCAAGTGTTTCACCATGGGCCTGGGGATTGAAGGGATTCATTGCAGCCAGCAAAGAATTTGCAAGCTGTAGACAGGGGTTTTTTAGCAGGTGCAATCTGAACCCAGCATCTACTCGACTCAGCTGCAAAGTAGGTTGCCTTCCCCCATTCATTGCAGAGGAGAGCTCGCTTTGTGTGCACGTTCATCTCTGATCATCTCTCTCATCCGTGTGCAGAACTTCACAAAGGTCAGTTTCATTAACCTTGGGGTTATGCTTTGTGTAAATATGCATGTGTATCAGATTTGCATGGGAAATGTCATTTTCCTTACGTGCCTTCCATCCAAATGTTAACCAAGCCTGAGCCTACGTAGCCTGTGAGATGTGCTGTGATGGTAGCTGCAGCCAGCACAGCTGTCCTGCTCATGCAGTGCACAGCTGCATATGCCCAATACTTTTGTACAGCACATTCAGCTGTGTGAATACAGAGGTGCCTACACGTTATCATCCATATAGAACTACACGTGGGCAGATGGTGTGTGCGTTAACACGCAGTATGTGCTGATGTCTCTGGGTGCATGAGTTTCTCTGTGGCCAGCTGGCGCCCAGCACACGCACTGGCACACGCGGCTTGTGAAGCTGCTCTCCTTGCCGCAGCAGCATGAGCTTCGCATGGGTGTGCGAGCTGCCTTCCCCAGCGGTGCAGAGCTACACAGAGGGTCTGGAGCTGGATCTGCAGTGCACCAGCAAGATGGAAAGGAAGCAGCTGCAGCACAGAACAGCCTTGCCTTCCCCCAGCCCTCACTGTTTTCCTCTCTGCCTCACTGCAGGGGTGAATTTTACATTGAGTTGCTGTATCTTGGACAAGATTATTTCTTTCTGGTTTCCTCTGGATCTGATCCTCAGAGAGCCTGAGCCCTGAACCAGCTCCTGCTGTCTTCCATGAAATACCAGCAGTAGCTGCAGCAGGCTGCCCCTGGGGCCAGCAGGGAGCCACGATGCTTAGCACTCCTTGGGACTGCACCCTTGGTGTGTCATGTCATAGGATCATAAAACGGTTTGGCTTGGAAGGGACTTCAAAGGTCATCTGGTCCAGCCCCTGCAATGAGCAGGGACATCTTCAACTAGACCAGGTTGCTCAGAACCACATCCAGCCTGGCACTGAATGTCTCCAGGGATGGGGCATCCACCACCTCTCTGGGCAACCTGTGCCAGTGTTTTACCACCCTCATTGTAAAGAATTTCCTCCTCAAATCCAGCTTGAATCGCCAATCTTTTAGGCTAAAACCATCACCCCTTTTCTTACTGCAGCAGGGCCTGCTATGAAGTCTCTCCCCATCCTTCTCATAGGCCCCTTTGAAGCACTGAAAGCCTGCCTGTGCACACCACTGGAGGCCAGGGACACGGGACGGGGGGCTGAGGCAAAGAAGACATTAGCGCACAAGTGACATATCTCAATATAATTTCTAAAATTCTATTAATTGAACAGATAAAATACCTCTGATCTATTTTTGTTAATTTTGTTACAAAATATTAGCCATTTGGACTCTTTGCTAGGTGTGACCACACCACTTTTCCCAAAGGAAGCTTTTCTCGGTGATATTTACAGCAGGAAACAGGTACAGACAGACAGGTGCTTTCAAAAGCCTACACACAGGTAACACTTCTGCTGTTAGTTGTTAAAAAGACACATTCAGATGGGGTTGTGACTAGTGTTGAAGAGTGGGTGACTTTAAAGCTGCTGTCCCAGGCATAGCTGTGCCAAAGCAAGCAGGACGAGGACAGCTCTAGCTCACGACACACTGCCGGCAGTCCCTGGAGCCTACACTAGCACAGTGAGGCAGCTGGTGGAGTGGGAGATGGGGGAGCTTGCTCAGCAACTTGCATTTCAAAGCAGAGACTCTGCCAAGCAGCAGCTTCCTTGATCTAGGGCTCGGATTTGTTTTGGAAACCTCACAAACATGTGCAGATTGTTGCAGGTTGAGCCTTCTAAGAAACACATAACAGAACTCAAACTTACAGCTCAGCGGCCCTCAAGCACTTCCAAACCTGCTGGTACCCTTTTGTGAAGAAGTATTGATGAAATTCTGGCTGTGGACCATATCCACACCTTTCATCTGCAGGGAGGAGAGAAAAGGTGGAACAGTGGGATGCTTTGAAGGTCTTGCAGAAAGCACCAAGTGTTGCTACCACGGTGGCCCAGACTACGGCATTAAAAGTGTTACAGCAGTAGACAAAAACTATGTCAAACCCAAATGGTTTGCACTAAGCCACAGTTTCTCCATCCCTTTACTACTGGTGTAAACAGATTAATTTCACTGGCCCTGCACCAGCACGAGCAAGAGAGTCTCAGGACAGAGCCTGATGGGCTGTATAACACAGCTTTGTAGACCTCACCTTGCTCTCTTCTACTCTGCTGCACAGCCAGCTTCTTCTTTGGCCACTGACTACTCAACACTCACTGCAGAATACATAATACTTTCTACTGGGCTTCTCTCTTCTCTTTCCCTCCTTCCTCTCTTCTTTTAATATAGAAGGATATGAATCTGACAGCAAAGACACTGGTTATTAGGGTTGATTTAATCTCTACAGCAGCTTCCTGCCTGATCCCTCCACCTGAAAGATTGTGTTAGGTTCATGAGCAGAATCGCTGCTGTCAAGGGCTGGTGATTTTTCTTTGGATTGGTCCCTGCAGGCGAGCTGTGGTACACATTTTGTCCTTCATTAGGTTGTCACTGACATGCTCCTTCTAGCCGGCACCCTGCACCCTGTCAAGGATCAGCCTGTGTGCAAGGGTGTCTATACACGATACTGCAGCTACATTCAGCCTTGTGTGTCTCGCTTGCGTGGGGGAGGGCTGTGGGAGCAGACAGTACAATAGATCAGATGAGGTGCAGACATGCTTTAAAGTGCTTGTCATCCTTCGAGACCAACCTTCAAAGGAAAAAAATATCCGTACTTAGAAGTGAAGTCCGAAGGGCTCAGCTACACAGTAGAATTTAGAGCAACCCGTTGCACGACAACCTGGAATAGTTTGGTGTCTCTCTAGCTGAACCCAACAGAAGACGTTGTAGCTAGCAGGCTAGAAGACAGCAAGTGTTATCTACATTTGCTTCTCTGTCCAAAGCTCAAGGCCAGCATTAGCCTTTGCAAGGGCAGGGAAATGGAGCCAACTTGCCCTGAGAGACTGCTGCGCCTCAGGTACCTCGGCACTTCATTTAACCCGCTTCCACCCTTCATCCAGCACATAGAAGGGAGTCTCATGGAAGCTTCCTTATTTCTCCCTTAAACTCTTGCAGCTCTCCCAATCAATTATTAAAGCAGCAACCCTCTCTTGTAGGAACTTCATAGGCATTGTTATAAATATTTTATCTAAAAAAAATGTTTCATCAAGTACCTTCAGGTTCTGCTGTTGTCACTTTGTGTTAAATGTCAAGTCAAGTCTAATTTATTTATTTTAACACACGCACACAGACATTCAGGAGCTCGCTGCACTCTTGGAAAAAACAAACAAACAAGGACTGCTATTCCTCTCAGGCAGTGAAGTAACCACCGAGAAGGGAGGGCAGTGCCAGCCATAGAAAGAAAGTGTCATCATGCTACCTTATTGTAAATCTCCTCCTGGATACCAACCCTTCCACTGCAGCAGTGAGCAAAATAAAATGGCAGCTATACACTACACTGACTGGACAACGGCAGATGCCACATGTATGACTTCCCAGGAAGCTTTGGGCAGGTTGGATGAGATCCGCGCTGTGTGATGAGACGGTGTGTCGCCCTAGAGGGAGCCAGCAGCAGATCACGCCAGCTGTGCCTCACATCTGGCTGGAGTGTGGGGCTGAGTCCTGGCTGGGGGTGAGGACCTCTCCCTGGGCCTGGATGTGGGATGCGGAGCATCCTCACTGCCCTGAGGGGCTGGATAGAAGAAAGCTGCTCTGGTCTGGAAGGAGACTGGACTTCTGTTTAGGCTTTTCTTACAGTTTTGTCTGTCTTCTGCTTCTGCAGAGCTCCCTGGGGCTGTGCCTGTTCCTTTTCAGTTCATTTGCTATTGCTTTTAAAAGCAGTAGCCTAGTGCCCTGCTCCGCACAGCTAAGAAAACAACTTAGACCTGATGGCACACCTGTGTCAGGCTCAGAAATAAGGGGACCTGGAAGAGAGCAGGCTCCTGCCCTGGAGAGCTGGCCGAGCACAGGGGATCCTTCACCCCAGCCACTTCCCTAACCCCAGCTGGGCTTATTTCCAGGTTAAAGATATGAACTCTTTCATCTAACATTTCAGCAGGGCCAGCAGACGTCCAAAGGGCATTGAGGGGAGCCAGTCCTTGACGCACTGTGGGTTTTGTCACTGGCAATAGCACCAGAGGTGAGCATACTGATGCAATCCCTATGGAAATCGCTTTATGGATTTTACCCTACAAGGTAAAAAGGATTTTCCTGCATCTGTCTTCACTGTTCCCCTTTCCTGACATTCTGCACATCCCCAGCATGGCCAAAAACTCCTGCCACTCCTCACCCAGTGGATGGTCATCAGCACTCAGTGCCCACGTCTCAGCCTGGCACAGGAAGGAAGAACATTTCTTTCTTTCCCTCTTAAAATGAAATAAAAATAAAGGCCCTAAAAGGCATTCTGTCCTATTTTAAAATCCTAAAGTTGATCTTCCTAAGCCTCAAAGGGAAATAGAGTGAATGAGTAAGACCAAAGCCTTTAAGATAATTAATAACTTCCCCTCCCTACTGCTTCCTAAAAATACATCCATAGCCCATTTTTAATGCCGTCTTCCTTCACATCAATGTCCCCAGTAAAGCAGAGCTGTCATCTCTATCTCAGGATCTACCCCTCCCCTTACTTTGAAGCTGGGAGAGGGAAGGATAGGGAGGGAGAGAAGAGATAAGGCCTTGGAGTCTGGTGTCCAGGCAGCTTTCCTATAGGAAGAGCTGATGGGGGTAAGAGTATAGTCAGGCAAGAGATACAGATGGGATCTCACATGGGTGGTCTCCAAAAAGCCCCTTCCCTCTAACGCAGGAAAGTGAACAAATCACTTGGCTTTGCTTTCAGAATAGAAAAAAGCAGGTGGGCAGGAAACACAAAACCAGCCAGAAGGAGGAAAGCAGAGGCGGGTCTGTTTTATGCTAGAGAGACAATCTTTGTGTGTGTGTGTGTGTGTGTGTGTGTGTGTGTGTGTGTGTGTGTGTGTGTTGAGGTGGGAGGGCACCTCTTGGTGCCACCTCTTTGGAAAAGTACTCAACCATCCCAGGAAAGATCCCTAGACTTCATCCCTTCTGCTCCCTCAGAACTGCTTGGTGTTTCCTTTAGTAAGCATGCGCCATACATACGCTACCATACAGGTGTATTTACATGTGATGAGGTCTGCTAGGTCTCAGCAGAGGTGTCTGGTACAATGCTCCAATATAACGACAGAAAGAGTTTTGGTGTTCAGAGTGAGGCCATCTTCGCATCGCACTGCAGCTCAGGACAGTCTCTCCTCCTCTCAAGCTTTCTTCCACTCGTGCGCTCCTTTGCTTGGAACCGGCTGCTGCGAGGATCGAGTATTTGAAGAGCGATGAGAAGAAAGCGTAGCAAGTGGTACAAGTTCTCAGCTCCAGCTTAGCGGGTGGCAGCAGTGGTGGCAGGGGGGACTCCATCCCCAGGAGGGCCCCAAGGCCGGTCCTTGGCTCAGGTGAGTCCGTTTCTCTCCGAGGCTGGCAAAGTTTCGGGGTGGGTACAAACCTATGGCCGGGTAAACGCAAGGCAGGGGAGGAGGCTGAGGAGTAGCAAACGGAAGACACAGTGCCTAGAAAGCAGCAGGTCATCAAGCCTCTCAGGAACAGGGCAGCAAAGTGGTACAAGGGAACAGCGCGAGCACGGGAGGCCAGCGGGGCTGGCAGGGTGTGAGGATGTGTGAGCATCTAGGTTGGCAGTTTCTACAGGTGGCTCCTCACAGTTAGCATCACCTTGAGGGGAGGCAGGGCAAGAGTTAGGTCAGTCGGCTGTTTTATTGACTTTTTTTTTTCTTCTTTTCTTCTTCTTTTACTAAAAAATAAATCACAAACTAGATCTCTGTAGGCAGAAAGGGTCCCCGGGGGGCGGTGGGGAAGGGAAGCAGGGAAGTCTGTGCTGTTCTGGTGCTGGTGGTGTGGCTACACGAGGCTGCGCGAGCCACTGGAGTACCTGCGCCTCTGAAGCAGGGAGCCTGGGGGGCAATACTGGTGAGGGTGGTTGTAGGGAGGTGGTGGAGGTGGGAGGGGAGGCTGATGGACCAGCTTCATGGGGGTCCCCGGAAGCCCACTGCCCACACCGCGCCAGGGGGTGGAGGTGCAGGAATCAGAGGTGACGTAGCGTGTCAGAGTCTGGTTGAGGGCCGGCTCCATCCGAGCGAGGCACGGCTTGTCCAGGACAATGACTTTGACAATCTGCTGGCACTGTACAAGTGTCCCCGCCGAGGCGGGGTGCGAGGGCACCAGTGCTGTCTCCAGCCGCTCCCGTGGCATGTTAAGACGCGTGCTGGGCTGCATTCCACTCTCGGGCCCCAGGGCGGAGTTGTGCTGGTACGTTTGAAGCCTGTTGTGAATTGACACCTAGTTTAGAAACAGCCAAAGAAGCATTAAATGTTACAAGACTTTTCCCATCTGCTGCTACTGGCTGCCCTGAGCCCCCACCACCAGTTGGCCTCACGTGCATTAAACCCTCCCCGCAAAACCAAACCAGAACAGACACAACCCCCGGCTGCACGGAACTCCCCAGTAGCCCCATCATCCCCATCTAGGCCTAAGTGCCCCTGTCCTTTCCATCGCATCAAAGGCATCAGGGCCGGCGTTCCCAAAACCAGCGCAATTTTGATTACCCAAACAGTACAGGGAACGCAAATCAACTCTAGGTCCATGAATTCTCATGGTAATGAACAGACCTTGGAGGTCATGCCCTTGTCCCCACCAGCAAAAAGGAGAGGGGAACCAGACAGCGAGGGTTCAGATAACAAAGGTTGTGCGTTTCAGCAATATGACAGTAGCTGAATCTGAGATAGGGGCAGACAGAGAGACTCAAGCCTTTCCCAGCTCCCTGCCTTTCTGAGTCGGAAGGTACACCACCTGACTGGCTAATCTGTTTACAAAGGTAAAAGCAGAAACCTGACATTCTCTAGCAAACGGCAGCTCCCTCCGATCCATTTGATGGTTTGTCAGTGAAAGGAAATGATTTTCAAACAAAATAAAAGGAAAAAGGAAAGGAAAAAATGCCCGTCTAGCTCATACAATGGTAAAAGAAATCATGATGAAATGGCAGCAGATTAGATAATCTCAAAGAAATGGAAATGCTCCTCTGCTGGCAGAGTATCACTTGGGCAGCTGGAAGGGGGAAGGGAAGCAGGATGTCATCAGGGTCCTCACAGACTGATAATGGAGTCACATAAGGGAGCTCACTGAGCCCAGTTTGAAAAGGAGGAGCTGGACTGGACTGGAGGTCCCTAGTGGGGGAAGCACAGCAGGAAAATGGTGCTTCCCAAATGGTGGATGAAGTTATAGCTCCTCCTGGCAAGGATACGGGCTGATGGAAACCCCGAACCAGAGCAAAGTTGCCGGCTCAAAACAGAATGTCAGTCAAGTGACAACCCTGGGTAGGAAACAAGTGCCTGCAGGTTTGCATAGCACTTCCAGCTAGGCAGGGGTACAGCAGACAGGCAGATGAGACAGCGGGGGTGCCCCAGTGGTCGGGCACATTGGGCAGCCACGCCAGCAACTGGGAAGGAGAAGCTGTGGAGTGGCCAAGCTTCCCACCGTGCTGGAAAAAGCATGGAGGTTGCTCAGAGTCACTGTACAGCAGGACATAATATTGTGTTGGTATTTATACAGTCAGTGGAATATCCCATAGGAGAAACTGGTTGCTGGGCCATGATGTGCTACTGACATTAGGATATGTGGAAGCCATTCTCCACAAGGAAACACTCCTCCCAACAGGAATAGGAAATTGGACGGGAGAGGCACCTTCCCCAGGAAGGGGGTGTCTGCAAGGAAATGAGGTGCTCTTCAGGGAAAAGAAGTAGCACCCACTCCCCACAGAGAAGCTGAAATCTTCAAGTGAATATACTGTGACAAGAGAGAAAAGAGCTACCCTGGAAAAGGGCAAATTCAGGACAACGGTAATATTCCAGACAGGGAGAGAGTAGGAAGCAATAGACAAGATTTTCAGTTGTGAAGATCACATTTTCCTGTTTCCTCACAGGCAATGGAAGTATGGGTGTCTGTGAAGAAACAGGCAACCCACTGGATGCTAGACATCCCTGCAAAGGTAGAAGGACACTGGACAGCCAAGCTCCCTGACTAGGAAGGTGAAGCTCTAGGGAAAGTCTCTGGTACACAAAGGCCATGCTTAATCCCCTTCAAGGGGGGATGGAGAGAGAGAGCTGCAGAGATTGTGCAGGAAAGCTGGGCTGCAGGGAATTTGCATGTGATGCTGCATGGAGTTAGCATGTCAGGGAAGTCTTTAGTGGGGTTCTCAGTCTCCCCAAAAGCAGTGGGGTGGGTTAGTCTACAGCATTTGGGAGCTTGGTCCATGAGGGATGTTACAGTTATAAAAACGGATTGAAAATGCTTTGAAGTTTAGTTTGGATTTGAAAGTTGTATTACCCGTCCTAGCAGTAACTTTTAATTGTATCTCTGGAAATTGGTAAAATTGTCAGTCTGGCTGGGGAGGCATTGATTAAAACCTGAGAAAAGAAACAACAGAGAATGTGAGAAGAGCTGAAGTGAGAGAGAATTACTTACCTCAGCTGCTCTGCACTCTACTTACCTCCACTGTGCTGTCCGAGACCTTCTCTCCCAAATCCTTCTTGCCTTTGAAAGAAAACAACAAATCTCACTCATGAGGTCTGTACTGGCACTCCTACTGTGCACTGGAAAGCTAAAAGCAGAGGTGCATGGCCAAACAAGGCTCTTGACTGCATAAACAAATCCAGACCCTCTTGCAACCTGATAGCTGCTTAGTGGGGTCAGAGGAGGCCCCTTCTGGATTCTGTCCTTAGGTCCTGATCTCAGTGCCATTCCAGTGTGTTGGTAGCCACTCGCCTCTGCACTTGCTTTTTGTTGGCATAAAAGCCAGGGCATGGATGAACACAAAGCTTGTGATAGAAAGAGGCTGGTCCAAAGTGTTGGTATAGAGGCTGGAGGAAGTCAATAATGCAGTTACTGTGTTGCATCAGGTCAGGGAAGAAAAAGTGGCCCAGGTTCTTCAGCAGTTACCTATGCTCCATCAGTAAAGCCTCTTTGCTAGATGTTACAGCTACAGACTGGGTAATGAGACTTTAATGGCTTTTATAGGGTATTTGAAGAATGCACATATTTCCACTATTTCTCATATTTCCACTATTTCTCATATTTCCACTATGTGCCCAAGGCTAAAGGATACAAAGCTGCAATTTCTTTTTGCAGTATTCTCACAGGGATCAGTGAAAACACATTTGCAAAGGCATCACTGCTTAATCATGAGAATCTGAGTGTCCTCTTACCTGTTGGTGAGCCTTGCTTAGACTGCAATTCCATCTGGGCTCCATTGGTCCTTAATGAGAGAGTCTTTGCCCCTTGCTGTTTCTCCAGCTCCCCTGCAAGGCAAATATACAAAAGCTTACAAGGAGAAGAATGGAGAGGACACCAGCATATTGAAAGAGCAATGTGGGAAGTCAGTAAAGAGAATTAATGCAAGAATATTACAAGAGTGTCAAGAAGGGAAGGAGAGAGGAACAGCCAAAAAAAACCAACCAGAAACTGGAGGGGACTTGACTTGTGGAGAAACTTATGTATCTCCACACAACCCTCTACGTATGACCTGCATTTATAATGAATAGGTTGCACAGATGAGACCACTGATGCTGAGCTACTTTGACTCACCAGTTTATTCGTGGAAAGGCCATTGAAGGCTACATGAATATCTGATCTGCGTAGGACAGACCACAGAGAGGCACAGTACAGACTGCATGACCCCTAGACATTCCTGGACTGAAGGACAACTCTGCTAAGGCTACCAGACCTGCCTCATACTTTTCAGCTATCTAGTGACCATGTTTGCATAGTCAAAGGAGTATGGAATGGAGAAGAGTCTTCTGGGTCTGACAGTCCAAGATTCACTGTTCCAAGCCACTGCATCATTCACCCTGTTTCATAAGCATCATAGGTAGTTGAGTTCTTCCATTTCTCCTGCTGGTGGGTGGTCACATAGCCTGACTGCTTTTTCACATTATCGATGAACACAAGTCCTGTGCAGACTTGTGCTACTCATCCTCTTTCACCCTGTTCCTGAAGAACGTGTTTCCTTTACCCTTTCTCCCTTGTAGACACATGCAGTGTGATGGCATTGGAATGTGAATTGTATTAGAGGCCCTTACATTCAATTCGTATCTGCTCCAGCTCTGTCACTTCTGCTATTGACTCTTTGAGGTCTTCCACAAACTTCTGCATTTCCTCAGCACCCAGAGCACAGAAGTGTAGTACCTGTTTCTTCTCTGAGCCTGAAACTGGAGTCACCAGTGTGATGCCGTGGGGGTAATCTGTAAAACAAAGTGTGTCAGAAAAATTAAGTGGTGTTAGGCATTCTTGCTGGAGTATTTGATTGCTTTGGTACCTCTGCAAGACAGAGTTTTCAACATGAGTCCAAGAGAATGGCACACCTAGAGTTTGTCCCACTGCAGATTGGGAGCCTGCAGCATTGCAGCCTTACAAGGGAACAGAATGGCCAACCTTGAGCAACAAGGCAAGTGCATCAGCACCACAGAACCGCCTAAACCAGCTCTTAGTTACACTTATGCAACACCGGCTCTAGCAACCTGAGCACAGAGGTAGAACTGTAAAGCCCTTCTAAATCTTTGGAGGAGTAAACAGTATATATTGGAGGCCAACAGCACTTCTTCTCCTGTGGGAGATGCAGTCGGAGAAGTTGGCTCCTGAAGTCACAGCCAGAACATCCATTAACATCCATAGAGGCAGGACTTCTCCCCAGTCTCTGCTTCCATCATCACAGAACATGTCAGGGGTGTTAGCACAGGATGGGTGAGGAACTCATTATGCTATGCAGAGAGAACGGTAAAGATGTGGGTTTGTAGGTCTCTGCTTAGCACTCCCCAACACGCAAAACACGTGGGAATGTAAATGAAAGGATATGCCCAGAGAGTGAAACATCAAAGAAAAAGGCCTCGTGTTTTAAAGATCAGGTTGGGTGCAGGGAGGTGGTGGCTGGAGATTCAGCCAACAGAAGCAGGAGAACAAGAGCATGCAGAGAACTTGCTACACTTGCCGCTGGACTTCCTCTACCTTTCGCTCAATGGCCAGTGGTTTCAATCCATTTTCTCCTTCCCTCTCACCTTTCTCTACAGTTAATTTCTTTCTTCCCCTGTCCTGCTTTCTCTCCTCCTCCACTGCCTACCTTCCCCATGCTCTTCCTTTATCAGTCTTTACCATAGCAGCCACAGGACCAACCTGCTATTTGCTGCCAGCCCTCAGCTCCCCCGGTTTGTGTCTGAGGACCATTTTCCCACCCTGTGTCCCTTTGACCTGTGACAAGCTCTTTGGGACATCTGCTTTTCTGTCCCTGCAGGGGATACATGACAGGATGCCTTTGCCAGAAGATCCTTGGGCATTCCCAGGATAGTCATGATACCCCTGAAGGCTGATCCCTACCGTGGTGGTGCCCAGACATGCTCAGTTATAAATGACTCTTGTACATACAGGGATGTGAGAGACCATGCATGCTGCAGAGGATATGGTGCTGAGAGAACAACTCATGCTGCCATAAGGTAGAGGGAAGATGTAAAACACTTGGTACAGCCACAGAGCTGCTACAGTCTTCCTTCCTTGCTGCATGTTCTACAGCTCCTCACAAACTCCCCAGCCCCTCTGCCTGCACCAGCAGGAAGCCTGCCTGTTTCTGGAACTCCTCCACTGCACAACTAGCTTCAATCATGGCACATCATGGCTCTATTCCCAGTCCATCAAGGTCAGGCTGACTAGGGCTGGCCTCTCGCCACGCTTTGGTGGGTGCTGTTCCAAGGACTCTGCTTCTGTCTTGGGAAGCTTTCAGCACAGCACAGCATGGCACAGTGCGGGGAGGCAACAGCAGCACCTGAGCCTTTATCAGTGTCAAACGTAGAGATGGGAGTTGTGACTTTGGGCATGAGGGGAGAGGGGATAAAGTTGAAAGCAGCAGATCTGTCAACAAGGTTCTGCACCTACAGCTGGCTCTTAAGAGCTCACTGAGATGTATCTAGAGATTGATTCCTTCATTCCTTCCCACTAGTGCTCTCCCTGCCACCAGGACAGACAGGTCTTTCAATAAACTTTAGTTCACCCCTTCTGCAGGAGCTCAGACCTATTGAGAGTTACCAGGAGGCTCTTCTCATCACACTGTACCTGTACAGTCATCTCCTCAGCACCAAGCCTCAGTTTTCTCCCCTCCACTTTTAACCCTGATAAAATCTCTCTTCTGATGTAAACTCACACTGGGTGACACAGCCCCCTCCCTCCTACTCCTTTTCCCTGCCAAACCCCTCCAGGCAACCCATGAGCAATGAACTTACATTCATTCTCAAAGAGATGGAACTGCATCCCTAGCAGGCCGACCGACTTGCAAAATGTGTACGTTGAGGAGCTTTTCTTCTTGGGGCAAAGCTTGAGGATCTGTTGGAGGGAGAGATGCATCACTGGGCAGGGTAATGGTGAACAGTGAGGCAAGAACAATGCAACCTGCTCAAAGTAAGAAAGCTTTCTGCAAGCTCTGTTAATTCTGCATAGGAGTAACACTGGGTGAGTGACAGGCTCGTTGCCCAGAAAGCTGCCTGGCATACTGCACTTGTAATAACACTTCAGAAATTCGGCATGCATAGATAGCCCTGGGGCCCACACAGCTCCCTGTCTCCCAGAGGGGCTGGCTTTCTGATGCCCACGTTTCTGACTTTGCAAGGGTAATTCCCTTCACCGAGGGCCAGATCAAAAGGCAAAAGGAAGCCTGTCAGAAATACCTTAGAGCTGGGAACAAGAGCGTATGTGAATGCTGCGCTGCCCTCATTCCCTCAGCACTAGTTCTTATGGACCTGATTTATCAGATAGCAAGGAGCAGATCCTCTTCCCAGGTTCACAACTGTACAAACGAATGCAGAGGAATAGGTGGGGAAAGTTCTCTAGTCCTCTGCCCCTACAAAAGGGCTTGGAGTTAGCCTTACATTTGCAACATCTACAGTTTCATTTTGCCATTAAGTTCAGCAGAACTCCCATCTTATTTGGCCTCCTCCCAGTCTCAGTGTAACTCTGCTCTCCCTTTTTACCTGTCTGAACTCAGCTGCAAGGTTTAAAAGTACTATACACATTTGGGTCTCCAGTAAGTAATATCTAGTTCCTACAGCCTTTGCAATGTTAGAAGGCAGTGGTTTTAAAGTGTTTGGCAGGGAAGTTTTAAAGTGCATGGAAGGGCTCTGTCTATTATGGTACAAACAGACAAAGAAATGAAATGAATCTTCTGCTGGCAAAGGCATGAAAGAGAGCAGTGACATTGCTGGGATGGCTGTGGGATGTGACAGTTTGTTTTTAAAGGGTTAGAAGAGTTTTAGATTTAGTAGGTTTTTAACAGTGAAGGATCCAGAGCTGTGTCTTACAGTATTGACGGACCAGGAGATGGTCTGTCCTTAGAACAGGGGACAAATGGATGTTGTGGACTGCTTTTAGGTTTCTTTATAGAAACGAGGGGGAGTTTTATCACTGCAGTGCCTAAACGCCACTCACCACCAGCAGGTCATTGAAGAGAAAAACTTCCCTCTGGTGAGCTGCCTGCTTCTGCACTTTGTTCACATCAGTCACTTCGTATAAGCGGCTGCAGCAGACCAGGCGTCGATGGGGCACAGACAGAACCTGCAGAAGACCCACAAGAGCATGCAGAGGCTGAGGGAGGTGCCACCGTGGGTCTCCCCCACCTTCAGCCGGTGCAACCCTGCCCAGTGACAGCAGCACAAGCCAATTCTGCTCACTCTCATCACCACTCCTCACCATCACTTTCCCTGCTGGTGCAATAGCAGAGAGCTACACCTCTGTGATCTGGATAAAACTGAAGAGTGGGACAAGCTATAGGCAATCCCTCTTGCTCACACATCCTATCTTCCTGTATTTGTGGCTTCCAGTCAGTAGGTGACTGCTCAACCTCTCAATCCACTGGACATCTGAAGGTTTCATGGGCTTTGAGAAATTATTCTGCTCCTTTTGGGTGAACAGTATATACATTTTTGCATTACACCTCGGTTGCTGTTAAAGAAGCTGTCTCTGCATTTGGGGGTCTCTTAACTCCAGCATCCTCAGGGAACCCTTTAGAGACAGATGGGTGAAATTGTTCTCTATCACTTTGTCTTCCTCTTCCTACACCCTCACAAGGTCTGAAAGTTTGAAACACTGCAGAGCTGTCACCGGAGCATTGGCAGGCAGGACCTGCATTGGCAGGCAAGACCTGCAGCGTGATTCTTGGGCAAACAATTACTGCACCAGATACTATAAACTGTGGCTGAGAAGATCCCCCAAAATTAGGAAAGAATGAGACAGAGAGGAAGGAAGTGTTTGGAGAAAAAGGAGTGAATCCACCAAGACAAGCAAGGAAAGTATTACAGAAGAGGAGTAGGGGCATAGAGGAAAAAAGCAGAAAATAGGGCAGGGAGGGAGGCAGGGTGAGAGGGGTGAGTGGGTGCCAGCAAGGTTGTAGGTGGCTCACCGTTTTCATTCCAACTATGGACTTCTCCACTTTGGTGACATAGGTTACATGGTCCTCATTGGATTTTAGCTCTTTCTGCTGGATCCTCTCATAGATCCCCACCACCAGCTCCCGTGGGATGTCGGCACCATCGTCCACCCCTGCCGAACACAGAAATTGTTGTGCAGGCTAGGCAGGGAGAAAAGGAAAGGGAAGAACTGGTGGTCCCTGACAGGCAGCTACTGCCTCTGCACTGTGTAGTGCTGTGAAGGCTGAAGGGAAAGAGGAATACTTCACTTTAGGCTGTCTTCTTTCTTGTTCTAACACACCTAATGCACCAGCAGGAGAGACTGACATCTCTAAGGCCAATGCAGAAGATTTCATTATTCTTCTGCTCTGCATGGTGGCTCCTTTCCATGCGTTCCCTAAGGTTTTATAGCCACAATTTCACATTCATATATCTTGGGCCACTTAGCAGCAACCTCTGCATTGATTTCGTATCATCAGAAGCGCTAGATGTGGAGGAGATCTATGATGGGATTCAGCTGCTCCTCCTGCCAATGCAAGCATCAGCTCTCCTGTTTGCTTGGTGGCCTTCACTGTCCTTCTGTGATGTCCCCTAGGAGTAATATACTTTCTGGTTATGCTGTCCGTGATATCTCTCTCTTGGCCTCATCCTTTTCTCTTTTGTATCTCCTTAGACAGTTCTCCAAATTTTGCTGTCTGATGCTTGCAGAGCCTGGCAGAAAAGTTTTCTTTCACCTTTCTCTGAGCCAAACACCACAAATTGAACTGCCAGGCTTTCCTCTGAACTCCATTCCTCCACTCATATCTATTTTCCCTGCTTTCCCTCCAGCTCTCTGGTTTGAGATGTACTACCCTGAGTGATACAGGTGAGGACCTGCTGAGGAATGGAGAGGCACTATCATCTCCTGGCTCCCTCATCCATGCCCTTGCAAATGTCACCTGGATATTCTGTCTGTTTCCAAACACAGGCTGGTGAAGCTACTGACCTGGTATTGGCCTGCAGATGAGTCTGGAATGATCTGTCTCCCTTTGTCTGTAATGGGGTAACATTCACCCTCTCTAGTGAGTTGTGGTGCATGTTGGCTGAATTCATTGTGATATGAACTGGCAGATTTTTAGGCAACTCTAAGTTTAAGTTAATGTAAAAAAACCCCTTTTCAGTTAGTGCTATCAGCTGTAATAACAAAGGGGAGGGGATGATGTCAGGTATCAGCCCTATTCAGTATTTCAGGAAATAACTTGAAAATGGGCCTCATTATACTAATATGAAGTGGAGGACAAATTGGGGAAGGTGTGGGAGGCTGAGGCGACACGTTCTGAACAGCAGTCAGGACAAAGAACCAGGTCAAAGGAACCCACAGAAGTTCAAAATCTAGACAGCAATTTATACTGGGAAAACTTGAGGGAGCTGCAGATGTGCAGGAAGACACACTTGGAAGATGACTGACCTAGGAGTGAACATGGCTGGGGAATCAGACAACAGTTTGTCTAGACATGATGTAAAAAAGGCCAAACAATACTAAGCTGCATTAGCAGATCTGAAAATAAGGAGGAAGCAGTGGCTCTATATATGAGTATGTTGTGACCACATCTGAAAA
This sequence comes from Lathamus discolor, assembly GCF_037157495.1. Classification (NCBI taxonomy): domain Eukaryota; kingdom Metazoa; phylum Chordata; class Aves; order Psittaciformes; family Psittacidae; genus Lathamus; species Lathamus discolor. The sequence continues at coordinate 79,013,151 of NC_088884.1, read as the reverse complement.
AGTGCTTTTAGAAACCTATTACCAGGATGGAAAGGACTGACCTTGAAAACCAGAAGAAAATTGATTTGGGGAACTGATGTATCAGAAACTGCGAAGAGGTAATGTATGCTTGAACTCTGTCATGCCTACAGTTACTATAAGTAATTGCAAGCAATTAAGAAGGGGAAGATTTAGCCTGAATAGAAGGAAAATGTGTTTATGTATTCAAAGCTGCAAGGAGAGGAATGGCTTGTTTAGCGCAATCCAGCAGGGTCTAAGAAGGATGGATCTGAACAATAGGAAAATATAATACAATGGACTGCTTCCAAGCAGTGAGATCTATTAAAAGATGAAACCATCTCTCAAGGAAAATGGCTGGTTTCTGATAAGACTGGACAGCCTTCTGCAGAAAACAAAGCTTACATTTTCCCCTTGCCCAGCATTCCACAAGACATCTCAAAGGGCCCTCCATATCTGGCTAACAAGGAGCAGCAGCAGCCCTAGAGAAAGGCAGCTCCACTTCAGTTTTGCTGTCTTCACATAGGCAGAGTTTAGAGCAGCAAGAGGGCAAAAAAAAAAACCAAAGTAGGACTCTCACCTCTGAGATTGCGAATGAAGTCCTCCAGCATCATCTTCCTGTCAGGCTTGATGTTGGGGCTGTACATGTCCGTATTGAGGAGGATGATTGCAAAGGCCAAGATGAAGATGGTGTCTGGGTTGTGAAACTGCTGGACCACATCTGGGTTACACATGCAGTACCTCTGGCTGCAGCAGGAGGGATGCACACACTTAACACGGAACATGGGAGTCCTCTGCTCCAGGGTGGCAACAGCTTCATCGCAAGTGGATCAAGCTGCTTTCACTCCACCTCTCACACAAATGAGAAGGAACTAACTGCTCTCTCAAGGCAAATTTATCCACCACGGCTCAAGTAGGCCACTGAAATTTCAGCCATCTTGTTCTCCGGAACCAAAAAAGCAAGTGAGACTAGAAAGGACTGGTATCACTATGTAAGGGTAATACAAGAGCTGTCTACTCCAGCCTGCCTTGCTAAGGGCAAAGCACTCCTTTGGATGTGCCAAGGGAGCAGCGTAGCATCTCTGCAACCCCCAATACTGCTCTTCCTGTGAGTTGCCCATGAACAGGGAGTCACTTGCTGGCAGACATGTCAGGGCTGGCCTCACTTCAGCCCTTTGTGCCCTTTATACCGTGGAACATCTGCTGCAGCACTGGCACAGGGGACCCCCTGCTTCAGAAGCTCCTCTGTGATCACCTTCTTTGGAAGGGAGGTCCCTGGCCATTCATTCCATGGCTGCTGCATGCTTTCTGCCTTGGGTGTGTTCTCTGCTTTCATCTAGTTGCAGCAGTGGAGCTGCAGGGCTCATTCTCTTGATTCTTACCTGAAAGCCTCAATGAGCCGCTCCACCTTCTGCGCCTCCCCCTGCACACGGATATGGGCCTGGAATTTCCGCAGGGCTTCATCCAGCTCCATGCCTGAGAAGTCCATCTCGTCCACCACGCAGCTGTGGGAGAGGGACACAGACTCCATCCGCACCTCCTCCCGCAGAGAATGCAAGGCAGGTTTCCTCACTGCACTGCCAAGGCTCAGTTCCCAAGGGAAATACCATGGGAAAGGCCCTGAGCCACCACTACACTGCCCAGGTCACACTTATAACAGGTAGTAATTTCAGACAAGTGATTCCTGCATTCTACAGCAGGCAAGCAATTCTTGTGTCTAAATATATAGAGAGATATATATATATGCGTGTATGTGTGTATATACCATGATATATAAATATATCATATCATACCATGCACAGGATATATATTTATATATACAAAGTATATATATGTATGTATTGATAATTATCTGTATAGATACAGATATTTAGACATCTATATCAATACCAATATCAACCTAGATTTAGATCATCTATTTTTGCCTTTCCTATCATCTGGTAATCCTTCACACATTGTCTATTCCTCCCTTCCACTCAGCACATGCACTTGTTCACTACTTGCTTATCCATCCTTCTCTTATCTGTATTGACTGGGCTGTTCCTGCACTTGTCCTCATCTTCCATTCTGTCCAGTATACATCCCCATTTGCAGCCCATACCTTCATAGCACTCTTCACTCCCACTCAACCACTGCAGCAACAGCATTCATTATATCTTTAAAGGCCAGAGCCAGCTCAGAGAAAATAGGTAATGGAAGCTGTTGTACAGAAATAACACTGCAACATCTGCTGGCTTGAAATATCAAGGCTGGGTAAAACTCTGCCCATGCAGTCAAACACCAGGAGTCCCCTACCAATTAATTCTGTATAAGCCCTTATTCATTTACACATTTCTACCCATTCCACACAATCTTGTTAATTTCCACCATACTTCAGTGCCATGCTTCGTATCTGCTAGAGATCCTTCACCTCATACATCTGGTATCATCACGTTTCCTTTCATGGTGATGCATTGCACGCTGGTAATTCACAGCCAGTTTAGACACCCAAAGAAGGGATGCCACATCTCTTGTTTCCTACCTAAGCATTCTCAGCTTATAGAAGTCCTACCATTAGTCTCCAAAACCTACCACTACTGTTCTTGCTCTCTGCATTAGTCAAATAATCTAGTTCTTATTGCAACTGCCTGAAATTTTAGCCATTTGTAATGTCAACACCTTTCCCATGTGGCTTCAGCACATTTTATTAACATATTCTTACTTTTGTGTCCAGGTCATTACTGCAATCATTAACCAAAAGCCTAGACTCAGAAAACTCTGCTCACAGCCTCCCTTAGGCCCAGCTTCCCATTGCAGCAGAGTATGTAGGCACTTATGTCTGCATCAGGCAATTCTGTCCCCAGTTTATGATTCCTCTGCTAATTTCTATCCTTTCCACTCTCAACCAACAATTTCTCACGTCAAATGCTTTGGTGAAGTCTAGAATTACCTTCTGCATGTCCCTTGTCTAGAAAACCAGTTATTATTGTCTTAACAAAGACATTGAATTAATCTACTCTCCACCAGCTTTGGTATGTACCATTTACCTTCCTGTCTGCCATTATTCTTTCCCATAAAGAAATTCTCAAAGCTGACATTCTGTCAGACCAAGAAATTAACAGGTGACAAATTCCCAATTTTTTAAGCCTTCCTTAAATGCGAAGTTACTAATTTGCTAATCTTCAATCATATGGCATCACCTTGACATTACAAGTGTGTTAAAAATTCAAGGACTTCATATTTTCTGCTTCGATATACCTTGGATGCTAATGCTATTCCTCCCACTCACCCTCCCCCCGCCTTCATATCATCCTCTGTATTGTGTTTGGTTTGTTTTCTCATGTTGTAAAAGATAAACTGACCCCGAATTTGAGGTTAGGAGGAATTTTTCCCTGATACCTGGGACTGTATGAGGAGTGGTACTGGGAAAATGGAGGAGGAGGGGATTAGTTCTATTCTGGATCTTTCTATTTCCTAGGATTATCTGGAAATTTTCCCAAGCAACCCACTGCTAATCAAGGGATGTGCTGTCATCAGTTTTTCCTTCTTCCTTTCTGTGATAAACTGGGGACGTGTCTGCTGGTCTTTCCTAGAGTGCTGCAGTTTGCTGCAGGCTGTTGGGAAGTACTTTGTGAGCTAGGATGTGCCATGTGCAGCCTTGATAGAATGAAAATCTGATGCATGATGTCTCAACTGTGTGAGGGACAGGGTTCAAATGCTCAGGGACATCTCTCTATTCCAAGAGTTCAAATATCATTGCTTAACTGGAGTGACACCCACAGAATAACTTAGCAAGAGCTCTGGCTGAACAGAGTTTTCAGTATCTCCTAAGTCTGGAGTCATTACAACTTCAACTAGGAAACATGGACTCTGTCCCTCCACAAACTCCATATAATCAAAATGAGGGAGCATAATATAATATAATCAAACTGTGGAGGAGCAAGGGTGGAGAATCAATGGGGCTGCTCTCATAGGAATCTTACATGAAATCTTCCTCTCCAAGAGGTGGACTGCAGAAACCCTCACAAATGGTTTCTGGCAACAGCAAAAACTTCCCCCCCCGCCACCTCCTTCCTTTGTTATTTTTATTTTCTCACTCTTACACATCCCTTGGGTTGACATCAAGGCTTCCTGCTTCTTGGAATTTATCTTGGATAGTAGAGAAGTTTTTCTCTGGTTAGTCATTACTGTGTTCACAGCTGCAACCACCTCTGCAGTTGGGCTTGTTATTATTTTTTAATACTTGCCAATGTGTGATGTTTCTCAGCATTGACCCCAGTGATTTTGCTGTTATTGTCTGCTTCTAGACATGTGAAAACAGAGTCCTTGCACACACCAGTGAGACCTGCCGAGGTCCCCCTAAGTAACCCCAATCCACCAGCATTAAATTGTATATTTCGCTCCCTCCCTCACTGATCAATCCTTCCTGCTCCATGCAGGCTGCTCTAACACATCTTTCCCTTTGTGTACAGATCTCAAATTATAAAGTCAATGCCCCTGATACAGAAAGCATCAAGCTTTTATTAGGATGAGTAGGACAAGGCAGTTGCTTATAGCTCTTTTCAAACTCAAACAGGCACTACTACAAGAGTTACGCACAGCTTCTCTTTGAGAGTTTCTTTCATGGACTGACAGATGCTGGTTTGCTTTGTAAATTCGAAGACGAAACCCTGGGAGTCCCTTTCATCTGCAGGAATGGAATCCAAAGAAGGATGCTTCCTGAGAAAAGCTGACCAGGCAGGAAGGGCAGATTAGGAAGAAAGTTTGACTCAAGAAAAGTCAGCATGGGCTTGCATTTGATTTATTTGCTTGCATTCGACAAAGCCTGTGCTTTGTCAACAGCTCCTAGAGGAACTACCAGGTATGCTGCTACTTTCTGCTTGTCGTGGTTTAAGCCCAGGCTGTAAATCAGAACCACGCAGCCCTCTTGCTCACTCCCCCCCTTATTCCTCCCAGCTCCCGGAGGGATGGGGAGGAGAATCAAAAGGATGCAACTCCCACGGGTTGAGATAAGAACAGTCCAGTAACTAAGGTATAACACAAATCACTGCTGCTGCCACCAATAATAATAAGGATAAGGGAAATAACAAGGGAAGAGAATACAATACCACCCACCAATATCGAGCCCGACAGAGCAGTGAGCCAGCCCTTCCGGGTAACTCCCAGTTACATCCCGAGCATGACGTGCTGTGGTACGGAATACCCCTTCGGCTAGCTTGGGTCAGGTGCCCCGTCTCTGCTTCCTCCCAGCTTCCCCTCCTCGCTGGCAGAGCATGAGACTCACAAAGTCCTTGGTCAGAGCAAACATTGCTGAGCAACAACTAAAAACATTTGTGTTATCAGTGCTGTGCCCAGGCTGAAAGTCCAAAACCGCAGCACTGCACCAGCTACTAAGAAGGAGAAAAAAAATGACTGCTACTGCTTGAACCCAGGACACTGCTGCTAGACAGAAAGAATGGTGGATCACAGCTGCCCGATACTTTTTGTGAGTAAATTTGGCACAGCAAAGACCACTGGAAGTGCCAAACAGCCTTATGCCATGGGGCTGCTGTGTTTCTGCTTCTCTTCTAGGTGGCTACAAGGTTTGCTGCCTTGCCTGACCTCAGATTTCTGTACAGACTCCCATTAACATTCCGAATGTACTGTGGTGCCTATACCAGAGCTCCCCTGAAATGCAGCGCAACTTTCTGAAGCCAGAGCAAGGAGGTCTTTCCTTTCCAAGCTAGAGAACCTGGAAGCTGACACAGGATATCTTGGCAAGCATACTGCAAAAAGTACATTGATCCTGCCAGCCTCCTGAGCTGCAATGTAAAAGGCAACGTAACCACGTGCACAAGGGCAGGTTGCTGCCCAGGACTGGATTTGCCAATGTACAAGACAAAGGTTGAGCGGAGAGCAGCTGGCTCTCTGCATCCAAACAATAGCCCAGCAGCTTATGTGCATGTGCCAAAACCAGTGCCGAGTTCATTTCTGCACAAACAGCAGAACACCTCTATTCCAGGACCACCAGGACGCCTGAAGGATAATAACGCAGGGGCAGAGTAATCACCGTATGAAATCTCCTCCTGTTTCAACTCCTTCCTCCCCACAGACTCGCAATAAGACACACAAATTGAACTCACACTGCATCCAGAGATGCATTCAGACCACTATGCGCAGGACTAGGACTTTAGATGCTTGCATTATGTAGCTACAGTGAGCTGGAAAAGTGCTGGCATCCTGCCCTATAAACAAGGTGGTGGAGTTTGAGAGCTCTTTTGCCACCTGTATACATGGGAAGCTTTGGTTGTCCTAAGGCACTTGGCAGGCAGACATCTCACAGCTGCAAAGAATTGCATGCCACGTGCCAGGACCAAAGTGGGGTCCTAGTTGGATCATTAATTCTCAGCTATCACCTCAGAGGTGGCCACGATGCCTCCTAGTGTGCAGTGCATAGATCCCTCAAAGTGGGGTGGATATAGTGGCATCATATCTGCGAGGGTTTAGCACAGGGCTAAGCATGGCGAAAGAGCCTTGTGTTGAGAGGGTTCAGTGAAGGCAGGAAGCAGCTGTATCATGTGGGGCTGGGATCTGCTTGCTGAAGCGTAATGACCTATTTTCCAGCTTTTCCACTCAGGTGACAACGAAGCAGGAGCTGGGCTGCAACTGAAAGTGTCTGTAACGAATCTGCAGCCCATGCTGAGGGAGGGAGCAAGGGGGGAGGCAGCCAGGTGGAAAGTTTAAAACTACAAGGCACAAAGGCACTAATAAAAACCATCTCTCTTCTCAGCTTCCCTAATCCTGCGAGCATCCTGAACAATGAACCCTGCTTAGGGTAGACTGCAGAAGAATTGCTCCCTGGGAGGAGGCTGCCCTGCACATGTTAACTGAGGCTCACAGAAAGAAAAGTGAGCAGGACTCACCGATTCCTTGCACCAGCAGGCATGGGTGTGTGTCTCAATCCTGCCCTCCCTGTGTAAGGGTAGTCTACACAATGGAGACCATGGCCCACACCAGTCTTCTCTATCTGGGGTTGCTGCACTACATGTATTGCCTGTTTTCTTCTGGGCTAAGTCATGTCTACTTGCCCTCCCAGGGTTGTTGGTAGTTCACATTGCTCCTCACTTGGGCATCCACTCCTTCCTAAGCAAGAAATTGCCTAGCGTACCATGCCTTGCACCAGAGCTGCCTTGCAAGGCAGAGACCTGCTCCCACTCCAGGCACACTGGCCACTCAGGGGAGGGTTATACCAGACTTATTCTTCTCCTCCAAGGGGTGCTGGGAATCCTTGTCCCCCAAAGGACAAGGGAAACCACTGTTTCCATGCGCACCTAGACAGATTCAAGCTACATGTTCAGTCTTTGTAAATCTAGAATAGGAAACTGCTCTTGTTCATGTTTGATCTGTGCCACAGCTCTGCTTTCAGCAGGAGGGCAGAACTGCCTAACACATTCTTGCCTCTGTCCTGTTTCTATCACATCATTATCTATTGCTCCATAGCACAAGCTGCAGCACTGCACTGTTCAAACCCTCTTGTAATGCAAGTCCTCCATTGATCCTTTGTAATGTCCTCAGAGAGAAGAGGAAAGCAGGCTAGTTTGGGCTAACCCATCAAGTTCACTCCGCCAGTCCAAGAGAAATCTAACACTTCTCTGAGAGACAGCCGCTTTGCTGGGCTTCCAGCTCCGCACTTACACTCCTAAGAGCAGCTTTTCTCTCCCTGACTTCCCGTGAGAGAAAGAGAAGACAATACACGCTTGACAGACAGGAGAGCTGCTCACCCACAGGGAGAGTGTGTCTAACAGCAACTTACAGTCTAACAACAGCCAGCCCCCGACTCAGCACAATGTCTCTTCTGCTTGAATCCCTGCCCCTCTCTCCTCTGGCGGCAAACGTACCAGAACAGTCACTTCTGCACTTCCAAGTCCCACGACCTGAGCACAAACCATAAAGTACCAGCAGCACAGCTGACTCCATTCATGGCATCACTCACATTATCTTGTTCATGAATGAGCTATAAATGGAAGAGTTTCCTGAGTCAGAAACAGGTGGAGGGGAAGAATGAACTAAAGCAAAGGGAAGTATGAATGAAGGAAAAAGCAAGTAAGCAGAGAATGAAGAATGCACAAAAAGGAAATAAAAAATACATCTGAGCATGTAATACAAAAGAAAGGAACGAAGAAAGAATGCAAGAACAATCATGTGTCTCATTAAAAATGTGTTAACGCCTTGGGCCTCTTTTTCAAGGTATCAAAATGGTTTTTCTGCAGTACTTGCTAAGTAGATTTGATAAAACTGCTCAGTACCAGCTCAGTGCTTTAGTGGACCAGGCTACCTCTCTACAGCTGTATTCTCTAGACTGGTAGACATTGAAACCCTGGGGTAGATCCCCAGGGACTCCTTCTAACTGGCTTCAGGGCAGGCTGTGGAAGTAGATTTCCAAGAGAAGAGGATGGATCTTACTGTGGGATGCTGGATCAAAGAGAATGGTTGTTACTGCAGGATGCTCAGACTGACTACAGATGGGATTTATCACCTGTAACATAAAATACCTAAAAGCTGCATGTCCAGCCTAAACAAGCACATTGAGAAAAACAACACTCCTGAGGGACCTGTGTCTTTCCATTAACTAATGGAATTCATAAATTGATAGAAGGCACTAAACTTGGTGGTGGCTAACAATAGGTGAGATAAATCCTACTTTCAAAGACTGAAGCCTTTTCTGCAAAAGAAAACAACATACTGCATCTCCCTTAACAGACAGGCATGAGCAGTTTAGCGTTATCAAAGCATGTGTCCCAGTTATAGTCAGATACTATAATCCCCTGATCTCTCCCTTCCACTGGCTAGCGTGTATAATAGACTGGATATTCGGAAAAAATTCTTCACCAAAAGGGTGTTCAGGCACTGGAACAGGCTGCCCAGGGCAGGGGTGGAATCACTGCCCCTGGAAGTGTTCAAAACTGTGTAGATGAGACTCTCAGTGACATGGTTTAGTGGTGGCCTTGGGCAGTCCTGGGGTTAACGGTTGGACTTGATGATCTTAGAGGTCTTTTCCAACCTAGCTGGTTCTATGATTCTGTGGATTACTTGTGAGCTATCCAGACACCTTTTCTGGGTTCCAAGAAAACCAGTTAAAGGTTGAAAAACAGAGTAGGAAGATGGATGGGAGAATGCAACTTCAGGGCATTTATGTGCTGAGCCTGCTGGTGTGGAAAGGCAAAATTGCATGCCAAAGTCTTCATGTCTTTTACTACACTTACCCTCACCCGCTTCCCTGCCCATATACGCGAGAGGCTTTGCAACCAGCATGGCAATTCCTGTGGAATTTTAGGTGAGCAGTAAAGGTGGAGTATCTCCACAGTGTCAAATACTACTGTACGCTTCTGAGCTCTGTTGCCTGACTCCAGGAACAGGCAGTGGTTTGCTTGTTTGTCAGCATCACTGCTTCAATACCTGCAGAAGCCAAGAGAAGTCTGCAGAGCACTATCTTCTAGCTGGATTTATAGCTGAGTCTGGAGTTTTGTGACCTGGGCAGCTCTGCCCTGCCTCCAAATGCACAAGGGAGGCTGACACTCTTGCAAATGTTTTAAAAGCTGTCCTATTATTTATTCATGCAGCTGGGTTAATTCAACCTGGCGGCAGCAGAGGCAATGCTTACAATACACAATTCTAACACAAGTTCTCACATCGAGCAAAAGCTAAACTAACACAGCAAGTGGCATCAATAATTGAAATGGCTTTCGGGAGGGAGAAGATGGGGCAGGAAGGCTCCAGGGTCAGGCCTGGGATGTGAAAGAGCAGAGACATAAAGGCTTGCTCACTGCAGGTAGTCAGAGCCTGCCCAACAACTACTGCTTGCTCATGGCCACGCTGCTTGGGCATTTGAGCTTGCCAGGATGAGCAGGGCCTGTTCTTCTGCCCACTTGGGCCACATAAATGACTGTGGCATTGGGAAAATTGTGCAGAAGCCACTGTAGGAGCTATCCTGTCTGCCAAGTGCTCTGCTGGGAATACCACTGGATTTCTAAGCGTGGGTAGATGTGGGGACTGCAAGACAGCCCTTGCAGAGTCCATTCTCTCAACATGTGCCAGTGTTTCTGAGCTGCTTTGATTTGAGTTGGATGAGGAATGAGAACCAGACTAGGTCTTAGTTCTAAAATGCCAAAAGGTCTTTGAGCTGCCTCTTGCTCCCACACAAATGGCTCAAAAGTCATGACTAGCCTTACAGTGCACTACATTGCACTGGAAATGCCAGCATACTGTACTACACTGCCAGCCCTCTTCTTCCTGCAGCTGGGACAGGAGAAATATTCAGGGTGATAATCCTGGGCCAGGATTTCCCCTGGCAACGCCTTGCTTCCATACATGTCACACTGCTGGGTGTGCAGCCACTGCCCAGCCAGCTCTTACAAGCAGTTGATGAAAATTTGCTTGGCAAATAGCAACCATTGCTATCCCCAGGCTCGTACCTGCAAACAGCACAGCTACAGCCAGCTGAACGTGTGTGTTTTTCCTTACTGTTTTAGAACATTTTGTGAATATTATATGTCTACTTTTATTGCTGCCTTCAAGGAAGATGAATCAGCAATTTATTGTGAAGAGGGGATGGCAGCATAGATTGTTAGTTCAAGAACATCAGCTGTTGCCTGGAGAGATTAGACACAGGTCTGAACCCCTAATTCAGGCTCAGTTGCTTGGTACATGTCGATGTACACAAAGCTCATGTCCAATATATGTCAGTGTACACACAGCCTCAACAGCTCAGTTCCCATCTTTGAGCCTTGCTTTCTACATCTGTAAATAGAATGGTGGGGTCACTCTTACATGGAATATTTGGAGTGCTGCACTGAGAGGTGCAGTGGAAACTGAGAGTAATGAGCATGACAGAGTAAGGCCACCTGCTTTAATGGACCTCCTGCAACATGCAAAGATAGGCAACCAGAACATAGCAGCTCCTGAGCATTGAGGCTGGGGGGCAGACATCAAGATTTGCAATAGAGGCTGTTCCCAGGAGCTGCTGGCACAGAGTTTGTAGTCACATGTGAGGAAGAAGGACATGGTCATTTGCAGGGATGATGCCAAATTTAGGACTACAAGGATGTGCCAGCCTATTGCTCTTGCAATATTTCCCTGTCTGTGCAGAAGCTAGGTTTGGACTTCAGCAGAGTATCTGTCAGGGAAAGCAGCCCACACACTGCCTGCTGGAGAAAAAGAGCAAATCACTTTTAATTGTAGCTCTCAGCATGAAGAAACTGGAGAGAACATGTGTCTTGCTGCTGGCCAAATCAATACCCAACCCATGCAGTATATAAAAAAAAGAGCTGGACCAAAGGTCAGGTACCTGCAGCAATAAGCAGCAATTGCAGCAGGAATGAATTTTGAAATTTGGGCCCAGATTTGGCTCTTGAGCTGGCATCCTCTAGTACTTCCCTGGAGTAAAAGTGGGGTGTGCATTGGATTTAGGGTTTCTTTTTGGCTTGGCTCAAGAGAAACCACTGCAAAAGTCAACATTTTGGAGGATGGGAGAATATAATAAAGGATCCAGCACAAAGGATTTCCCATCTAATGGAAAGACAGCTCTTAATAAGAACTGTCCTTCTGCCTAATAAAAGCAAGACCTAGCCAGTCATTCCTTGAAATGGCCTCAGAATGAGCTTGCTGCCTCCTGACTACCCAGGTCACATCAGCCTGCATGGCAGCCCTTACATTCACTCACTGGTGAAAAGCTGCAATCTCACCCTGCTTTCACTGCAGCAGTTCTCAAGGTGGTTGGGTGGTGGCCCCTGTTCCTCATGTCCCCTTTTTATCACACAGATAGCTGTGCTTTCTCCTTTTCCCTCATCTGAAGTACACCAGGACCAAGGAGAAAACAAATGGTCACCTCGCTTCCCCAGGCCTATCTTTGCAGAAATCCTGTCATCTTGGACATTGCTCAGAAGAACAGGAAAGATGTTTTTCTTCTCAGCACTTCACACCCTGCTCCTTTGGTGCAGGGTCTGACAAATAAGCAATGGTTACAGTGTGGAAGGCAGAGAAACAGGTAGGCACTGTTTGACATATTGGTTTTTGCAGCCCAAATTGCAGGACTCGAAAGATGAGAGAGGAATAGGCTGAGAGATGCATGGTTTGTGTGACCAGGGGAGAGTCACTGTGAGAGAACTGAAGGGAAGAATCCATCAAAGGCAGCCACTAACAGAAGCATGGAGGAAACCTGAGATCTTGTTCAGAAAAGGGATAGCTCAGCCCACTGGAGTTTTGGAGTAGGGATGCTCCTCAGCACTCTGTGACTGCAGTGGCAATGACAAACCATTAGTAGCAAGCTTCCTTTTGCAGGCTTTTCATTTCCAACAGGAGTAGCATTGCCAAACAGAAACAGCTCTCCTCTTATTATCCCTGTAGTGCAAGTGGACAAAATGAAAAGGCCACCCATCTCAAAATTGGACGGAAAGAGAACCAGGTATGGAGCCACCTGCTGCTGGTCTCACTGCAAGGAACAGGTATTTTTCTTCTGCCTCTTAGTACTTCCCAGAACACATCAGAGGTGTTTTATCTGGATTGGGTAAGACCCCAGCCACAGAGCTTCCCAGCCACAAAACCTCCCAGCATCACTGCTTCTACCACCCGACAGTGCTGAGCTCCTGCTAGATGATCACAAGCCCCCTTAGGAGATACTGAAGTGGAAGGGCTGTTGATATTAAGGAGGAAACACATTGCTGGGAAATCCATTGAGAGGTGTCGGGTAGGGAGTGGGAATGGTGAAGTTCCTGTGGAGGGGGGATAGAGGGGACATAGAGGATGGTGTCTTGCTGGTGCAGCCAGAAGCAGAGTGGGCTCGAAACTCCTTTACAGTGCAGGGAGGAGGGGAAGAGGTTTCCACACTTACTCTAGGACATCTCTGTTGAACTGCTTCTTGCTGTTACCCAGGAACTCCCCAATCATCTGGCGGCTGAGGCCTTTCCGCTGGAGCAGGAAGTGTGCCACCCCAATGGGGGTATCTGGGATGAAGCCTCGGGAGATCAGGAACTGGATGCCTTTGTCTGGGTTTCTGAAAGAGAAGGTCAGAGACATACATGATGAGTTTGCATGATCTCTTTTAGGCATTATCGCCTCTGGCTCACTTCATGGCTCGCAACAATGCAGCCCACAGTATGTGCATGGGCTCCTATGAATTCATGTGCGTGGCAGAATGGGACTGGTGTAGGCAAGGAGAAGTGACTCGAGGGAGTCCCCTCCCAGTTGCTGCTGAAGACAAAAGGATGCCATGGGATGCTGTGTCAGTTGCTGTACCTGCTGTCACCTGGCAATCACAAGTGTCATCCTACTGCCACAAAGAATCCTGATGCACAATACCAACATCATCTTCTGCCATCAGCCTTCTTCAGAGTTAAAGACTCTTGCACCCTCCCTGCCCCAGCTTGGTTTACTTAGGGTGCCTGTAAGGACATGATTAGATTGTGTCCTCCACACAGCACGGGAAATACAAGTACATTCGGCTGCTCCAAATGCAACCTACAGTGAGCTGTCTCCAAGGACCAGGGTGAGAGCCCCTTGCTTGTAGGGGAACTGTAGTTGCACCTTCGGTAGGGCAGACAAAGCCAAAGGGAAAAATGTGGCTGTAAAGAGACTTAGGGACATTGCTGCCATGGTCTATGGGCAAATGAGGCTCAAGACACAAAGAGGGATAACCAGAGGTGGGCACCTTTTCGTGGAAAAAAAAAACCAAACTACTTTTTCATATATTTTTAGTGCTCAGTGTTAGTGACACTTTCTACCTTCTTCACCTGAGCCTGGTGTTAGCTGCCTGAACAGAAACCCCATTCTCAGGTTTGGTTATCTCTTCCTCCACTTCCCCCACCCTTACCTGTGTTGTTCTTCCCTTCTCTATTAATTTACCCTCTGTGTGTGTGTGTATGGATGAGAGAAGGAACCTGGAAAATGTCTTATCAGAGCTGGGAAAAGACAGAGGGGTTTTCTCCCTCTGTGGCTGTGGGTGCCTCTCTGAGAAGAGGACTGGTGATGAGTGGGTCTGACTGCAGCTCTTGGGGGGTAGTGCATGTTTCAATAGGCACACATGTTTGTATGTGTCTATGTCCTGTATATACAGATTTCTTTTGCACCATACACGTTCATTAGAGCCTGTGTATCTGCATATTTTGGCTTCCTCCTCATATCTCCTGTAAGCACACATGGTTCTATGTATCCTGACAGTGGCTGTGAGCCTACGTGATGGTGCGTGTCCCACCGTACAGACAGGAATGAGTGTGTATGTGTGTATCGTGTAGCAGGTTTTCTTCCTATATTTCAGTCTGCCCCACTGATGGTTTTCCTGAAAGGAATTAGTGAAATCCCAGGGAGATTTCCACATTCCTTTGGTTCTGTGAGCTGGTGAGTGGGGGAGGTGAGAGGGTAGCTTCTCCATGAAAGGATGCCATACTTCCCTCATTAACCCAAATTCAGCTATCTATGTCAAGGCTCAAGGAGTGAGCTTGCTCAGGCAGTTTCCTGGGGTTAGGAAAGGAAAGGATGAGATCCCAGACCACGTGAATGCATGGTATGCACAGGCACAGACTGTGACACTGTCAGGTGGCAGAGGATGTGGGTGAGCAACATATGTCTAGCTATAAGGGAGTCAGCATTTGGAATTGCCTGCTCCTTACAGGGGCTTCATGGCTATATAAAAAGTAGATGGGCTTGAAATAGTTCTGCTTACTCTGTAATGCCACAAAGAAAATATCCTGGGGAGCATGGAGTCCCTGGGGAGAGTGGCTGGGAGAACAAGCCAACCCATTACAGTTATGAACAGGAGAGTTGCAAGATCTGATATTGAAAACCCTAGGCCTTCCTCAGGGAAAAGCAACAGTGCGCCTTCTGTATTATCCCACTGATCTGGTTCACCTTTGAAGAGCACAGGCAAAGTTACCTAAGTGCAAAGGTCATATGGTCATGACTGAAGCCAAGCTAAGCAATGGAGATGCATGAAGCGCACCTCCACCTGCACACTTGGGTATCATGTAAGTGACAGTGTGGTGTTCACAGTATGGGGATGATCTCAGCTACCCTGGTGTGACTCCAAAGCCACCAGACTGAGTCTGCATTCACTCCAGAGGAGCTGGGAGCTGAATATGGCCAGAAAAATGCAGCTCACATACTGGATGTGCATGGATGTGCAGATTTCAGTAGAGATGGCACACACAGTGCAAGAGGATGTAGGCTGAAACAGTCCAGCTGTGACAGCCTTCCTGCACTGCCTATGCTATAACTCAAACATACTTGCATACACTATTCTTCCACCAACAGCAGTCTGTCATCAGTTTTTCTTGGGATTCAGTTTGTTCTCCATAAAATCCTGATAAGCAGTGCAGTATCTCTGCCTCTGAACACATGCAGAGGTATCCCATGTACCGCAGCACGCAGCTTTTACCCAGATGTACAGCAGCAAACTCTGCTTCCATCTCTCCTGAGCCTGGTGCCTGTTATTTTGTTTAATGCTGCAGGGGTGTTAAACACCGCCAGCAAATGCTACGGGATTCCTCACGTCCTGCTGGCTTTCCCTATGCCCACGCAGCCAGCTGCCCACACACACTGAGTTATTACAGCAGCACTGCATAATGAAGCACTCTCCATTCCAGGGATTCCACCCCCTCACTGTGGAATGGAGACTGGGAAACTGCCACAGAAGCACAGCATCCATGCATTCCCAGGAGGCTGCTCTGAGCCAGAGAGCTGCTTTCTGAAAGCAGCAGCTCAAGGCAACACGGGGCTGGATAGATTATGGCAGATGGTTGATAGCAACTGCAGGCTTCACCTCTTGGTCCAGGGAGCAGTCAGCAAAAAGGATGTGAACACACAGAGGCACGGCCTCAGCTCCATGCCCTATGGGTTGGTGCCCACATCACAAAACCTACAACAGTACACTGGCTCCTTGCTAGAAATTGATAGGGAAATAACAACCAAGTAACTGCAGAAAGCTGAACGGCCTTCCCATCCCCTGGGATGCAGATGGACTGCAGTGTCACAAGGGGAGCCTTAAATCCCACTCAGAGAAAAATAAAAACCAACCTTCACTCCCCAGAGCTAACAGGTCAGCTCCCTTCCTCCCTGTCCTCCAGTGTTTTGTCAAGACAACTGCGCCTTCCAGGTTAATACACACTATTTCAGCAGTTAGTTTCAAGGGAGCAGGGGAGGCCTGGCTAGGAAACTGTGTTTCAGAGCTCCACAGTAAGTCTTGTAGCCCACAGGGACCTGCAAGATGCAGTGAACCCGGGTCACTGAATGAAGGAGGAAAGCAGAGCTGCTTCCCCAGAGCAGACCTGGTGCTGCTAATCTGTCACATGAATGTGTGCCAGGCAGACTGGGGGAGGAGGAAAGGCCAGGAAAAAGCATTCTCATTCCTGCTTTACCTTCACGTCAGTGCCCATGTCAACTGTGCAGGAACCAAAGGAAAACACATTGGCTGGAGGGACTCCTACCAAGCACGGCTGAGAATACTGAAACAGGAACAGAGATGTGAGCCCCGTGTCCCCCTCCACCTATCCTAACGCAAACACTAGAACATATGTGTGGACCTGGAACTAACTCTATGATAATCAACCCCACCTGCATCTGGTGGCTACCTTCTCGAGTTCCAGCCTGCTTGCGTTCATCAGGCAAATCTGTGTGTGCCCAGAGCCTGACTTTGATATGTACCCATGGACTCACCTGTTCACAACCTGAGCTCAGAGCTAGCAAAATGTCCTCACTTCTGTAAGAGTCACAGATCTGTCTGCTCTAACATCACTTCAGCTCTGAGTGTGCTCTGAGCCCAGTCCGAAAAACCTCCATACTACGTACATGCAATACGGAGGCTGTGGACTCCACATCTTGCTTCCTGGAGTCCACAACCTCCATTCTACATGTATATAAATCCTATGCATTGCCCCTTGTCTGTGCGAAACTTATGCCTCAGACTGCATAACCTTTAGTCCTCGCTCTTACCAAAACGCCCACACTAATGTGTGGCAAAACATTCTTCTCATATGAGTACATTAAAACCCCAGCATCTTCATCAAGGGACTCAAATGGAAACCAAGACAGCATCAGATGAGTGTGAGATGATGAAGCAAAACCCAGTATTTCTCATGGCTTGCTTAGATGAGAAAAGTCTCACTGAAAGGCAATGAGCAAATCTAAAGCTCCTTAGAGGAGCTCAGCTGCTTTCTGCTAATCCAAAATAGACTCTGTGTGACCCCTCCAGTTAAACTCTTCTTTGGACTGCTCTGCTTTTGCTTTTCCTAGGATATCAGTCTCAGATGTGTGAGACTGAGATGACTAAACCTGGTCTGTCAGGTGAAAATCTACCTAGATACCAGAGTGAAAATAACAGCCAGAGCACTCATACTGGACAAGCTAAGCCCAGTTCCACCTCTGTCTCTCTCTCTTTACTTGGAAATGCCCCATGTTAAGTAACCAGGGCTGGGTTTACAGTACCACCTATGCTGGCTCCTTTGCAACAGAGTGGGGCAGAAGCCTAGATCCCAAGCTCAGCTGGTGGATGCCAAGGGGACAGCAACTGGGACTGAAGGTTCAGAACTCAGGAAAGCATGGGCACTATTGATGGGGCTTGTTCCTCTGTTGGGCAGAAGATCAGGACAGTACTTAATGAACTTAAGGAAAAAGCTGGATGAGCTAAACTGATCTAGACCAAGAGGGGTGAAATAGGCTGGGAAACACAAAAGAGGAAGAGTCACTTACATATTAAAGAGGTTGAGCCCAATGCGGTAGAGGCGCTTCCTCATGGTGTCAGTGGAAAGTGTGGGGGACTTGCAGCTAGCTGGGTTCTCGCAGTGGTACCTCGGGAGGCTGAGGATCATGGCCTGCAGTGCTTCTTTGGAGGACACCTCCGAGGCTGACTTGGCTGAAGTGGAGGTGCTGCTGTTGCTCAGCTGCTCTGAGTTGTCTGCATTCTCAGACTCAGAGCCTTTGCTCTGCCCTGTCTCGTTGCTAGCATCAAACTGGAGCTTTTGCACTGCCATCTGCCCAGGCTCAGCACTGCTGTCTCCTGTACCGTTAGCATTGACATTCACCTCGGTGAAAGTGTGGCTGTTCTGGAGAGCTGTGGACTCAGGTGAGCTCTCTGGGGCAGCCGGTGGTTCACTGGCTTCTCCTTCCCCTTCTCCTGGGCTTTCTTCAGCCTTGGTAGCTTGAGAGAGCCCAGGCTGGGCATTGTTGCTGAGGCAGTTTGCCATGGACACCGAGGTAGACGACGAGACAGAGATGTTCTTGTTGTCGATCTGGACTGTGACATCTCTAAAAGCCATCATGAGAGTGCTGCTGCTCTTGGGTAGAGTGTCTGGCAAGAGCCCTTCCTCCTTCTCCTTGTCCTGCAGCTCAGCTTCTAAATCTTGGTTTGGCTGCATGGAGCTAGCACTGAAGGTCTCCCTTATCTGGTATGAGCCCCCATCTTGCAGTGAACACATAGTCTTCAGGCTCCAAGTGCTGAGGGCATCATCAATAGACTTGGCCAGGGACTGAACTTGCTCTGTGAAGGAGTCCTCCAGCTCGGTCAGTGCCCCACTGATGGTGGCTGGCAAAGATGGGGACCTCACCAATGGGATGCCCACAAAGTTGTACCCCTCCACCAGGGCTTTCTCAGCGGAGAAGCTCTCCGAGTTCTGGACCCGGACTTTCCTCAGGGAGATGCGGCGTGGCATGCGGCTCTCTAGCAGCGAGTTGCGGATCTTCTCAAAGTTCTTGCTGAGCTGGTACTGCCGGAAAGCAGTTTGGATGGTGCAGGCTGCCCTGCGAGACACCAGGTGACCGCCGTACTTGTGCTCTAGCATTTCGATCTGGAAGACATAGAAACAGGAGATATTATTCTTTTGCTAATTGACCTCTGATGGCTTCCTGTTACCCTGGTTCCTACACTGATGAGTCTGTAATGACTGTCAGAGGAACTTCTGACACTGAATTAGCTTTCCCCTGCACTGCTGGAGCCTGGAGGTGCCCTTCCCTTGCTTACACACTTCTCATGGTCATTAGGGCAAGCTCATCACTGCAAATACAGTGTTCCAGCAATGTGTCTTCCTGCTCTGCAGTGCTCTGGTGATGTCAAGCATCATCCCTTATTTCAGAGTGTTACTAATGCTCCTCCCTTCCTTAGTCACCTTAACAAATACTCTCATGGAAAGGAGAAACCATACAGAAATAGGAATAAAGAGTTAATTCTTCAATTCAGAAAATGCTGGGTTGATCATAGGAGCTGGTGAGAAACATCAGCTTCCATAGAAGTCAATGAGAGCTGTGTTTGTTCACTGTCTTTTAAAAAGCACTCTGAATCCCAAAGTGTCTTCCCTTCTGATATCTGTGTTTTTCAGGTGTCAGCCAGCAGTGAAATAAAAACTACTCAAGAAAAGAAATACTCTCAGTTCTGAAAGGTAAAAACTTCTGATTTTAAAGGTTGAGTCAAGATATTAAGAACAGGTAGAAGGAGGATTTACTTCTTCCCGAGCTGGTAGCAACAAAAACAGATGTAAATACGTACACACACAGCTAAATGGCATCTCAACAGGCTTCAACAAAGCACGTATGAATTGTAATTTCTCTTCCATAGTCCAGTGTTCATACTTCCTGGTAATCCCCTCACTCTTCCTCTGCAGCTGGCCCTTCACTAAGATCCTACAGGATAATGTTAGATGACTTGGTTCCAGTGAGTGACTGATGGAGGACAAGTGGGACAGTGTGAAGATGATGGTGGATGCTGGGATTGAAGAAAACATAAGGATGATCTTGAACTACCTTCACTGAGGTTTTGACTGAACTATGAGCTAACCTCTACATTGTCACTTCACAGGGCATGGCACAGATGCAGACTGTAGTGTTTATATGTGTGTGTGTGCACATGTGGAAATCAAAAAAGAGGGAAATGCAAGACTGGGAGTGCTGGTAAAATCAGCCCTGAATTAACAGAGGATTCACTACATCTTTAATGTGGTATGAGCTCATTAGCCGATCCAAAGGGTGAGTCTTACTGACTGCATCCTTATCCCCAGACAAACGCCACCTGCCCCTCACCATGCCTTGCTGGCCCAGTACTCACAGGATGAAGGACTGAACTCACAGAAGACCTGAGTTTAAGTGCAAACTGATTTTGTAGTCGAAGCAAGACTGAGGCATAAGCCTCAGCTCCCAGAGTAATGTCATCTGCCTCCTTCTTGTTTTCTTTTTTTTGTAATACTATGTAAGTTGCAGATAAAACCATCAGTGAGTGATCTAGGTACAAGAAGGCCTGAAATCACAACTGTAAAATGTGTACATTACCTCTGGCATCTTTCCAATGCTAACCCCTCTAGGGAAGACAATAAGACCTTGGGAGATGACAGGAAGAGAGGAACAACATGACCCCAGGTGTTCTGTGCCTGCACTGGTATCCCGGCTGCTGGAGTAAGTACTGCAGACCTTTCCCACTGAGACCCTATCACCCCAGGCAGCAACAGGTCTAGAGATCCTGCTGCACTAGATGGGAGACTGCCATTTCTGAAAGGGATTGGGCCTCAGGGCACATCCTGTCATAATTTCCTCTCTGGAAATGAAGAATGGACCCTTCGCCTGGGTTCAAATTTAAAGCTTCTGTTTTCTGTTTTCCTTGCCTTTGAATTCACATCTGTCCAACGCAAGCATCAAGCCCAGCACTGAGACATACTAGCAATTTGCTTAGCAATGGGGTCAGCCACTGCAGTTGAAGAGACAGATGACTCAGAGATCTGCTGTCCTGGTTTCAGCTGGGATAGAGTTAATTTTCTTCCTAGTATCTGGTGCAGTGCTGTGTTTTGGCTTCAGTCTGAGAACAATGCTGATAACACACTGGTGGTTGTTGCTAAGTTGCTTACTCTAAATCAAGAACTTTCCAGTTTCCTGTATTCTGCCTATGAGGAGATGCACAAGAAGCCAGGGGGGAGCAGTGGCAGGACAGCTGACCCAAACTAGCTAAAGGGATATTCTATTCCATGGAACGTCATGCTTAGCTGCTGATCACTGCTTGGGACAGGATGGGCATCGATCAGTGGGTGGTGAGCAATCTTATTGTTCATCACTTGGGTTTCTTAGCTTTTATTCCTCTTTCCTTCTCCTTTTCTTCTTCTTGTTCATCATCATCACCATCATCATCATCACCACCATCATTATCTACTTATTTCTTTTATTAAAGTGTTCTTATCTGAGCCCACAGGTTTTACCTTTTCCTAATTCTCCTGCCCATCAGATCAATGGAAGCAGGGAATGAGTGGCTGTGTGGTACTTAGTTGCCAACTGGGGTTAAATCAGGACATCTGCTTACCCCTAATTTAAAAAACATTGGCTTAATACTTGCCCTTCTGCCTTCCCAGAAAGAATTCGATGCAGCAGCAAAGAGAAATACAGGGATAAAAAGAGATTCTGAGTAGAATGCAGAACTGCTTTGCTGGGGTTCTTTGTCCTCCTTTCCAAGATGACCATCTTAAATCCTACCATAAAACCAGCATTCCTGCCACACCTCTTCAAGCTGGCCTCCCTTGAAAGAGACTGAGCTATTCCTTGGCCCCCCCCTTCAGTAGGAAGACTCATGCAGATAAGTGCAAATTAAACCAATAACCTACACAGGCCCAACCCAGATAGTTATTACTGAGAACTGACCGTGAGCACTTAATATAATGGTCTGGTTAATGAAAATGTAGAGCTAATTGTGTTGGGAGGGAAAGAGGAACAAATGGGAGGGACAGATACAGCCATCTGAGCGACAGAATAATAGTAAAATGCAAAATAAAGCAGAAGCAAGAGCCTTACAATTATCTGAGGTTTCCAAGGAGGTGACAGCCATTCTGAAAACATGAGATTCATATGCACTGATCTTATTAGAGGCAAAGACAAGATGTCATTGCTGATCTGAAGTAAAAGGCCGGTTTATCTCATGCAAGGACAGTTCCCGAAAAAAGCAGACTTTCAACAATCACCAAGAGAAGAGATCCTTCTAAAAGTCTAACGGAATGGTGCAAGCTGTCAGCACCCTGATAAAACATCACTAGCTTTTTGCAGCCCATTATCTCAGTCCTCCCAGAGGGCTAAAGCATCAAGGAGCAGAACAAGATGTAAAGTGACAGGACTCCCAACCTAGTCTGTTCTCCACCACATACCAGGTGTGCGAAGATGTGTTCTGCATGTGGTCCACTGCCATCCAGCCTTATCCAAAGCAAGGGGAGTCCTACAGTGTCTTGTGGCCGTGATGACAAGGACTGGAGACTGATCCAAAGGATGCTTGAGACGACTGGCAAAGCCAGAAGCAGCAGCCCCACAGAGAACTTCCCTCCCCACTCTTCCTTGGTAGGAGTGGGTCTCTGTCTCTCTCTTCTTGATGTAGCCCAGGCATTTACTGCTTACTGATGTCTGAGACATTCACATTTGCTATCAGGTCGAGCTAACTGACACTCCAGAGGAATTAAGGATTTCACAGTGCTGTGGCTTGTTTTCTTTCTCTTGAGAGGAGGAAAGGGCATCCATTAGCACCACAGCAGTCACAGGTAATGGAGATGTATGTCTGGCTTGCTGGAGGAACCTTCTCTTCCCATTTGAGAGGGGAGAAAGGCCAGACATGATTGGCCTTCTCTGACTCCTAATAAACCCTGTGAATCACAAGTAATTGCCTACTTAAAGCTGCTCTTCTCTGGGGAATGATCTGACAGCTGGCGCCAAAGGAAGGGGAAAACAGGAGGGGGTCACAGGGATTTCAAAGAATAATTAGCTTAATACATTTCTGGGTCTCAACGTGAACACTCAGTCTGAGCAATTCAGGCCTTGTGGCTGAATTAGAAATGGCTGGGAAATATCCATTGCCATGAGGGACTGCACGTGAAGGGAGCTTTAACGAGGTCAGCCTAAGGCACATCAAAGTACCAGGCCTGGATATGGCCAAATCTTTGAGCTACAAACCCCATGGTTTTGTTGCCTATAGGCATAAATTCATAGATCTGCCAGGAGAGAATGGGCCTGATCTTATTCTCATTTAGCACTGGTTTTCCAACCAGGTTGCCACTGAGGACGGCAGCATGCCACCATGTTAGCAAAAGAGAAGATCATGCTCAGTGACAGAATCTGAGTCACTCAAGTCAATGCACGCATTGTAAAAAATAACAAAAAGACATCAAGAGCATACACGCTCTCTGTCACCCATTCTTAATGCCTCTGCCTCCCACCAGCCTTTCACAATGCAAAGACATTGCTATAAGAGCCATGTGTTAATTGGACATTTTCCTTCATCCATGGTACATCTACCATGCTTCAGCACAGCAGAAGAGTATGCAAGACTGAAAGTGTGCTCCTCTCTCCTGTGATCCCCGACAGTACAAAAGAATCTCAACACAGGGGAACTTTAGAACTTGATTTTCCTTTCCAGCTTCCCAGCATAGTGCACTTCTGCTCTGCATACCATCGCAAGCTTTGTTTCATGGGATAGAGAGCAAGTAGAGCCATGACCCTACTCACCAACCACCTAGTGTGATGACCTGAAACTCCAAGCCCTGCAAAAGAGTCAGTAGGCTACTCTCCTTCCTCACCAGCACTCATTCATCTCCTGAAAGGTAAATGTGACTTCAACTGCACTTTGGGACTAAAAATGTCTCCTTCCACCTCCTTTTCGTACTGTAAATTCTATGAATGTATTATAGTCTGTGCTATGACTAGGAAACTACTGGGACAGTGCTTGAGGGTCCTAGCACTTCTCACTCCCTGAAAATCTCTCCTTCCAGAGCTGGAGGCAATCCCTTGAGGACATCCATCAGGCTGGAGGAGAACACACCCTGTAAGCCCCCTTTGCTTTGAGAAAACTGGTTTCACTTATGAGATAGGCTACGTCCCTGCAAGGTCAGGATTGCAGGGCACCAGAATTTAATGCATGAGCAGCCAACACGCATCCAGGGCAGGTCTGGCCTCTGCTGCAAAAACAGTGATAGGACAACATGACCTTAATGCTAAAATAACCCAGGACAGACACTCCCCAGGACAAATCAGAGCAGCCCTAGGACATGGAGGAAGCTAAGCCCAGATATAGCAGCCAAGGTCTGGCCCACCCTGAAGACATGTCACATTAGTTTGTGAGGCCAGTTAATTGGTCTCTCTTGTTTCTTTTCCTTGTGTGAAGCAAGAATTCTGTCTGAATTGAGTATGCAGCATTTTGAGAAAGACAGAGCTAAAGAGCCAAGGTCTCTTTTCTGCTCAGGAATTTATTGGTCTGTTGATCTGACATATATATGTTTAGGGACAGCAGCAATGCCTTGAGGGAAGTGGCTGAGAGATGCCCCTAAAGCAGCAGCTTCTTCTGTGAGAACCTCATTAGCTGAGACCCTTCATCTGCAATAGCACAGCTCCCACTGAATTCTCCAACTGAACGAAATCTGGCCACTGTCACTAGCACTTGCTTGTCCTCCTCATCTCACATACCACAGGGTCTGCATATCAAGCAGCCTCTGGTTGAGCTGCCATCCCAGGGAAAAGTCAGAAACCATTCTTTGGGGTTTGCTTTGCACAACAGCTCTCCTGGGCTGTAATCTGCAGAGAAGTGGGTGTCGGGGCACGTTCCACCTCATTGTTTTTGAATGAGGAGGCCAGCTGCTATTAGCCTCTATCTTGCAGTCCGCTGCTGAGAGCCCATCAGGAGATGCAGTTAGAGATGGGTACACTTGTGATCTGGAGCTAGGCTGTAGCCTCAGGCACAGGAAGTAAGGCTTGCAGCTTCGAGAATTTAATCCCTTTCAGCCTGGTAAACTTGCCTGTCTCTTCAGCACTCATCACTGGATTGAAGGCAATAACGATAGCACTACCCAAACAATTGTGGTAGACACTGCGCAGGACACTCACTAAATACATCCCTCTACCCCTGTAAACTCATGCTTTAAAGAGACTAAAGCAGAAGTGCACTGGGGGTCCACCGAGCATGACCCAAGAAGAAAAGACAGCTCTTGGAGACCTCTCCCATGAAGGAGGACTTTTGGGACCAGTTGCTGGGAGCCCTACAGGCACTGTTTGCTTGTGAGCAAGACAGTATCTCTGGATGCTGCAGCTCTTGACTGCCTGCAACTCACCTCTAAGCCTACAGTGACAACAGAGTATCTGTGTCCATGTTGGACCACAGAACCCGGGCACTGGGGAGCACAACGCAGCAGGTTTGGGTGAAAGGGTGTTGCAGTCAGAACGGGGAAGCTACTTCCTCCATCAGCCCCATGGCCAGGCCTGCTCAGGTGAACGAAGGGCTAAGGTATTTGCTGAAAGATGTCCCACCACAGTGTGAATGCAATCCCACCCATCCCGTCCCCTTTTCCCACAGCCTGGGGAGGAAGCCCCTGTACCTGTTTATTCTTTAGGTCAAGGGAGAGCTCATAATCGGAGGCAGCTGCATGGGAACACGAGGCCGTCCCTTTGCTGCGCTGCACTCTCACTGGGGAGCCCGTGTGGTGGAGGCTCGCCTTCTGCACCAGAGGGGAACACCCCGCTGCCTGCTCTTCTTGGAGCTCCGCATGCTGGGCTTTTAGCGTCTGGGTGTCGGACCTGCCTTCCTGGCCACTCTGTCTGCCGGCCTCCTTCGGATCCTCCGTTTCACACCCGGCTTTCTTGCTTGTGGAACCGCTGGGATCGTCACTGTGAACAAAACGCAACGTTTCGCTTGGTTTATTTGGTTTTATTATATTGTATGTACGATTATGCTTATTGCTGCTTGCTATACTCAGTCACTGAGCTGCATTCTAAATGTCAGGGGAGCCTGGGCTCTGAGGGGTCTCTCTCAATGATGGATCAGGACTTTAGGTTGATGCAGCCAAAGCTCTGATCCCTCTCTCCCTAACAGCAGGCTCCTGTCCTGCACACACTGTATGTGCCGGTCCTGAGACTCCTGGAGCTGCCCAGTGCTGCACTTGGAGGTGGTGTCACAGCCTACGGACACCTCTCCTGCTCTCTACAGCAGCTAGCACCCCTGTGCCCTTGCTGCCTATGCTCAGCATCCCCTTGTGCACCCCAGAGTTCCATCTGGCATGGGGCCTGGATCCCAAGGATCCAGTTTTGCCCTGGAATTTCTAAGTGCATGTGGGGAATGGGGCAGAGGCACCTGAATGTTGCAGAGTTTCCAGAGGAACTCTTGGGGAGCTGAGAGTATAGAGGTTAACAGAGCCAGCCAGCCCTGAGGTCCTGACTCTTTAAAGCATGTCTACAATACAGCCATAGCAGACTGCAGAGCTTCTATAAAAGATGTTTCTTTCTGACCCACAGATTGCCATACCATGGAGATCTTGTGCAGAAAGGAAAACCCCTTTTTCTCCTGTCAGCCACAGCAGCAATCGTGTGAAACCAGGGCCTGACAACAGTGCACTCTTAAGAGACCTGACATGCCGCTCCAGGCAGCATGGGATTAGCATACATCTGATCCACCGAAGTGCTGAGAAAGTCTGTCCTCAACCCCTCTTCCCAAATATTCTCCAAAGCAACCCAATTTCAAACAAGATTTTGGTATTCTGGGGGACTGCTTGAAGCATCGGAGTGTGTGCTTGTTGTTACATTAGTCTCCTTCCAGTGGCCACGGAGGAATAATTCAGGATTTCCAGGAGTGTGCAGGGCAGTCTGCATGGATACAGCTCCACTGTTTTCCAGGGGAGGAGTGTTTAGCTGAGAGCAACATCTACTTTGGAAATAATTACTATAGAACCACTGAAGCCAAGGATGTGTACTGCCTCCTGTATTTAAACACCATTCAATTATTTAATTCACTTCTGAATCATATCTCCTTCTCTTGGATTTGCTGCACATGCGACCAGTTCTGCTACCATCTAGATAACAAATCATTTCATGATTGGTGTTGATGTCAGCACAAAATCAAGGAAATTAGATATGATTTTCTGTAGTACCCAAATTACTTAGGAGCATTTAAGTCTCATTTTCAAAAGAGCTATAAGCACTTAAGAGCCCAAGTCTTCTAACTGTAAATAGACTTTGGCTCCTAAGATTCAGAGCAATTTTGCATACTTACTAGTACTTTAAAATGAAATTGATTCTCTCCAGTGGTACCTCTTCTGTTGAGCAGATTCAACAACCAAATTTAGAAATATTCCCACAGTTTCTAGAAGGGCTGCATGTCTGCTGAGCCAAAGACAGTACCACAACTTCAGAACTAAGGAAGATGAAGTACTTAAAGGCAAAAAGTTTCTTCTTTTATACGCACACATGTAGTCACCAGCTAAGGCTTCAAAGGTAAATTCACAGAAGAAACCAGTCTTGTACATAAACGTTATATAACCAACTTTGTCAAAGCATATTAAAATGACATATCTGCATGCTCATCAATCAGGAAATACCACCATAAAAATGAGGCATAAAACTGTCCTTTTTGGTTGTACACCTCATAAATTCTTTCCTTGTTCTATTCCTGATACTATAAAATTGAACACTCTTTTTCCAGAGATGTACATGTAAAGAATGTACTCATTTTTAACTCCTTCTGTTCTATGTCCATCCACATTGCAGCAAACATTAATAAAAGCCTTTTCCCCTACAGCCCACACTGTACCATTTTTATTGGCAGCCTCTGTTCTATCCATTCTCATTTTAACTTTTATTCTCAGCTCAGAGGATGACCAGGTGACACAGATTTCCATAATGCTTTCATTGAAGTGAATGCCAAAAGCCTCACAAGTGTTCCACGGGAACCGGACTGTGCCCTGCAAAGCAATTTCAGCTAGGTGCATAAGCTCTGATTCAGCAAGACACATACCCCAAATTGCTCTGCTGAGTCAAGGCCACAGACTTTAAGGCAGATCAGGGTCTGAGACAGTAGACTAGAGAGCTAGAGAGCTGACTTCCCTTGGAGCATGAATGGGCTCTAAATGCCAGCAAATATTCCTTCATGTGATGATGATGATGATATCCTTGTTTGGATATGCTCCAAACCCTTGCACATATGCTTAGCTATTTTTCTGAGGGCCTCCACTGACTGTTCATGGTAGAATGTGAAGTGTGTGCATAAGAGTTTGCAGCATTCAGGCTCATCACTCTGGAAGGCTGTACATCATGCCTAGTGTATACTACCTATTTGGCTTTCTGTCACTCACAATTTAAAGTTTGAGTGAGTAGCATTCATAGTGGCAGGATATCCCGGATGCTCTGTTAATGTAGAATAAAAACCAGCAGGCTTTGTCAAATAACAGAACAACCCGGGCTGGGAGGGAAGGCTGAAGGTCTCTATTTCAACTCCCTGCTCAAAGCAGGGCCATTTTCAAACAGATAAAGGTTGATCTCAAGGCAACCTTTGAGTATCTCTGGACATGAAGATTCCCTGGAAACTGGCTCTCTGGAAAGCCTTGTCGAGGTCCTTAGTGCACTACTAGACCGTAGTGGCTTGACTGGCCTCAACTGGGGCCACCCAGATATCCCCTGCACAGTCTCCCCTTTTCAGCCCAGCCCGGAGCACTCAGCCCCTGCCCCAACAACACTGTAAGCTTACTGGTCGCCAGCTCTGACACAGGCTTCCCCTTTCCATGACCATGGACCAACTTGATCTGGCCACTGACTCCACAGCTTGACCTTGGACCTGCCTCACCACCAAGGGCCTACCCATTGATGTCTAGGCTTTGTCTGACCCTAGGTATCCTCACTGGGCCAGATTCTTACCCTGGCCAATGAGGCAGAGGCTGTTGGACCAATCCAAATTGCTCGGAAGCCCCCTTTAGCCTCATTAGGCATTTAGGTTATTCCTACAGACACAGGATGCTCCTAAGACTGCAAGCACCAAGTGCGCATTCAGTCACAGATGTGTGAGAAGCACGACCAAGCTCAGCGCTCCCACCCACAGTGAGTACTGAAGCTCCTAAAGACACTGTGCTAGGATGAGGACATACACTAACCACATGTACGTACAGTATAACCTTGCCTTCCTACTCTGAGCCCAACGAATACACCAACAAATGTATTGAGCTTATGTGTGGAATTTTCTGAGGGTCAAAACTTGGTCAAATCGAAGTCAGATTCTACTGAAGCACTCAAAGGCATTTTTCAGCTGGAGGTTTTTAGGCTAAATATAAACTTTTTAACCCCCTGCTTGTTTGGCTGTTGTGCTGTTCAGAAAGCAATAGAAAATACTCTTGCTGAAGTGGGAATAGCTTCTACATGTTCCTTTGTGAGTGGCTGAACCACTTCCACATAGTAGGAAAAAAGAAATCTCCAAAAATGAAAGACAAACCTACCTCACCTTTGGGCAGGAGATCAAACCTCGCAAATTCCATCTTCAGCTGGCAAACTTTAGTGACTTATAAGCAATAGAAAAAAGGGGCAACGACAGAGTGTGCTTAGCAGCCTGAATGTTGGCATTACAGCTCTATGGTTCCACTTACCACCCTATATTCCTCACAGGTTTACTTGGTCTTGAACCTGTTTCTGAGGAAATGTTGTGGGAAGGCTTATTCTCTGTTATTGAGTAGCAGTGACTGCTGAAGCTTCCATATGGCAGACAAAACACACTGCTAGAGATCGAAATTGATGCGGCAATGAAATAGAGGACAAAACCTTAACGATGCACAGATTAGCACTGGCAGAGCACAGTTTTTGTTAGTAAGTGGTGCCTCAGGAGCTATTGTAACTATGGGGATACACTTACTTTCCCTTGGCCAGAGAGCCAACCTCCCTGGCTGTAGGATGAAGGAAGGGAATGGAACTTTTGCACATTCTATTTCTCGGATGAGAAAATTTTTCAGACCACTTGTAATAATTAGAAGTCCCACGCAGAGTCTAAGGTATGTATCCCAATGTCCTGGCCAAACTCCAACTAGGTTAATTTAGTTCTGCATCCCAGCATCCCCCCTGCAGTTTCAGCTGTAATCAGTGTTCTTCACTTGCTGTCCTGAAGTATCATATACTGCCACCCTTCATAGTTTTTACAGCTACTCGTGCATGATAAATGAAGCAATTTTCTGCTAGTCATGCAATCAGGTAGGGAAGGTTTGTAATGTCTTTGACTTCTGTTTGATTGAAAGTTGTAATGCTAATGTAAATCACTTACAATCAGGTAGAAACAAAGACTACAAATTCAGCTGTTCTGTTCATCCTAGATACTCATTCCTACATGACTTTTATGACCCATAGTAACAAGCTTAGTTATTATTACAAATAGATTTCACCTGCTATAGAAAGCATCTCTCAAGTTTCAGATATCTCCTGCTACTTTTGCACTGCTGACTTGTATATGCCTTCTGCAGACAGAAACCGGTTTTGTTAACAAAGATGATGACTGCAGTCTGACTGAGGGCTTATATGAAATACTATAGTGAGTCTAGCATTTCAAAACAGGGATATCAGGGTTCTGGGCTGAATCCTAGCATTTGTTTCAAGAAAGCAGGATGGTGAAAAAGCTCTCACCATATTTTGAGACGATTCAGCTGGGCGCCCATAACTATATGCAAGAGAGACTTCTGATATTTAGCTTCTATTTGCAAATTTCTCAAGAAGAGTTTCTATGAGGAGTACACTGAGGGAAGAATGCACAGCGATGACAGAGGAAAAGGGGGTTTTATAACTTTCTTTTTTCTCCCTTCCTGCTATTTTGGAAACCTGAAGCCCAAATCAGTGACAATTACATTATCAAACCAGAGAAGCCCATCTGCCCATTCTTAGCAGTATCAGCTCCCCACGATGAGCTGTTGTAACATACTCTGTCATGGGGCAGATCTGACTGATCTTCAGTTCCTACGGGATCAGGATGGTGCATTTCCTTGCATACACCTCACCATCTCCTTGCTGCTGGAAAGACACATTTCCATCTTGGCAAGGATCTGTGCTTCTAACTGCCAGCAGCGGAGATGAACCATGGTTGTCTGTTGGATCTTGACTGTCAGGCTTAGACATTCCCATACCTGATGACTTGAGAAAGAACATGCAGCCCCTTCCCCCACATATTTCAAGACAATTTCAAGCTAGACCAGTAGGCAGGAACACAGAATGCTCCAGACATTACATTCCATTGCACCACTGTCAAATACCAGAATCAGTTCGTGGTCTTATGAGTAATTTTCAGAGCTCTCAGAAAGGTGCTTACAGGGTAGCTGAGTGACTAAATGGGGCTCTAGGGTCAGGAGAGCTACTCTTCTCAAGGACAGTAATGTCAGTCCTGTAAGAAATTAGAACCGAGCTTTCTCACTGATCACCCCAGAGCTACACAACTCCCATGTGGTCAAGACACAAAACTCATCTCTTTCTTCCTTCTCTTCTTACAGAATCAAAATTACTCCAGATGAATAAGGGCAATAGCAGAATAACAAAAACAGCAATGGCTCTTCCGGACTTGGACAGCAGTGTAAGAAAGCAGTTACTCAAGAAGAGGATGCTCAGATGCCCCGTTGGCAGGTATAGTGGTTATGCAAAAAGATCTAGCTAATTGTACAGGGGGAAGCTGTGAGTGTGAGGTGTTACAAAAGTACTACAGCAGCTGATCTCACCTCCCTTTTGTGTCCCTGTGTCACTCCAGAAGACCACATTGCCGTTTTCCATGTATAACTTACCGAACACTTTCTTCATGGTATTCAAGGCCAGTGTGCAGGACTGTGACCTGGAACTGAGGCAAAGACTACACGGACTAGTTGTGAAGGACCACAAAAATTTATGAATCCATTTCACAGGGCTCTTTATGAGGGTCAGTTGGTTATTGTATATACGCTGCTCTAAAGTGCTGTGATTAGTATTACCATGGCCTGAGGGCCATACAAGACTTCAAAGCTTAAGGGATGCCAGAATAAAAAACCCTTACAAAGACCCACAGGGAGAATTAGAACGAGGTCACTAGCTAATGCCAAGATAACAGAGTTCAGACCCCAGGTCTGCAAGAACCTGTGCTCCCTCCGTCTGAAGGCATCTCAGTGTTTCCCCTGTCCTCTCTCCTTCCCCTGCTCAGAAAATAAATAAATCAATCAATCAATTGCTGAGTTAGCAGGGTACCAAAGTGCCTTTTCAGTTTATTTCATTTCAATGTTCCCTGAGGACACCCATAACATACGGTGAATGGCTTGATCAGAATTCAATGGAAAAAATGGCTGAGACAGGCTTGGTAATATATTACAGGATCTTTTCAAGGTTCAGCGATTTCTGACATGCTGGGGGCCTGAGTGCTAAAGAATTGCTTCTGATTTGCTTTTAAGTTCAGGTTTTAAGGAGACTTGGAGGCAATGCTCTCTGGAAGCATGCTGAAAATGATGGAAGGCAGAAGTCTATCCTGCCAGAGAGGCAGGGAACTTGGAACTTGATCTTGGCAAATCATCCCCTGCCAGCCAAGCTGCAGCTTTCCCAGACAGTCTCCCCAACACAGACAAATATAGGAACAAGATTCTGATTTTGTCTACATTCATGTAACACCTTGCAAAGCAGTGGCATCAAGCCATCTTCTCACACTAGTTTTACCCAAGAGGAATTAATGGTAATTAGCCAAGCTTATTACCCATCCCAGGATGTATTACTTGTTTCATGAAAAGGCTGGCACACACACCTGTAAAACAGATTTGACAGCACAGTACAGTAAATATACTGGAAATGAATTAAATTTAACATCCTTTAGCACAGACCGAACCAGGCAATATCTTTTCAACATTGCTGAAAGTGGCTTTGGTGAGATGTATATTAAGCAGACAGAAAATGTAATAGCACTAGCTAATACCTCATGTCCTACAGCGTTCAACATGCCAAAGTCAGGGCTTTGATTTCAGATTTGGTATTCAAACATGATCCCTATGTGCTGTGTAATTCCCACATTGTTGTGTTGTTGTGCCTTTTGCTACAGAACAGCACTATGGGAGCTAACTTTACTCATGCTTGTATGTGGCCGGGCTCTCTGTGGCTAACTTCAGCCAGCTGAGGACCAGGACCTCTGTTTTTTCATGGACACAGACAGGCTCCTCCAGAGGGTGACTTGGAAAGCCTAAGGCAGCTCCCACTGTAGGAGAAACGGTGTTTGCGGTGCAATGCTGGCTGTGTTGTGAAGTGTGGCTGTCACACAGGTTTTTTCATACAGTTCCTATGTGTGCCCAAGTGGCACCTCAGAATGACACTCAGGCCACCCTCTATTCTCCTCCCTTCCCAGTCATGCCTCCTGCTGCAGGAGCACAGAGCTCAGTTTAGGAAGTACATCCCATTTCTCAGCTGCCCATCACACCTCAGTGCTTGAAGCCCCAGGCTGGTTGCTGTGCTGTCTCTGCAGGTTAGACTAAGAGGAGGTCCCACAGCCTGTCACTGCGGGGAAAGTTACTTGTGGCTGTGTCGACAGAGCACCTATGCTTAACACGGAGGTGTGAAAAGAACCAAGTGGACAGCGAAGGCACAGGGGGACCTTGCTCATCAGGGTTTAACTACTGTTACCTTAACCCCAGACCTCTTTTGCCTCTGCAATGTTTAGTAAACACGACCTTTTAGGGAAGGAAAAAACAGATGGCATCCTGCATTAGTGTAACTGCCCGCTCAGCACCCCAGGAAAGAGAAACTTGGCTTCTCAGCAGCAGTCTTTCTGCCACTTCGGCTCAGATCTCTTGGCTCTTCACCCCTGAGGCAGGTTTGAACATCACCAAATTCGCTGACAAAAGCCTGCCGGTGCAATCATGCAGAAGATAAGATAGAATTTCACTGCTAAAATGAGATGAATTCAGGGCTGGGAGGCAGCAAAGCCTCTACGAGGCAAGAAAGCCTTGCAATATCTCTTCAGCCCATTGCTCTCCTGTTCCAGCTGCCTGTGAGCTGGCTGAGGGACACAACTCTTGGCACTGATAGACCTAAGCAAGGGCTTCTGTGGTGGTGTTTTTCTACCTGTTGTGACAGACCCTAGGGTGGACTGCAACCCTGGGTTCCTTCCCAAGGGCCTGGGGTAATTGATTTCTGAAGGCAGTGATTGAGCCACTTCACAGGAACATCTTTGCTTAAGCCAGGTAAGTTTTGTTTCTGTTCTCACGTATCTCGGCTATTTTGTCTTTTGAGATCACTGCAGCCCAGTAGAAGGCCACTGCTTGTGTCAAACCAAAAAGGAAGCCTGGTCCTCCCCAACATGAAGAGTAACACAGCCTCAATTCACCATCCTCAATACAGACACTATTCGCTAGCTTTAGGAAATCAGATATGATCCAAATTTTAACTTTGCCACTGTGTTCAGATCTAGGATGAACAAAAGATAGAAGACCAAGACAGAAACAGCATGGTTAGCATTCCTTCCTCCTTTCCTCCATCCAGTGACCACCCCCACAGCCTTATGCACCCTCTCACTCAGCTATCCAGCTATTCACAGAGCACACACAGAGTGAGTGGCCTGAGCAGCTGTACAAGTGTGCTCCCCTTCAGCATCTCAGACTCTTCCATTCTTCCTGGAGTGTATGAAAGCCTGCCAGGGCCACATGGAGAAGAAGGAATTCTGGAGCACAGACGTGCTTTTCCAAAGGGAGAGCTTATTGTATTTCAGCCCAGAGTCTGCCCCAATGGGGAGGTCAGAAGATGAACCTGCATAGGAATGAGTTAGTGTTGCAGAGTACAAAAAAAAGACAAAAGACCTTTGGATTGACATCAAGCTACAAGAAAATGTGTCATAAAAGGCCAAAGCCTCATTGCTGTCACTCTTAAAGAATGCTGGCATGAGCAGGAATATTCCAACCAAGGGGCCCGCTCCTTTATCTCCTCTTCATATGTTCATATATTCTTGCTCCCTCTCTTCTTTCATTGACTGGTTTTTACCTTCCTACTTATCCTGCTCCTTCTCTCCTATTGTCCTTCTCTGTGTAGCATGTTTCCAACCCATTTTCCTTTACTGTAGCCATGTTATCTTTGTTGGGGTCAGTTTGACTCCCTTTATTTCTCATTGGCTCTTTTTTCCATCTCTTTGCCTTCTCTGTTTTCTGCCTTGTAAGCTGTCAACAAGTGTGTGGACAGAGGGTCCACAGAAACCACATGTCGAGTTCAACAGAATACACCTCAGTGTACAAAAGATCTGGAACGACCCAATTTCAGTGGTGGATGCATCTTGACCGTTGCAGATCAGGTCTGATGATTTCAGCAGAGGATTAGAATGAATGATGTGAGCTCCATCACAGTCCATCTGCTATCACTTTATCAACCGTCTGTGCCCGTTTTCCTGTGCTAGATACAGGACTATTTCCAAAGCTGGCATAGCCTCTTCTCATGTGTCTCTGTGGTGTTATCACACAAAAAACACGGGAGGTGTTTATTTGCATTCTGCTGGTACTAAGAAGTGGTCATGTTACGGGCAGGGAATTCTTTGCTGTGTAGGAGAGAGAACATGAGGATCATCTCTAAGCCATGAGT
Organism: Lathamus discolor; assembly: GCF_037157495.1. Lineage (NCBI taxonomy): Eukaryota > Metazoa > Chordata > Aves > Psittaciformes > Psittacidae > Lathamus > Lathamus discolor. The sequence goes on along the minus strand of NC_088884.1, from coordinate 78,977,880 downwards.
GAATCGCCTAGTATTAAAACAACTAACTCATCTTAATAACTGTTGCAAGTGGCTCTCACAACTGTAAGGTTGGCTATGATTGATTATTTTTCACAGACATTACCGCTGCTGTGGCCCAAGAAATGGCAAGTGCTATCACATGTGGGAGAAAAGCACCTGAATCCAAGTCCAAATTCCTCTAGGGCAGGATCCTTATAAGCAACAGGGGAGAAGGAAGGACTGGAAGAACATGTGACCAGGCAATGATTGGATACGGCTTCAGGCTCCCATCAGTGTCTGGTGAGTATCTTTACATTCAAAATAGGATACTTCAGATGGGATTTCCTTGGCCTCTCTCCTGCCGTCTTCCTCCTTCCTGAAGAAAGATGTTGACAGAGGCAATATTTTTTCATGAAGAGCCCATCTATTCCTCACTGTACTTCCTCACCCTCATGTTCTCCAAACTTGCCTGAAAGTGGCTGCACCAGCTGCTGGAGAGGAGCAGAGAAATGCCTGTGTGGGAGACAGATAGTGTCAAAATGTCCTACTGGATCTCCTTCACACGACTGAGATGCTGCATCTGAAACTCACCTCCTGTTTCTTTGGATGCTTCCAGAAAGAGCCATTCCTCCCAGGTCATAGTACCAGAAGAATTGCCAACTATACCTCCCTGCAAGAGATTCCCAAGGTTGTTGGTAACTATGTTGTTAAGTATGTTTTCTAAAACATTTTTTGCTTATAATTGCGTTTCTGTATTTCCCCTAAATCTACATGCTCTAAATACCTTTGTGGTTCTGGACCTAGTTTCCTGCAAAGCAATTAAAGCTGCTAGTTCTGATTGTACAAAACACCCTTAAAAAGCGAGGGATCTACAGACTCCCAGGTTTAGGAAGAGTTCCAATCTGGGCCTAGACACCACTTCTCACCCACATCTCTGCGTCAGACTAAAATCAAAACTCTGACAACTGTGAGCACGGGGAATATTTACATGAACTTTGCTGACCCGTCTCTGCCTGTTTGCAGCATCCCCACAACCTCCAATCGTAATATCTTGAACAAGATTATTAAATCTACAGGGAGGAAAGAATAAGAAGTAGATGAGCTGTTAAGAAGCAGAAAAAATCCTCTCTTCATGCCTGTGACCTCAATAAGGAAAAGAAATGAGAAAAGAAGCACAAACAGGATGTGCTAACAAAGCAGAAACGCTGCTCAAACTTCTCCTCTGTGTTTTAAAAAACAGTGCTGTGGAAGACTTTAGCACAAATGAAAGAAGTTTGACTGAAGAGCTTTGGATATGAAGTTGTTTGTCTTCAGAGCACACAAGGCACAGACCATGGGTGTAGAGGCTTCCTTTGCACTGTCATGTCCAGATGCTATAAATCTGGCTTGGAGTTTTCTCCATTAAGAATCTGAGAATTCAGCCTCCACGGTCCACTAACTGTGGGAGCTTGCACTTGGCACTGCCAGCTGGGGGCCAATTAGATTGAGTTGTTATGCTGTTTTGTGTGGTAGGTTGTAGACCTGATTTGATACAGACTAGAGCCATTACCATGTTTCATACCTGGGCCAAAGACACTGAGTACCTCTGAGCTGGAAGGAAATACTGACCTCCAGGTTATATATCCAATATCCTGCCAGCAATCCTAAGCCAGAAAGGCCAATTTCCCATTTCAAGAGCTAGATTTGCATTTTTCTGTCAGGCAAGGTCAATCTTTTACAAGTTCAGAAAACATGCTGGGTAGCTCAGTTGTTTTTCTGTAATGCTTGAAGCGTGATGGACACTAATGGAAAGTCATCATTCCCCATCTATTTATCAAGATGTTTCAGTGGTATCTAAAAGGAGAATTGAATTGGAGAGCAGTTCAGTTCTCACCAGCTCCATGGGCCTCAGCCTTAAGGGCTATTGCATTCACAATTCAAAGTCTTGTGGATTTCTCAGAAGGATCTAACTGTTAGAGGACCTAGAGTGACCAAAGGGCAAAGTGGGAGCTGTACTGGGAGTAGAGGTGCTCCTGGGCCACAGCAGTGTGGAGCCAAAGGACATGATGCTGTGACTGTGCAGTTGATAATATTCATGGCTCTTTTGTGCCAACGCATTTCAGCATGATCTCATAGGAGAAAGAATAAATGTATGCTCAATGGAAACAGAGAGCTCAGGTAAAGAAACATGAAGAGCCAGAGAGAGCAGACCTCCAGAAGTAAATTAATTCAGATTCTGCTTTTTACCAAGTTCTGCTTGGTGTGTAGCGTACTTGGAGAGCTGGGAAGAAAGAGTTTTGAAGGTCTGATTTCAAAGAACTGTTCAAAATCTGTCCTTCCACTTTTCATCCTCCCACATACAAAACTGGAGCAACAAGCACAAAGGACCTCTTCCAGCAGGAACACGTATTTCCATTTGAGTACTTTGATAAGTCAGAAGCGGGGCAAGAGGGAATTTCACCAGAGCTGCAAGGAAGGCTGGCTTGGAGATATAGCCAAGGGCTTACATGTCACCTTACTGCTAACTGGTGCTGTCATGGCAGGCAGTAACCAGTCTGTGATGGTGACTAATACAGCAGGCGCTTCAGAAATGAGTACACAGCTGTTTGAAGTCTAAACTATCTTGAGTTAAAGTTTAATTGGTCCATAATCATGAAGTAAATATGAGCCAGTTGCACTAACTGTGTTTCAATCCTGATCTAAGCAGCAGTCTCCCTTACTGGAAAGTGAGGAAAGTGGGAAGAGGTGAGCTTGCCCAAGTTTTCCATAGATGTTTCCATAGATGTTTTATTCTGCTCAGTACCCCTCCAAGCCCTTCCAGAACACTCTGTTCAGGTCCCTGACAGCTTCTCTTCCTGGGAGAACTCTGTCTCATTTGCTTTAAAACATGACCCACTGGTCAGGTCTCATCTGCACTTTTTCCAGATAGGAAGCACCTTCTCTATCCTACAAATGCAGGTGGAACATCCTCCCTTCCCAAAGAGCCAGCTGGGATCTGATCCTCCCCTTCATACAAATGCATGCAGATCCCATCTGGTCTCCTCTGTGACATGATCTTTAAACCCTCCAATGCTATCCCTGTGTCCGTTGCCAGAGTGGACCTGCCCCAAGTGCTTGAAGTTTTATGTAGAACTTCTCCCATCCCTGGAGCAGGGGTGATTTTCTGCTGATTTCCTATTCAAAACTGCAGGCAAGCCAGAGGCAGGCTCCGAAAAGCCTATGAAAGGCAACGGAATGAATATACTGTTCCTTCCAATTGTGACTCCATCATTTCCTCTCATTACTCTAATAGAAACAAATCTTTCTCATCTCAGCCCCATTACCTCACACAAAGGAAAATGGTATGTAATCCCGTTAGAGTTGGGCTGCTGCTGGACACATTTAAGGTCATTGTTCTGGGATGCCAGTCCCCACTGTGTGAGACTGGGAGAAGTGGGAAATGCAATTACTAGGCTATTCAAATCCCTAGAATGAAATCCTGCCGTTAACAGGCAGAAGCCAGCAAGAAAAAGAGCAGTTGCTTTATGAAATTATAGGGTTTGGCTAAATCAGACTCTAATCAGAACCTCAATAAAGGAGCAGGGCTAGCTACCACTGCCATACATGGAATCTCCTCATTCCCCTCAACCTGACCTTTGGCATCCCCAGCGGAAGCCCAACCTGCAAGATGGGTTACGGGCATGAAGCCGGATATGTACAAGTCCAGTGGAGACAATAGTGGTCCATGCCCAGGATTTACACTGTGCTTTGAAATGGGGAAGTCCTAAGAGTCCAGCAACAGGAATATGCCTGCTACTGCCACCACCTCATACTGTACTTTGGCTCTGAGCTTCATGGGGACAGATTCTGAGATCAAATCTGTCTCCTAATATTCATGGCCTATAGCACCAGTCTTGCTGATTGCTGGTGCAACCCAGCTAAGCAGCCAGATGTGAAATTCACATCGCTAAAGTCATGGAGCTGTAACCCCCCTACAAGGAATTCACATGCTGGAGGACAGAGTGGGGCTAGAATTGCTTGTGGCAGTCAGTGAAGCAAAGCAGAACATACAAATGGGAATAATTGAAACTGCCTCATTGAACTGGCTTCTGTTGAGTGGTTAGACACTGACATGTTCCTAACCATTCCCACCCAGGTGAAGCCAAGCCATTTTTAGCTTGACGGGCAGCAAAGAAAGGGTCTGAAATCTTGCAGGACAAACACTAAGACCACACGAGGACAACAATGACCATCACAAACTACAAGCAGAGACAAACTTCTGTCCCAGACTGATCCTGACAGCCAACCCCTTACTGTTATGCCTTGTGCTTCCTTCTCCTTCTTTGTCCCACATTTGAGCTGTATGGCTGCTTTTGCTGGTCCCTCCTGCAGTCAGTCAGTCACTCTTCTTTCTCCCTTGATGCCCCTCTTTATCCTTACCTTCCCCACTGTGTTACCCTTCTGCTGCCCAAGTTCCCTCAGTCTCCAAAAGGATTTCTGAAAGCAGGACCATTCTTGCACATCCCAGAAGGAAGTGATGTGGGCTGAGGCAAGATTTCTGGTAGAGCAGCTGATCACCACTGGAGTCTCCGAGTCCCTTGAAGAGACGAGAGTCACTTCCCTGTTTATGCTCTTTATTAGTCCCTATTCTCTTTAATCGGCTTAGACTGATGAGCCGAGGCAGCGGTAGGGATCAGCCAGGCTGTTTAATTAAAGGATTGCAGCTCAGCCTTGCAGTTTGGGGGTTTGTGTAAATGAGCTGAAAGTACATTATTTAATCTGCCGCGCAGAGAGGAGTTGGGGCATTAATGAAGCAAACTCTAATTAAAACTAGACTGCTGATGGTTATTAGTGGCATCAGTTCTGACAGGATTTATCTCATTTAGGGGAACGCCTCATCATGGAAGGAGAAAAGAAAGAATAAACCCGAGCTGGTTTATCAAATTCACCACAGCGTCACTTGTGACTGGCTGTCCATTCAGCAGGGCTCAGGAGAGCTGCACAGGGAGCCCCTGCATCCCAGGCTCTCACATCGGGAGCCCTGATGAGCTTATTTAGGGACTTGCCTCGCTCACCCAGGAACTGATTGCCTATTCAGGCTGTCTGACCCACATATTTCAGTCCTGATTGACTTTTGTTCTGCCTTGGGTCAAAGGGGAGCCTGTTCATGACTTGAGCAGGGTGACAGGCTCTGTAAATGATCTGATAAGCCCCTTCTAGCAGCGTATTGAGCCATTCCAGAGCAGCATAGCTATCAGCTATGGACATCAGCTCCACAGTGACCCTGTGTTTTGCCCTCTCTGCCACTTTTTTACCCTCCTCACTGCATTGTGTATGTAACTTCAGATATGAAGGAAACCCATAGGTGACGGCAGAACCTGTCACAGGTTTGAATGTATTTTCTGGCCACCATAATGCTGACCTGTGAGTTTACAAGTTCTTCATGTGCTCTGCCTTTCTTCTGCACAGTGTGGGAAGTAGGGATGCTCTTCTCACCTGAGACAGTCACATAGGGAGATTGCATACAAAAGCTGCTCTGTTTCAAAAAGCAAAAATCCTGTGTACCTGTTTCTCACCTTCAAACTGCCATGGTGGCTTCAACCACCTCTGTCTCTATAGGAAGGGGTTCTTTACTGTGAGGGTGGCAAGGCACTGGCACAGGCTGCCCGGAGAAGCTGTGGCTGCCACATCCCTGGCAGTGTTCAAGTCCAGGCTGGACGGGCCTTAGAGCAACCTGGTCTCGTGGAAGGTGTCCCTGCCCACAGCAGGGGGCTGGAAGTGGGTGAGCTTTAAGGGTCTTTCCAACCTAAACCATTCTATGACTCTACATAGAATATTGTGCCACACACAGATTCAGGACTGCTGTTGGGGTCTCAGGGCACTAGAAATGTAAAGGACAAGAGAAAGCCTTGGGGAAAAAAATAAGTAAAGCAGGGGGCCTGCAGAGTGGTACAAGCTACAAAAGACACAAAATGGACAGGCATAGATAGGTACAAGAAATCACTTAACTGACACCCCAGATGAAAGGGGTTATGATCATTCATCCCCACTCCTGAGTTTCCTGGCTCAGACTCACCTTTGCATGTGACTTGCCAGAGTTGTTAAATCACTGAAACAATTTGCTTTCTCTTTAATTTACCTGCCAAACCCCAGCTGAGAAATTTGGTGGTTCCCAGCACAAGGAGTGCAAGAAAACTCAGGTTCAAGGGATGGGGAGAGCCTTTGGGAGTCACTGGGAAAAAAGAAACGCCTGACAAAAAGAACCCTAGAGCTTAAAACACTGTAGGTGTAACAGCTTAAAACACTGTAGGTGTATCCTTATTGTAGGATAAGAAAATGCTAGAAACTAAGGGAACTGATCAGACATAAGATGGAGGCTGGACAAGAATAGGGCATGGTCAAGGATCAGGGTATGATGATAGAACACTGGCAAAATTGAGCCTGGGTTCAGGCAGAACAGAGCACATAACCAACGCTCTCTCCAGAAATGCAAGGGAGAGGTGGCTGTCCCTACCACAGAAATCTCCGCTGTCTCCTCCTCTTCCTTGCCAGCATCTCCACACCTGCCACAAAGGTGCAGCTGCAGATGTCCCACAAGGCTGTCAAGCAAACTTTAGCAGTGCTTGAAAGCCCTCAGCACAGACGTCATAGGGCTTCACATATCTTCATACACGAACGGTCAGGAGTGGTGCTGCTTCTTTGCCTTGTCTCCAAGCGTGGCTGAACCCTATGTGTCAGCACACACATACATACAATGTTCTCTTCACACTTGTCCACCACTCATGCTTTCCTTGGAAGGAAACAGAAACCACAGGCTGCTCCAGAGAGCAGAACAAACAAGGGAAATATAATCTATAAAATGCTGTAGCCTCCCTGCTGCAATTCAGTGCCCAATTCCATCCAGAGCCCTCCCTAGTAAATCAGGCTTCTCACAGAGATGCCAAAGGTCAGGTGTAAAAGTCTAGCAGTGTGAGGAGGGAAATCTGTGAAGTGAAGCCTGTTTGCTGTTGACAGAAGGGTGATGAGGCCTGAGAAGAAGGAGTAGGTCTGTGAGATGGAGGTGTAAGAAGTAGTGAGAGGAGAAGTAGATGACAAGAAGAGAGGTGCAAGCCCAAGCATGGAAACTATATGCAGTACATGCATCTCAAGTATTTTTGGAGCTCCTTGGACCCCTTGGTCTCGGCACTGATGTCATTCACTGATGAGGGAAAGCTACAACAACCGCTGGTGGGGCTTCACTGAATATAAGCTGGTGATAGTTAACAGCATCTGTCTGTAACTGTCCTTCATTGGCAAGCTCAGACCATTTCAACACGTAAAACTACATGCCCCAGGGTGTGAGACTGAACCCTGAGTTTGTTTGGTGACTTCTGCTGTAGCTTAACGGTTATGGGTCTATACTGGTGTGAGTCCAGATACCTTATGTGGGATAACTACTTGGAAGGAGAAGAGTGAAGCATGTATATGCTGATGTTAAAGTGATGCAGAAATGTAAGAGAAGATACAAGCGTGAATGTGGGGTGATTGAAGTAGATGTTTGAAGAGAGGTTGAAAGTATGGGTTTGGAGGTGCGTGAGTGGAGGACAGAGGTGGTTTGTGAGCAATTACACAACAGTATGAACAGTAGTCTCTAGGAGGGAAAAGAGAGGGATGGCAGTGCTGGGGACATGGGACATAAGGGAGGATGGAGGAGGATCAGCATGATAATATGTGAGTGTTGCCTGGGGCAGATGATTGTGATGGATGATAAGGAAGTAGGGGATGGAAAAGAAAAGGTTGTGCTGACAGAAATTGCCCACCTTGGTGAGGATTCTGGAGACGAAGGCTTCTGCTCTGCATCAGCTGCTGGGCAGCAGAACTGGTGTAAAACAGTTTCATTCCTGTAAGAAAAAAACAAACCGCAGCAGGTCAGTGTTCAGCTCACTCAGCAGGAAACTCAAGGGGGAATGCCTTCCCCAGGGCTGTTGCAAGGGAACAGAGACTCCCCATGATGCTGGAAGACCTGATTATTACATGAACATTTTGCACTCCGAGGGGGTGGGGAGCAGGAGAGAAGGGGACTGACAATTCTATTCCCCTACCTTACCTGTGCTGCTGCTGCTGTCAAGCTGTAGAGAACAGGGCAAAATGTGCCCAAATAAAAAGTCTTGCTTCTATCAGTATCTGTCTCATGATCCCATACATCTAATGAAAACCAGTTTTGCCTATCTCTAACTTCTATTTCTTTTGGGACAGAAAATCTCTTTAGATATGTTTCCTATACATTGTAATGCAAAAAAGTTGAGATTTTTTGCTGACAGTGGCTAAATTAACTCTGAAGACATTTCTCCTGAAACCTCTCTAGAGTACAGAAATGGCCTCAGCAAATCAGCACTGGGCATTGCCAGAAATAGTAGAAGACAGCTGACAGAACAAGCACAAGTTGGGGGGGGGGGGGGGGGGCTGAGACAATGGCAAGTGGAAGAAAAAAGGAAAGCAAAACCCTAAGAAGTAACAAACCTGAGCAAAATGAAAAACAAAAGGCTAAAATGTGTTTATTACATAAGAAAGGCAGTAGAATTCATCCAAAGGAAAAATCCTAGACCAAACTTCAACAAGGCTCAACAAGACCAAGTGCAAGGTCTTGCACAGGGGCCACGGCAATCCCAAGCACAAACACAGGCTGGGCAGAGGCTGTAGAGTAGCTCTGAGGAGAGGGTCTTGGGATGCTGGGTGACAAGAAGCTCAACATGACCCAGCGGTGTGTGCTTGCAGCCCAGAAACCGACCGTGTGCTGGGCTGCAGCAAAAGGAGCATGACCAGCAGGTCGAAGGAGGTGATCCTGCCCCTCTGCTCTCGCAAGACCCCACCTGCAGTGCTGTGTTCATCTCTGGGGCTCCCAACACAGGAGGGATGTGGACTTCTTGGAGTGAGTCTGGAAGAGGCCACAAAGATGATCCAAGGGCTGGAGCACCGCTCCCGTGAAAACAGGCTGAAAGTTGGGCTTAGTTCAACCTGGAGAAGAGAAGGCTCGGGGAGAACTTATTGCATCTTCCAGTGCCTGAAGGAGGCTACAAGAAATCTGGAGAGGGACTTTTTACAAGGGCAGGTAGTGACAGAACATGGTGGAATGACTTTAAACTGACAGAGGGGAGATTTACATCAGATGTTAGGAAAAGATTCCTAACTGTGAGGGTGCTGAGGCGCTGGCACAAGTTGCCCAGAGAAGCTGTGGATGCCCCTTTCCTGGCAGTGTTCAAGGTCAGGCTGGATGGGGCTTGGAGAAACCTGGTGTAGTGGAAGGTGTCCCTGCTCATGGCAAAGGGGTTGGAATTGGATGAGCTTTAAGGTCCCTTCCAACCCAAACTGTTCTGTGACCATAAACTTCCAAAACTGCTCACTAATCTGTAGTGACTTGTTCTGGGTCTCTTGCCTGGAAATATTTTTAAGGAGCCTGGTTTTCAGGGGTGTTGGGCACTTAGCATTGGAACCCAGTAAGAGCTGCTCAGCACCTCTTGAAAATGAGATCCAGGGAGGTCCCTGAGGTGTCGCAGGCAGCACAAATCAACAACCAATCCAGAACACACTGACCTTCATCAGTAAAAAGGAGTCACTAGGAAGAGACACAGTGTCGAGGAGGGGAAGAACTAGGAAACGGAAAAGAAAATGAAAGGAGGAGAAGAAAAGCAGGGGAGATAAAGCAGGCTCAGTCCTCAGATGGCATAAAATCACCCTGTCTCCAAGTCAGTGACAGAAGCACTTAGAGCTCTGCTCTCGGTGCTAATGCAGAGACCAAGGGCTCAAACAGGGTCATCTCCTTTTAAAAATATTTTTGCATCTTCTTAGCCCAGCCATAAACAGTAAAACCAAGTCTCCTGGCTTGCCATGGGGTCTCAGACTCTTCCAAAGGCCCTGCACACTCCATATCACTCTGAAATGTGAAGCTTACCACCTTTGTCTGTGTCAAAATCTGACAGACATGGCCACAGTTCCTGCCTGACATGCAACCTGCTGGAAGAGAGAGGACAAGTTTGTGCGACATACCAAATCCATCTCCTGTCTTCCATTGTATAACTACCCAGCTCACATACCTTCTCTCCTGCCAGCCTGGCTGTTGCTGGTTCTCACTAGGTGGCTTCTAATTTAAACTACTCAGGTGGCAAGCACTTATCCGACTGGTGTGTCCATAAATCACTTCTGCTGTCTTTCTCCTGAAGCAAGTGGTGGGATCACATTTGAGTCTATGTTAAAGCAGGCTCACACAAATATTCCAGCTCCTACATCATGTCACTCTGCTTCCATCAATCAGGAATTTTTACATAAAATTTTAGTTTTGCATAAACCCACCAACTCATCAAATATCAACTGCTTGGTGAAAACATCTTGGGTTTGACAGAGATTCTTCCAGGTTTTCCTGGCAGGCTGCCTCTGTATTTCACATCTCTAGTGCAGCCATGCCCTCGGAGAGGGGCCATCAGATTTTCCACCCAGGTTTTTGTTCTGCCCAAGTCCGAAAGCAGCAATGCTGGGAGCTGGCTAGCCCAAGAGGTGTGGAGCACTTGTGCCAAGGCAGTCGGCTCTGCAGTCACAGACGTCGCCAGCTGCAGTGTGGAAATGCACAAGGCTCTCAGCTGATTCAGCTGCGGCTGGCATACATCCTGAGCAGCATGCTTGGTTTCAGGAGTATTCTGGATTGGCATTTCCGACTCAATTTCATCTCTACAGACACCACTGCAGATAAAGAGGCTACTTCCAGATAAAGCAACAACGTATTTTTAAATCATAAAGTCATAGCATCATTTAGGTTGGAAAGACCTTTAAGATCATTGAATCCAACCATTAACCCAGCACTGCCAAGTCCACCACTAAACCATGTCCCCAAGCACCACATCTACATGTCTTTTAAATGCCTTCAGGGATGGCGATGCCACCACTTCCCTGCAGAGTCTGTGCCGATGCTTGACAACCCTTTCAGGGAAGAGTTTTTTCCTAATATCCTATGCAAACATCCCCTGGCACAACTTCAAGCTGCTTCCTCTCATCCTATCACTTGTTACCTGGGAAAAGGGACTAACACCCACCTTGCTACAACCTCCTTTCAGGCAGTTGTGGAGAGCAATAAGGTCTCCCCTCAGCTAAACCACCCCAGTTCCCTCAGCCACCCCTCATAAAACTTGTTCTCCAGCCCCTTCACCAACTTCCAAATGGAATCTTCCAACGTACACCCCAGATTTCAGCCATTTCTAATCTCAACTGTGATCCCCTAAATGAACAGTTCTCTGCTTTTATTTGAACAGCAGATGCACCACTCCAATTCCTAATTACACATGAAGAAAGTGAACAAGAAGGAGGGAAAACAGGGAAAAAGAGGAAGGAACAAGGACAGAAAAAAACCCTGAGAAATAGAGGCCTGTATGTAGATAAAATGCCTTGCTAGTTGACTATCGCAATAGAAACACAGAAAAAAACTGAAAGGGGCACAGGGAAAGGAAGAGTGGTGTGTGTGAAGCCGCAGAACTCTAGGCTCGCTCTCCTGTGGGTGTTTCGAGATGAAACACCTCACAGATACTCTTCAGAGAACCAGTGTGGTCTGAGTGCTACAGTTGCATAGCCAGTTCTTGACTGTGGTTCTTGTCATTTCCCATGTGCATTTAACACAAAACTTGGGCATTTCTGCACAAGCCAGAGTCCTATAGGGATGCTGGGGAGGGACTCTTCGTCAGGGTCTGTAGTGACAGGACAAGGGGTAACGGGTTCAAACTTAAACAGGGGAAGTTTAGATTGGATATAAGGAGGAAACTCTTTCCTGTTAGGGTGGTGAGGCACTGGAATGGGTTGCCCAAGGAGGTTGTGAGTGTTCCATCCCTGGCGGTGTTCAAGGCCAGGTTGGATGAAGCCTTGTGTGGGACGGTTTAGTGTGAGGTGCCCCTGCCCATGGCAGGGGGGTTGGAACTGGATGATCTTGAGGTCCTTTCCAACCCTAACTATTCTATGATTCTATGATTCTATTGAACCTCTGAGATCCCAAGATCTGGAGTAGTTGTTATGTACCACTACCAGATGCTGATCAGACCCACAGCAGAGATCTGCCTCCAGGCCATTTGGGATCCTTGAGTCCCCATCCATGGGCTGTGACATCCATGGAGAAACCACCAGGGAGGTAGTGAGGAGCAGACACTGCCTCATAGAGGTAAGTACATGAGGTATAAATGTGCATTCCAAGACTGTGCAGAGAGCTCTTCCCCTGATTGGCAGCAGGGAAGGATATCTTATTACTCCTATTCAATCTGAATTCCCCAAATGCCCAAGAGCAGTTGGAGCTCTGGGTCTATTTCCATTCTTCTTTTAGAGCTTGCTTCTCTTTCTCTTTTATGCTACCCAAGCATACAAAACGAAGGACTGGGTTCCACCTTGGAGACTATCCCTAGGCTGAGGAAGTTGGGGCTCTTCAGCCTGGAGAAGAGAAGGCTGCGTGGAGACCTCATAGCAGCCTTCCAGTACCTGAAGGGGACCTACAAGGATGCTGGGGAGGGACTCTTCATCAGGGACTGTAGTGACAGGACAAGGGGTAACGGGTTAAAACTTAAACAGGAGAAGTTTAGATTGGATATAAGGAGGAAATTCTTTCCTGTTAGGGTGGTGAGGCACTGGAATGGGCTGCCCAGGGAGGTTGTGAGTGCTCCATCCCTGGCGGTGTTCAAGGCCAGGTTGGACGAAACCTTGTGTGGGATGGTTTAGTGTAAGGTGCCCCTGCCCATGGCATGGGGGTTGGAACTAGATGATCTTGAGGTCCTTTCCAACCCTAACTATTCTATGATTCTATGATTCATTTCCCCCTTTCTTTCCATCTCTTGATCCTGTATATATCTGATCTCTTGCAAATCCATGCCCTTGCCTTTGCAGCATGGCATGCATAGCCCAGACAGGGGCTGGGAGAGGTTTAACTTGCTATGGAAGAGGTGGTCCTGGTCCCATCCTGAAGAGGCTGTAATTATATCTGGACAAAGGACCTCTCATCTGGGTGCAAAAGGGCTTACCATCCCTTGTAAGCCTAACATAAGGGCCCTAGGAAAGCAGGTGTCTTATTAACTCTGTGAAGTCTTCAGGTAAGATGTTATTTTTGTTGCTGTGATTCAAAAGGGCCTGGCGGGATTTTGATGACTACCTCGATTTCATTCCCCTGTGGTGCTGTCAACCTTTGCAGCTTTAGAGTCTTGAGATATTTATTATCTGTCTGAAGTCAGTGTTAAGACTTTTGATGGTGGGTTTATTTTTTGCCTTTCTTTGCTTTGTTTTTATTCTGTTTTTACACAAATCTTACTTTGTAAGTCAGAAAGGCTACATAAACCTTGAATGTGCAGCCTCTGAGGAGTTAGACACCAGAGAGCATAAGGCTTGTTTTGCCTTTGAAATACAGGGAGGAAGGCGACATGTCTTGAATCCAGTGACAGTCGATTCAGACTCATTACTCAGGGGTGCTTATCTGTAATTGTTTTTTCTTTTTCAATACTTCAGGTAGGTGGCAATGGTCTGCCAATGAAAATGGGAGGTTCGGGGCTCTCTCTTTTGCCTTTCTGTCTCTTCCTTTATGTCCTCTACCTTGCCTTCCACAGACTTGCAAGCCATTGCAGGCACTGCAGCTAAACAAACACTGTTGTGGGCAGATCAGGGAGGTGATTGTGAAGAAAGCTGATTTCTCCTGTCTGTCAGGACACTGTTGAACTGTGTGTTTCCAATTTATTGCTTTAAAAGCATACAAATTATGTTTAGCACTGCACCCTGATGAAAGCTTGGAAGGGAAAAGCCACCAAGAAGAAAGGCCGAGTGAAGAGGAGTTGTGTGGTGCAAAAGAGAAGGCTAAAAGAGAGGAGGAGGCATGTTGAAAGGCCTGTTGAGGTAAGTGTTGCCAGAGTTGCGTATGGCGGAGCAGCAGAAGACAAGGACAAGCTTGGATGCAAAAGGAGGACTGGGAACAGCCTGAGCCTGTCAGTGTCTTGTTCTATCTAGCTGAGACGGATGTTCCGGAGGCAACGATTTGACAGTCCAGACCTATCTCAAATAGAGAGAAAGCTATGCTTGGCCCAGTAGTAACCCACGCTGTCAACTGAAACATTAACCCCTTCTCCTGTGAGAGAAAACAACTGACTGGGTGTTATTCAGTTGTCTTTAACATTGCTCCTGACAAGAGGCATCCTCCAGCCAGCCACCTGCAGCCTCAGAGGGAGTATCTGCAAATGAAATGTCCAGCCACAGCAATTCTGGCTCTGTGATGAACTTTAGAGAGACTTGTGGCAAGCCTCCTGGCTAGCACAAGCTGTCTAGTCAGCTCAGGAGGTAGCTCTACCTTTCTGTCTTCTTAGGAAGTTGGACTGTGCTGCAGAGGGGTCTCCTGACTCATGCTGCTTTGGTCTTTACAACTATGGATCCCAAACAGCCAAATCTCTTTCCTCTTAAGAACTGCTGTTGTAGAGGGTACAAGAGTTAAGCTCCAAAAAATTTAGTCTCTGTAGCTACCCAGACTGCACATCACAGGACCAAGGAACACAAACTGTCCCAGAATTGCCTTTAATGCTCTATCTTCCTTTAGGACAAGTTATATTTCCCTTTGGGCTCTATGTTCATTCAGTGCTGTTGCTCATCAGTGCCCAATAGTTTAGCACTGGAGATAGCCATCTTGAAATAGCCTGTCTGTTGAGAGGTGAATTATGCCACACAAGTCTAACCCCTTTTTATTCTTTTCCTGCCCCCTACAGAAGCGAACCCCCAACCAGACAGAATATGGAAACAGTGGTGCTCCCTGCTCTCCATCAGTCAGCTTTAATTAAACAAATATCCAGCATGGCCTGCTCCCAGAGATAAAGAGCAGCTCCGTGTTTTTCTGCATGAATGATTTTCGTCTACAAGAAATGCTAAAAGAAGACAGAATGAAAATTGCTCTCACTATGAGCGCATAGAGCATGCTTCTCTCTAATATGCTGCATCACCCCTGCATCCCAGTGTGACTGCTGTCCTGGTCAGTTATGTAGGATATCTGGCATGGCCCCTACTGCAAGAACAATGAAGATCACTAGGTTCTCTAACAGCCAGTACTAGCTTAGTACTCTCCCTGGTTCTTCACTTAAAAATACCCTCACTAAAACTTTCTAGCTGTCTTCACTACTCCTCTTGATTGTAAGTAATTAGACTGGTGTTTTGGAGGTAGTTGAGTATGAGCAGAGTTTATGTTGTGGGGAAACCATCCATAAATTTAATTTCTGGAATTTAAGTTCTTTAACTCCTTATAAGCTTGAAGGCCTCCTCATTGTTATGGTATATAGTAGATGGCAAGAATTTGACAAGATTCAGAGAGTAACCAGACACATTAAATATTATCATATGAAAATACTTAATGCAGATCCTTCCCAAAGCTAATGTTATAGGACTCTAACTTTTCAGCATTATGGAGCAGATTTTATGGGTGTCCCATGGCTACCTACTGTGACCCTTTGTGCTCTTTCCTCTTGAATGTCTGATGTTGGCTACCTCTGAAAAAGAGCTACACAAACCAGATTCACAAATCTGACTGTCTGAGAAATCCTGTGTTAAAGGACAAGAGGCTTAGTAGTCAAGATACTGAAGCGTAGGAGTGCAACAGAACTGAAAATGTCATTTTATTTTACATTCCCGGCAGCTATAACAATCCCTACCTGAGTGTCCCTGGGATGCATCTTAGGAACATACTGATTCAGTAATCTTTTCTAAATAGTCAAAGACTTCTGTATTCAGTCAAAAAATGTCCCAGTATTAATCCCCAAAGAGGAGAATAAGACTGAAGCAGTCTGGAGTCAGATTTGCATGATAGGTTGCTGAGGACAAAAGTAGGAGGAAAAAATTGAGCAAAAGGTGATAGAAGGATGATTTGAAATTTGTGTGTATTGACCCTGAAAGCTCTTATCGACACCTCTAGGCTACTTTGGTTTTATTTCCCTTCCATAACTTCTTTGCCCCTGCCTCTTCCTATACTCCACATCTGTCAGTTTTATGGCTACAGATTTATTTTCCTCTTGAAGTCATCACTGCCTCAACTCCTTCATTAGACACATCCTCTCACATAGAAGTGACTACGCCACTATAGTCTATACAGAACCACTTCATATCTAATCCACATACTTATCATCGGCTCTCTGGTCTGTTGCCTACAGGGCCTGCCAAAAATGAAAAATCAAGTATGTATTGTAGTCTGAAACTTGGCCTGCCTTGAACACCTTATAGCATTGGAGTGAGTATGTTCTTCCATGATGTTTCTCTACAAATGTGATGATCAAGAGATCAGAGCTCATCCTCTGAAACCTACTTAGCACCTGCTTAATCATCATATTGTTTCTTGGTGCAAATTCATTGTAAGACATGCATCCTTTGTACAGCATTACTACAGTCTTTACTATAATCTGTTTTTCTAGCGCTAGGAGATGGGATGAAGACAGGATTCCCACTGACAGAGCATTTCGAGTTTCTCACCAGAATATGTTGCTTTTAGAGACCCTATAACATATCTTAAAACAAATGCACCTCGGTAGTATGAAATACCATATGCATACACTACTGTTTGGAAAGTGAAAATTCAATGTGACATGCTGACGCAAATGTGTGTCTTTGAGCTATTGTGGGTTCTTTAGAACAGCGCAGCTTGGAAGGATAAGCACAAGGCACCGTGCTGGGGAAATGGAATTTCCTGTGTTGGAGGAAGAAGATCTGAGCCAATGCTGCTGTGATCTGATCTTTTTTTGCTTAACTAGTTGGGTGACTCTAACAGATATGTCAAATATGCCATTCATTTATCACCATCTGCTTGTAGGGATGGAGATGATAATGCTGTATCTTCCTGAACAGTTGGCTTCCCAGCTTACTTTAGTCTGCATTTATGGCAAGCATTTCTCCCGTACATGCTCACTCTTCACTTGAAGATGTCCCCTTTTCTTGGGGAAAAATGTGGTCATGACTGGTAGATGAGTGCATGGATTTTCAAAAGGATTTGGGGTGTTCTGCACCAACTTCAGTGAAAAGAACATCAACCGTGTGCAAATGTGTGTGGATGTGCACTAAAGTGGGTCTGAGCGTGAAGGGATAATGTCAGCTGGCATCCACAGACTTATGGACAGAGCCAGCAACGTGTCTGGGGGATAGTGAAAATGAGCTGTGGCCTCATGGTCTGGCTCAGTGGTGTCCGCTTCTCTGCCATAGACCTAGATACATTCTTTTCTTTTGTTGCTAAGAGGCTCCTTGACAGAAACTTCCTTACCCAAGAATCTAGGTTCCAGACATTGCTCGCAAGAGTGAGAAAGATCAGGAAGATGTCACCTGTGTATTCACTATATTCAGTGAAAATTGCTGCTGACAAGTCCATTTTGTTACCCAGAAACACTTGAAGGAAATCTAATGCATTTGTTACACCTGCAAGGAGCGGTTGGGCTAACAGCCAGATTTCCTCTATGTGCTAGAAATGGGCAAGAACAGAAAAAGGAATGGAATATGCTCCAGAAATCACCTAGAGGGGGAAAATCCATTCTGGCTTCTGGATCCAGACTGCCAGATAATCTTGTGACAGCCAGAAGCAAAGGCTGGGGCCAGCTTTTTGACTGACTTCCAGCACTTCTCATGCTAGGAGGTGCATCGCTTTTTGTGCAGGTTTGTGGCGCTTGGTGCTTCAGCTGCAGTGGGATGAAGTAACTTACTTAAGGTGAACTAAGGATGATACATTCATTCTCAGTTATCTGTGGACTAACTTTGTCATAACCAGAGTCAGTCTAGGTGACAGAAATTGTCCACAGGAGGAAACTAAAGATCAAGTATCTACTGCACAAAGAAAATCTGATCCTTAAAGCAGTAAATATAAAAAATGTATTGCATATACATGCAGTGCCTTAATAGAAGGCAGCAGCTTGAAGAGATTTGGGAATAATACTCAGCTTGAATGGAACAAAAGATTCAGATTTGGGACATGTGGATGGCCTGAGAGCAGCAAGCACTGCTGAAATCTCTCTGTAGAGGAATGCTTGTATCTCTGATGTAGCTATGTTGGCGTCTCTCATAGAATTACTAGTTGAGGAAATACTCTTTGGGTTTATGTGGGATGCTTCTCAT
Organism: Lathamus discolor; assembly: GCF_037157495.1. Lineage (NCBI taxonomy): Eukaryota > Metazoa > Chordata > Aves > Psittaciformes > Psittacidae > Lathamus > Lathamus discolor. The sequence continues at coordinate 78,959,844 of NC_088884.1, read as the reverse complement.
ACTCTCACATTTGCCCAGCAGAAGAGATGCACTCCAAAGCTTCTCCTATTGCTATTAATTTCTTTCCTAAGGCACAATAGGAACAGGACCAGGCAAATGATTGTACTTGCTAAGTAGGTCCCAGGAGAAACTTCCTGGGTGGAAGAGAGTTTGTCATCAGCTGCTAAAGGGGTTGGGAGGGGGCTCCCTTTCCTGAAATGCCTTTGAATCACATGTCAATGGGGAGTCCATTCACTCCATTTAAATGGGATTTCTCTCTTCCAGAGGAACATCAGCCACACGTGGCTGTCTGCTAACTGGATTGGTGCTTTGTAAGCAGTGAGGAAGAAGGCAAAGTGGCCATGATAGGAGGAAATACTGTATGTTGGAGTATGCAATAGCCCATTGTGCACCATCAGACTTGTTTGGATCATCTGTCAGTGGTGGAAACAGCTGATGACTTACTGTGATAGACAAGTCACAATATCATTTGCTCTGACTTGTTAACAGGGTGAACAGTGGTACTTAGGAAAAACAGCTACTGTACAAACGAATAACCTGATATTGTAAGTGTATGTGCACAGCTGATCATGTGGAAGGGATCCTCTACTGACACACGCAACACTCACTGCAAGTGAGCAGAGGTTTAATAAGTTGCAGGCAAAACTGTACTTCAGATATCACAAACAGGAAGCTGCTATATAAATCTGAAACATGTGTGAGGGGGAGTTTGTGTAAGTTCCTGGAATCATTTAAATTAAATAATTGCCATAAACAGAAGTTGGATCTATTAATTTCTTAATGGAAAGATGGTGTATTAACATAAAACTACTTTTCCAAGACAATATATGACCTTTTCCAAGACGGCATCCCTCATTTCCGACTATCTCCAATATCATAATTTCTTTTAAAGGTTCTATATGTAATGGAATAATTACATGTCTGCAAATGCATACTGAGAGCGACCTCCTGTAGCTTTGAAACATCTTTTCATACCTCTTCTGTTTTGTACTATACAAAAGCCCTTTTTTCTTTGCTCAAATAACATAACTACATAAAACGAAAATAGCTGGCAAAAGTTCACTTTAATTACACTCAGAAGCATTCTCCAAATCCCCTCCAGTTCTTCATATAATAATTATGGTTTGTCATCCTAATACCAATGAGTATGTGGTCCTCCTAAAGGGATCCAGAGCTAGCACTCTGCCTGAATGCTCTGCTAGCAGAACAAACACCTTTTTTCTGCTCTCCTATTTCGGGCCAATATGTATGAACACCATAAAAAAGCTAAGGCTTGTGTTAGTGGAACTGGCAACCTCAACTACATAATTACTGGGACTGTGAGATATAAACGGAATTTAGGGCTCTTCCTCAGTGAGAATAAATTATTTTTACTTTATGAATAAGTGCCAGAATTGGACTCAGTAAAAGGATTTTTGTTATGACTGAGTATTAGATCCGGTTTTAATCAGGCTTAGATTTCTTACTGGCTTCTCACTCACGCGGCTCATGTTTAACCCCTTCGTACAGGAAGAAAGCCCTGGAATGTTCCAGAGGCCAAAATCAAACTGTCCCTCAGCACTGGAGACTGACACAAAGCTATACGAAGGAGTGCTCTTCAATAATTCAGAATCCCATAAACATACAAATTAGCTGCATGCACAGAAACTGCTCATCACTGAGCTCTTCATGCATCTTAGCAGCACTGTCTCCTGTAGACCTGCTCCTGCATGGAAATGCATGGCCAGGTTTGCTGCTTGTACCACTGCATTTCTGTGCCCTTGCAGACAGCTCTGTATTCAGGGCTGGATACCAGAGCAACATGACAGTGAATTTCACCAGCCATTAATGACAAATTTAAAAGCTTGTAACTACCACATTGGGCTGGTGTACTAAATCTCAGTAGTGGTTTTATTCTGCGTGTACTCACCAAAGATTATTAAGATTGTTCTGTGGGGTATAGTCCTGCTGCTTAGTACTGAGCAGCTCAGAATCTACTCTGTTGAGGCTTAACACAAAACAGTACAACGGAAGGAGTGCAGCTGAATGCAGTAAGAAAAATCATAGCTTTGTTTGGCATGGCTTGGCTTGCAGAAGGCTGCTTCAGGCCCTTGGTTTAGGGCCTTGGCTATGGAAACCCAGTTACTACCAGACTCTCAGGTATCTCAAGATGTTGCGTCGAGGACACCTACAGTTGCAAGAGGAAGTCCTAAGTGGGAAGGGGAACAAAGAGAATTAGGAATGCAGAACGGACTACAAGCTGCCTAGTGGCTGCACAAGACTAAATTTTCCTGTTCTCGGATGCTTCAGAGCTGAGCTGCTCCTGCTGTGGGAAGGGGAAGAGCAGAGGAAAAGGCAGGACCATTTGCAGAGCTGACCCGAATGCCTCACATGACAGACAGGAATAGTCACCGTTGTTTCAGGGGAAATTTAATTTCCCCATTTCCCTTCCACACACCCACATGTGCTTCCACAACGGCCCTGGCACATGGGAAGTAGACAGTGTTCAAGACTGCTTGTGGACACAATGGCTGGTTGACACCAAGAGCAGCTGAATTTACATATGTAATTGCCCTGGAAGACAAGTATCATTTGGCACTAATGCAAGTGGGAAGAGGATGCAACTTGTATGCTCAGCACTTTACCATCACAGATACTTGGTTTGGGGTTAAGAGGAGATTTCACACTTTCTTGAAGCTTTATAAGCTCCTGACTTTGCTAAGGCAGCAGAAGAGCAGGTGGAATTAATGAGGTATCCTAAGATTTGGAAAAGCTACAGAAGTTGTTTCCTTTCTCCATCTTAACTGTTCAATAATTCCTGGGATTTAAAACCGGTAGGACATGCAATGTGCTGTCAAGTCAACTTAACAAGATGATGACAGTTTAAATTAGTCTTAGTGCCAGGAGCTGGATTATTTTATACTCCCTGTCTGATGTGGCAGCAGTAGGAAAAAAATCAACACAAAAATGGAGAAGACATCACTTCTTAACCTGATGCCTTGCATACAATAATTGTTCATCCATGCCCTATCTCAGCACTGAGATACAAATGTCATCTTACACTCACATGCCTGGCCAAAAGAGCAGTGCTTCAGTTGGTGATGACTATAGGAGCCTATATAGCTTGCATCTGCCATGAAACGCACAGGTCATCTTGAATTAAATGTGCTGCTTATGTCTGCCTGTGCTACTGGATCTCTCTGTGGTGCCTTACTGCAGCTTGTGCCTTGTGGGGAGTCTTAACGTGCTGAAGCATCTGACTTACAAATCCACTACTGTTCTCTACTTAACAAAGCTTTGAGCTTCCCACTATGTGCTGGGGTTCTTGGTTTCATTTATTCAGGGGAAAAGAAATAAATAAAAAGTAAGTAAATAAATAAAGAAATAAATGTTTTTACATAAACATATACATATTTTTTCACATATATATACATATATACAAAAAATAAAAGGTGTGGTACTGGAAGTATAAACGTAAGAGATTTTCCTGTACTACAGAACCTGATTTCTGCAGAGGTATTTCAGGGAAGTTGCAAAAACAGTTACTAGGTATCAGAGTTAAGAGCTAAGTGACTGATGATGTTTCTGCTCCTGAGACAAGACGGCTGATGCAGACCTTCTGAACCTTCTGGTACTTACAATTGGACAATCCTCTAACAACTGAGATATAACAAGTTTGCTTCAGTACCCTGGTGCCAAAAGGGCTGTAGGACCTGACACTATGTGCTAAGCATAAGTGGGAAGTGCTAGCTGTGCTTTCACACTTCAGCTGTGAAGCTACATCAGTGATAGTTCCAGACCCTAGATGATGGGATGTGACAATACTCCATCTTGGGAAGAGGCGACAGCAGTGGCAGTATGTGCATCTGTGGTTACTTTAGCACTAGAAGCTGTTGAAATTTCAATTCTTGTGATGAACAGATTCTGCCTAGACTCTAGTTTAGCCTTGGGAGCTGTGTGGTGGGGGAAACTCCACTTTTGGCAGCTGCTGTTCTGTATAAAATAGAGTATAGTGCATGAAGAGATCCGAGAGCTGTAGGACAGGTGTTGGGAAGAGACACAGGAGCTTCCCACAGGGCAAACAACCTAATAAAAAAAAAAAGATTTTAATCAAACAAGTGACAAACAGTGAGAAGCACACAGGCAGAACTCTGGATTAGAAAGAACAGTCATCTTCCTTTCTATTCTCTAAGCACAAGTATGAACAGGCAACAGCAAATATCACACTCGTAGGCTAGCAGGTTCAGCCTTGCTTGTAGCTGGAGCACAGCCCCCTGAATCCAGGGAGCACCTACACATAATAGCTGTTCTCAGGGTGACTCCGGAACAAACTAATTGTGACAGAGATACATTAGTCACTGGATTTCTTTCATGGTGATGAAGCAGACCTCACTCAATGTGCATGGAGACTAAATACCCTCCCTCCTGGGCTAGGAGGGGTACTCTGCCGTAGGGTTTTCTTCTTCCATGTGGTTTACATGCTGCTCCACCCCAGTCCTACCCTACAGAGAGACAAGATTCTTCATACCTTGTGCCTTGGTTCTGCATTCCTAGAATTCCTGTCTTCCATGGCTGCTACTTCCTCTTCTGAAGGATTAGTACCTGATTCCCTACACAGTTACGAGAGACCAGCATGCTCACATAGCAGAAAAATGTATGAAGAAGCAGGAACACCATCCTGGGCTCCTGCCTGTGTGACCTTGAGAAAGGCAGAATTTGAGCTGCAGCTGCAGACCGCTATTTAGACTCTACGGGCTCAGGCCTGCAAGGTCATTTTGGACTTGGGATCTGGGACCATCTGTAAAGTGAAACTCTTGCTACAGAGTCAGCAGTCACCTGATTGAAAAACAAGAAAATCAGAAGTGATTCATAGTGGAAGGTAAGTAATACTGAATAATGTCCAACCTCACAGCAAACTGACAAAACACCTAAATGGGGTGAGAAAAGGACATCCTCTTTATTTTTGAGATAAAAGTTCTTCTGCCTTGCTTACAAAATGAACAAGTAAATAACACTGAGAGGCAAATCTACCTTTTATATGCTTGCCTTCTATTTTAACCAGGAAGGCATCTCCTCAGGAGTTTCCTTATCCCTGCCTCCTCTCTGGTCATGGTTACTTCAATACAATGGCCAGCATCATACCTGGACTAGATGAAAACAGCTGTATTGACAGCTCCATGTTTCTCAGCTGACCTCTCCATCAAACAGCAGATCTCATAGCTCAGTCTACACTTGATTCTCATTGTATATATTCCCCTTCTCACTGCACCTCTCCTAACAGTTGTTTCTCAATGAATGTTGTTTTCGCCACCACTCTAGCCAGTGCTTATTGAAACCATATACACTCATACTTCACTGATGTGTTTATTTCTCCTTCTACCCACCATATTTTCAAATTAAGCTTGATGCTAACAGATTAATCTCTCTGGTTTGTGTGTCAGCAGTTGCACTGGTCCTTGCTGGGATCTGAAATGTCATAAACAAGAGAGAATTTGGCAGGAGGAAAAGAACAGTGGTCACTACAGACTATGTGATGGGGTACCCTGACAGGCAATTTCTATCAAGAGGAACTTTGATTTTGCAGGAAAAGATGCATTATGTGATATTTACAAAATGACCAAAGAGATGTCACTAAAAGTACTGGTGTGTGTCTGCCTGTGGTAGAAAGAAGCAGTAGATTGTAGTCCTGGCGTACAGGCATTTTGTATAAAGGTGAATACTAAAACGAAAAGGTTAAGTCGATTCTTGCAAGTCAGAAGTTGCTCTCATTAATAGCATTTTTCAGCTCAGGTGCTGTGGAATTCCCTCTGCTGGTGCCAGGCTCCCTCCTTTAAGGAAGCACGTCAGAGCTTGGAGGCTGGGGGAGCAAGTACATAAAAAGATTTAGGTTTGTCTTCTTAAGGAAGGGCAGGTTCTAAAGCCTTTTCCCTTCCCCTTGCAAAATTATCCTCTGGTTAACTGTGGTATCAACTGCTTTGCTACTTCACTACATGACTCTCAATAAAGGGCAATGCCATACTTGGCTGTGTTTTATTTATTCTGTTTCTGCTTTAATCCATAATTTAAAATGCATCTTCCAAACTCCCAAGATCAGGGTAATTGATGCCACTGTGAATTTGAGTTTATTTGCTTTGGCGTTGCACCTTTGTGCAGAACAATTGAATTCTTCCACCCTTTAGGCATGTTGAAGACCACCATCTCCTTTTTCCAAAGTAAATTAAGAGGATAACTGGAATACATAAGACATATCAGACCCTGTTTCTATGTCCTCGGTTACTAGGCACTGTAATTCCTGTATCTCTAGGAACAACCACTGCTTTAACAATTTTATTCTTGTGATCTACTTGTCTCTGCACTATACAGTACTGAGAGAATGAACATCATGGTGTCAGAGTTTTGACCCAGCACCAAGAAGCCTCACTGGAATAGTATGTTGTGTGTTCCAGAGGGGATGTTAATTTGGAACCTGCAAGGTCTTAGAATAGCAGTAATTTTTCTTTTCTTGCCAAACTAATGTACTTTAAATAACTTAAGTGGAAGAGACTCTTTCTTTTCAGGCCTGGATTCTATCCCCACATTCACTTCCAAACAGTGACAGACTTGTACTTGGATGGAGACAGAATTTCCCATCTTGAAGAACAGGTTGCATTACAGATTGGAGTCTCATGGTTAGGCTGCACTTGGAATGGACCATGTTTTTCTAGCATTTATTGAGATTTCATAGTGATTACTGTCATAGGACATCTCAAGCCTCTTTGCAAAACAACACTGAATTGTATAAAAGGTATCAATAGAAAAAAAATACAGGGGTTTTGCTGCTTCTGCCACAGGGTGTGACTGTATGCTATGATTCAGTTGCATGGTTCAGGTACCATTGTTAAGCTGTTGTCTGGAGTAGTCGCCTTTCACTGCTTACATGGCTGAAAATGCCTAGCTGGGTTATGTGCTTTCCAGATAACAAGGCTGTTTAAAAAAACCCAAACAAACAATAGTCAAACCCAGGCTGAATTTGTGTTACCATGAAATTTAAGAATCAGTGGGAGACTGGATTTTGTGGAGAAGAATCATCTACAAAGATGCTTAAGGAAAAATACAACCCTACTGTAAATGTATTGGCATCAATGGCATTTCCATAGCCTATGCACAGATGGAACTGGTTTGGAGACTTGTAGCTCCTATCTAATCAACAAGTTCAATGGGAATGTCAGCCCTTGATATCAGGAGAAGCAGGATTCTGTTCTTATACAGCAACTAGGCAAATGACATTGAGTCATTTTAGAATTTGTTTTTCTTCACTCTGTAGCTGTGTGAATAAAGTGAAAATCAATGAGTAATATATCCAGTGAACTTTGTGATACAATCAGTTTGTCCAGCTCTGTTGGAGAACTTCGTAGGTGCCATGGTAATGTTTCTGTGCTGTACACTTATCAACAGCTCTGAGACAGGATCTGAGATTCTAATAAAGGTTGACCATTTTAGGTGTTTATATAAATAGAACATAAGGCAAACTATAAATGTACTAGCAGATTCCCTGTTAGCAAAAAGACTGGAAGGATTCCAGAAGACCTGAATATTTCCAGTGATGTACAGGAAGACCTCTGCAGAGAGTCCGAGGTCTCTCAGAATATAAGGAAGGAGTTTGGAGGCCTCTATGCAATTCTCACTCTTTCCAGAGGAAACATAACAACTGCTATCAATATGCTAGCCAGAAAAGGGTAAATAAAGCTTGAAATATCTTTGACCACCTACTTGCTTGTGTAGGCATCAATTATACATCTAATCATCCTTTGTCCTTCAAGTTTTCTCCAGGCAGAATGGGTTTGATTGAAGCAGAATGTATCCTGGCTGGCTGTATGCAATCCTTTAACATCATTCTCTTAAACCCCAAACCCTGGTCTTATTAAACTGTTAGCACTTCGGGTACAGTGAGAGAGACAGAGAATGCCCCAGAACTGCGCTAAGGCACCACATGAATACTGTTTCCAAACTTTTTAATCTTTCCCATACAAAAGAAGCAGCTGACCAAGAGTAAGGGTTGAAATGGAATCTGATTGTTATTCAACTGGGATCTCCTCCAACTCCCACTAAAACAGTATTTCCACTGAGTTTGTATGTAATCTGATTTCAAGTCCCATGCAGTGAATCCTAGCCAGTTCAGCTCTTAAAGGTTGTCCTGACTCAAATGTTAACTATCTGCATTCAAATGAAGGCTCTTCCTCCTTTTGAAGAGATCTTATTCTTGAGTCTGTTGCATGAGAAATGTCATTTATTGCCACTTGAAACAGGAGAATCAATAAGCAATATGGCTTCTCACACAGCAGCCTCCCCTAGCAATACCTATGCTGTCCTCTCTATCCTCAATCTTTTTACATTTGTAATGCTTTCACATGGGAATATTTTTCTATGGGTAGCAAACCCCACAGCCTCATGTTAAGAGCCCCTAATGGTTCCATGGGTTTAGAGAGAGATCGTGCGTGCAGGCCTGCAGTTCTGAAAATTCTGTGGCTCGCATACAATCCACAACGTATGATCCAGCATGAGCCACAAAAAGACTGAAGCAACAGCAAAAGAGGTGTGAACGGTCCCACTTATCTGTACAGTGCCTGCGTGCCAGTATGGGACTGTGTCCCACTAAGCTGATGCTGAGAGAAAGCACAGATTGCAGTAGAAGGCGGTGCGTGCCTGCCTCACCTTTAGGGGAAAAAAAAGCAGTAGTCCTTAGCTGCCCCATCTCCTCTCTGAGCCCAGTGAACCTCCTGCAGGAGCTAGGCACATCATTTAGGAATGTCTGGAAAGACCTCTGATCCTTGGGCTGAAGACACTTTGAAAAGTCTTAGTGTCGGTGGCTGCAAGGATACTACCCCTGCGCTCCTGTAGCACATCCCTTTGATGATGATTTGTTGAGGCACCCTGTGGAAGCCTGAGCTACCATGGCCTGTGCCGTGCTTGTTTTCTGAGGTAAACAGGAAATTTCAGACCTTTGCAACATCAATTCTGAACTTCTCACCAGGGCTAAATTCCATCTGAAGGGGAAAGAGCAGCAGGGATGTTCTCATGTTTAGTTATCTCATATCCCGTCTTACGTTGTCCTGTTATGAGTGTGCCAGAGGCCAAAAGGAAACTTGTGTCAGTCCTATATGACCTGCATAACAGCCTTTTTCCAGTTGCTGATATGGCATGTGGAAGACTGAGTGAACTGTGTTCCTCTTCTACTTAATTCAGGGTGACTGGAGAGGAAAACCTTTGCTCTGAATCTGCAGGGACTTTACGCCTCTCTGTGTTCCCAAGAGCGCTCTGAATCCCAAAAACTTACCTGAAAACTGCTAAGCTGGATCTAAGTTTCAGCCTCCAAATTTATTTCTTATTATTCTAAGTGGCAAATTGTTGCCATTGCATCCAGAATGCCATACCCATCTACGGGCTCAATCATCAAAACATATTTAAATACCAAAAATGTATTGATCTTTGTCAGGTACTAGCAGAACACTCTCACTGTTTTCCTTTTCCTTCAGCTTTCCCAGGCAACTCTTCTCTTTTCAAGGTCTGTGTTCCACCTGCGGGGATAGGAAGTTGTGTTGTCACCCATATGTCTTAACCGCTATGCTTGCTTTGGGGTGCTGGAAAAACACGATGTGGGTGAGCCCTTTAGAACTGCCACCCTGAGAGCTCTCACCAAACAGTGTTTGTACCTCAAACTGCTCCACCTAAACTGACTTGAAGACAAAATGGAGTTCTTAAGCATTAGTGACTGTCTCTGTCACAGGCTGTCAAGATTCAAAGCTCAGTGGTGGCTCTAGGGAAGTGCTAGGAATGTTCCAGTATGCTGCCTCAGTGAGCCTCTACTCTGGTTTTTGAAGTTGTGGTTCCTTGTATTATGTCTAAATTAAAATACATTTTTGCATTAAAATGATATATAGAATTCAACTTCAAAAACTGTCCCAGAAACTGTCTCCCCTCTGTGACAACAATGCACAGTCCTACTCGTTCCTTTGACCAACAAAGTGCTGTCAAACATGTCCAGTCATCCAGCGCTCACTGCAGCAAAACTGTTCATCTTTCAAAGGCAGCACTCTCAAAGCTCTTAACAAACCCCACTGGCAGGCACCTCGTGCTACCCCCTGCAAGGGAAATGAGTAACACTCACGTAGTTGCACAGGGGGATGCTCAAGAAAAGTGAGTCAATACAATATGCCCACTGTCACACAGCAAGCTTGTCTGTAGCATGAAGCTCCTACCTTTCTAACACCTCAGTCCTGGTTTCTAAGCAATAGCCCAAGCTTCTGCTCTATTCAGCAGCTCAAACTACTGCAAAGGATTAAGTAGGTACTTAACACCATATTGAACAGGAGCCAAAAGAATTAATTTCACATGAGAGGAAGAAAACAGCACAAAGAATTCAAAGAGTTGGGGTGAAGAGACAGAAACACTCTCCGCTTGACTACTAAAACTTGTAGATGTCAAATCTAGCGCTCCCATACTGCTTTCCCCTGCCCTGATTTGTGATAATCTGCAGAGCAAAAAGCCTCTTTAAATGAGGGAGAAGCTTTCTAGCGTGCAAGTGACTTCTTTCCAGTATCTTGCCTGGCCAGGTGCTCCCCTAAAGGTCAGTGTAAGTTCCTTTACTGGGTAACAACCCCAAGGAACAGAAATGGGTACCTGCCCTTGAAAAGAATGGCATCTGAACCCTAGTGCTCTTCTACATAGCCTAAACTGTGGCCCTGGAAGAGTATGTCTGTCTCAGAAGCACTATTCTGTGCATATCTCAATTGAGTGTTGGCCTTGCTCTGACAGGGCGCAGACGCCATGTAAACTGTCAGTGGAACAACAAATGAGCTCATATAACCAGAAAAAGGCCTTGAACCTGAGCAGTATAAACCTGGCCCTTCCAGTCTGAGCGAACCAATTCATTCATTACAAGTAGCAAAGGCAACACAAAATAAACTGGAATTAAGTGTTTCACATCACTAATAAACCACAGGAACAGGAATGAAGCTGACCTGTACTGCTCAGTTGTTACTAATAGAATAGCTTTACAGGCATTTTAACCAGTCTCCGTCCCTCCAGAAAAGAACATATAGCCCAATAACACAGCGAGAACCTCCACTTCTTTGTCGGCACACCAAATAAGCAGCACCTTTCTGCTGAAATCACCACCGATACTCATAAAAGTCCTGCAGCAGTGTACAAATGGGCACAGCTGCATCTGGCTAAACATCTGCTTGCATAGTGAAAGCAGAGAAAGGGAGCCCCTAATATCTTCCTATGGAGAAAGAACCCTCTCCTGCTTGAGCTAAAAGATCTCTGTAAGAATGCGTAGGTGTCATTGGGACTATTTCCTCCAGTCTCCAGGCTTACTTAAACCAAACATTCTCCGTCTCTCCTACTACACTGCAAAAAGCAGATGGCACATATGCACAAAGAAAACTAGAGATAAAGGCTATGCCTAGGACTTTGGTCTATTTCATGGGATCATTAAAAATGTCAGCTTTCCCAAAGGCACGCATTAACAGTCCACTTGAGTCCTCATACCTTGCCTGCTTCCATTCAGGCAGAAGGTACATCAGGAGGTGGGAAGTGCAGTATAGGCGAAATACTTAATTTGGGTTGATATAATAAGATAATCAGGCTGAAAAGTTGCAACACGTTCTAACAGGCAACAATGTATCTCCTTTACTGATTGTCACTAATAGCTACTGCAAGCAAAGGAAAAAGGAAAATGGAGAACAGCAAGATGGAAGCCTAACAGGAACAAATACCTGCAAACTTCCATATAAACATCGGAGACATTCTCTGCTAATCGAATGACATAGACAACAAAAATGCAGCCCCCACATAATGAGGTTTATCCCCTTTTGTAACTGATCCCAACATATAGTCCTTTAAGTGGAATTTCCAGTATGAGGAAAGAACATGAAAGCAATGGGCCATACGATGCACACAAAATGGAAAACAGCCTTTTTCCACCTTCCATGTTGTTTTAGCATTGTGCCTGGTCTTTGGTTTTAGGTTCAAGAAGGTTTTTAGCCTTTGCGGATCCCCCAGGAGTGAGTTCTTCTGCCAAGCCTGCCAGTACAAAGGCCATCTTTCTGTAACTGTGGTTACTCATACAAAATAGCTAGGAATTTTCATCACATTGCAACTTATGTCATCAGTTCTGAACAGCACATCAGTGCTGTGCAGGCTCCCTCCTCTTGCAGACTAATCTTGCTGCTTGGCATCAATGGAAGAGCTTTCAGAGTTGAGGAGTACTGGCACACTTGAAATTTCAGCTAATCCTCTTTCAAAAGGCATTGTTGCTATTCTTGGAATAATGAGTAGGAAGTTTCCTTGCTCTGTTAATGGGTACAATTAGAGGCAAAATTGTTGAGTCGTTTTCTGGCAGCTTGCTCCGAAGATGCTGTGACCCATATCACTTTTGTTTGAAGCAAAAGAAGTCAAAGCATTAAAATTTTTGTCTGAATGACAATTCATTAAAGAACAACCAGTCTAAAATCACGAAAGTCCACACATCCTCTTGACAAGAAGTGTTTTTTTGGCCCAGAAGGCACGCTTAAAGATCTTAAAATTTTGGTTAACTTTTCTAAATTACTTTCATACGGAAAACCTAGGAACAAGAGCAGTTTGCTGATTCTTAAGCGTCACATTTTATTGAAAGATAAAGGTTCTCATGAGACCTTGTCATACACTGAAAATGTGTGGGTGTCTTCTTAGCCAGTTCTAGTGTTCATAAATATTCTCATATGGTGCCAGAGAGAGATTACAAGAACTCCTTATGCTTGTGCTCATTGGAAGGTTCTTCCGAATTCCAACTGACCGGTGTTAGTTCTTAACATGGGAAACCTATCGTTGGAGATTAGCCACTAGATGCTGTTATTCTGGCAGCACAAATCCATCATCATGGACTGAGCGCAGTGTTTTCTCCCTCATTTCGTAGCATGATCCATCTCAGTTTAGGGTAACTGAACTTCAACCTGAGAAGTTCACCTCCCTGTAAAACAGTGCTGGTACATTTCAAAACTACCTGTGACAACACACCCACCTCTTCTCCCCCACCCACTCCATCTACTGTCATTATGATGTCTGCTTTCATGCCATAGCTGTGAGAAAGACATTGCAACGCTATTCATTGATCTGGGTCAGATGTGCTCTTTCTCTTGCAGCAGTGGTGGCTATGGATACATATATGACTGTATTTGTATTGGGGTGGGGAAGATGTTAGAAACCTGATTGATGGACAAGATGTGAAAAAGATAAAAAATAATGTCTTGATGCTAAATTAAAGTGTCTTGAGTCCCCACAGCCTAGGGGCACAGCTGGGCAAAGAAGACGGTTAAGGTATCTTGTCCTCAGTGGCACTGCTAATACCTTTTGTAAAATTAAGGTAGAACAGCTGTTTGGAATAACATCAATAAGACACTTTTAAAATACTTCCATTAATCCCTTAAGTGTTTTATAAGGAGGTTAGGGGGAGAGAGAGAAACAGAGTGCCATCAATGTCTAGCCATTTCTTAGGTGGGGTTTGGCAGTCACTATGCTGCAGAGCTGTGTAAGGAGGAGCTTTGAGCTAGGGATATCTAAACAAACTCCTTCTCTTGCAAAATATACTGAACAATAATTTAGGGATTCAAGTCTGCCCAGGAGAATCTAAGTGCTCCTTTTCCATGAGTGTTAATGGAAACTAAGCACCTGAAATCTCTTGATGACTTTGAAAGACTTAACCTTTTAAAGTCATTCAGAGCAGATGGGAACCCTGCCATTCAGATTTCAAATCTGAGATTAGCTTCTCCACCCTGAGCTCCTGAGAAGCCAGCTTTTTTGCCTTTGAACTGAACCCCTTTAGAAAATAAATGCTCATATCACTAAGCCATTTTTGATAGGAACTTAAATCTGTCCTGCTTGACTATAGATTGCAGGTAAGCTGAAGATCCCACATTTGACTTCAGCATGTCCTCAGAAACCAGCATTCCTTGAAAGATGACTGGTTTCCTTAAACTTATTCTGCTGTCAAGAGCAAGTGCACAGGCTGGATTGTGTGAGTTCCCATAAGAGTATGCAATTCTACTGCTTTTTGACTGTCTGTAAGTTTCTATGTGATCCTGTATCACTTTGCCCTAGTCTTTCTGCACTTCTGACTGAATTGTTGCAGTTGATTGGATTACCCTTTAGCTTGTGCTTGATAACTTAGTTTCCTCACACCAGTAGAAACTGAAGCATGAGGAGTCTTTATGTAAGAACAAAGGTGAAAGTACTGAGACCAGGCACTAATTGAGGCTCACCTAGTTCAGTACTGGCAGTTAGAAATGCTTTAGGAATAAGACTTGGCATTGCTTGTGTTGCATTCATGCCACCTGCAAGGGTATGTTTCTCTTCTTTTAAAAGAACTGGAGTGAGATCCTTGTGTTTAGGATAAGAAAATTCATAGCAAACTCAGATTCAGGGTGACTCCGAACTGTGACAAGTGTTCCCTGCACTTGCTAGACCTCCTTCACCAAGCTGAAAAAGTCTGCTTAGCAATGCTCAGAGGATTATAGCTATGCTTCCGCAGGATGCACTCATGTCAGCTATTATAAGCTAAGTTTGCCAGCCTAGGCGTGCAGTTGGATTGAAGACTTCCAGTAAAAACTGAAGGGGTGCTGGAGTAAGAGGCAGTTTTCCTTCAAAGTCATCCTAGCATCAGTGCCACGGGACAGTGCTATAAGGTTCAGTGTCCCTAGCATGATGTAACGCTGAAGTCGCTTGAAATCCTAGTAAGATTACAGGGATTTTTTCGTTGCTGTTGTTCCACGCCCGCATGTCTAAACTTGGGATCTTCTGTGTCAAACTCCATTTGGGTAACAGAAATCACTGGGCTATGGTCATACGCACCAGCTAACGGCCTGGTCTCAGTTGGTCAGCCTAACACCTGCACAGCAGCTTTTGTGGAAGAAATGGCAATTCTGATCACAGGGCACTGCTGCTTTCTGTTCCAGAAGCAGCTGTGTCTCCATAGCAGGTAATGATCAGTTTAAGTGCTCAGAAAGGAGAAGGGTTCTGTAAATGGAAATTAATATTCTTCTGGCTTGCAAACAGAGTCCCCCAGGGCAAAAAGGGAATTCCAGTCTACAGCCATTATTTGATGGAACTGTTTCCAATTACATATCCTCTGAACTCCTTAATTCACAAACTCTTTTACTAAGGGGAATAATGCTTCTGAAAAGCCTCGTTAAGGCTATGTATGGAGGGAGAGAATTTCTTAACTGCTTCAGCTAGTGCTTCAGCACAGGGTATGAATACCAAGGACCCCTTTGATAAAGTTCATGCAACTGTTGGATACTAATGCAAATTTAATCGCACTGCTGTGTAAGAGCCCCTTGGAAGTGCACACCAAAGCCTCTAGCGGACCGTAGAATTGGGATCATAGAGCATGAGAAGTGGAATTCATCAGCATGGTCAAGGGTACCTTGAGAGCATACTTGGAATAGAAGGAGTAGCATGGTTGTGTCAAAGGGATGCTCTGTGGATGACCTCTGGGGCTGGACACCGCTGAGGGCCATCCTCAGAAGGGAAGTTTGTGCCAGGCTTTCCTTAGGAAAACTAAACAGCAAAGAGGTTAAGGGATGCGATGAACATTCCCACATTTGTACAGTTCCACATCACACTGGTTCTGGAAATCTTACTGGAAAGCTAATGGTGGCTAGCTGGAATGCGTAAGATTAGTTGTTAAGAGGTTGGCAGGATATTCCTCAATTTTCTTTATTCAACAGTTCAGTGTGATTACCTTACATTTTCCTTCATGGTGCTTAAAATGGGAAAGACAATTGTTTCCCTATCACCCCCTTCTTCATAACCCAGAGGTGAACTCTTAAATCTCTAAGAATATGTCTGTAGCCTGACTGTCTCCTTAACATCTAGAAGGTAAAACACAGCTGAGGCCAGAAGGTGTTAATGAGGTGCTAGCAAGCAGAGAAGTGATGGTGCTTTTAATCTACAGAGCTGGGCTTTTTCTCCTTTATGTATTACCCAAAGTTTTGTAGTCGCTATGTAGACATGAAAGATGCAGGCCATCTTGGTCCAAGTCAACAGGTTGGTCTTTTTATGTGCTAAGTGCTCTGGACAAAGTTCCGTGAGTGCCTAGAAATAGACTTAGGTTCCTCAATTATGGTCTGCTGAGGTGTTATAGCTGGGAGGGAGGAGTCTGATTATGTGTGTGTAAGTCTGTGCCACTCTTTTTCTGAGAGATTCTAAACCCAAAACATTTGTCATATTCTTTCCTGCCAAACCTCAGCCTACCATTATTTTCTTAGTGTCCGTCCCTACAGCAGACAGCACGGCTTGCTTTCTAGGGTCGCTTAGTTTGACTCACCACACCTTACTTTTATTGGAATTAAGGCTCGTGTAATATTCTTGATTTCCTTTGCTTTCTTTCTGTGACATTGTCCAGCTCTGCTTTTGTTCTTTTGCTAGAGGCTGCATGTTTGTTGGAAAGTGTTTTGCTGCCTGCAGTGCACAAACAATAAAAGTGCTGTGGATTCCTGTTACTAGATACCTGCTGCATGTCTGCGTCTGTCTACAAGGAACTAGAATCTGTGACTTTGTAATACCTGGTACTGAGAGCTCCAAGTGACACAACTAAATTAGGAGGTGCCTGCACTTCATTCCCCTTCATCAGCCTTTCTCCTGCTTGTAATGGCTCAGACTGTGGCAGCCTCGGCATCTCAAAAAGATCAAGGGGATGGCACTTACATTTGCTGTTTGACCGCAGACAAAATAACATTCCTCTGTCTTTCTGGTGATGTTTTTGACCAATGGGAGATTTAGAAGAAGAAAAACCTGCAAGGAGTAATATAAAAAAAGGAAAGGAACAGAGCATGATGGAAGTACCAGAGGTGGATGTGGAGTATTATCATGGGGTTTGAGCATCCTAATTCTGCCTTGGAGACTAATTAAATTAGAGCTTTTACATCAATCCAAGGAGAGCTCCAATGAAAGATAAAATGAGGAATTGTTAATAACGGAATGAGGTACAACCTTACAGAATTGAAACTCAAATGCATCTGAAGGTTGGTCCTCAAAGAGGAATCTGCAGGCTCTTGCACTGATGGGCTCCACATGAAATACAATAAGCTGTGAGGCAGTGGTAAACCTCCAGGATCAAGCAACACTAGCATGCTCATTTGAGAATGGGAAGCTTGCCACATCACCCTTAGCTCCCCACAAAACAACAATGCTGGCATCTGAGAATAGACTGTTCAACATGCAACAGCAATAAAGGCCATCTGGCCCAGGAGCAGAAACTTTTAATGACCAAATGCCATCTCACAGAATGCGCTGAGGCTTTGTGACTCCTGGATGGCATGTGCCTCTGAAATGTAGCAGATCTTATCAGCCGATAGCATAAGCTACTACCTCATCTTCTCCTTCCAGCTGTTTGTTGTTTTGCTTCATTCTGTTTAATTAATGCAGCCTTCTGAAGGAGAGGGCCATGCAGCAGTCGCTCTTGTGTTTAGCTTCCTTCACAAAAGCAGCTGCTGTCAGGCAGCATTGGGGTTGGAGAGATTACAAGATCCTTAATATAAATCACTCTCTTGAACTCATTTGTCTTAACAAGTTCTTGTATCAATGTTCTCTTTATCATCTCTCCTTGTGAAGGCTTGCAGTCTGTCTCAAGACCTTCAATCTATTAGAGGAGGCAAAATGAAGACAACTAAGTATACTAAAAGCTATGTATATATAACAAGACTGACTGTTGCACTCATGTACCTCTGTAAATGCTTTCCGGGGGAATGCAAGGCAAAATAAAGTGTTTTGCCTTTTGCTTCTTTAGCATTTAAAAAGGCTACATTCGTATGCCATTATATTTTTTAATTTCATACTTCCTTTCCTCTCACAGTTATTATTCAACCTTACATCCTTTTTCTTTTGTCAGATCTCTACTGAAAAGAACCTGAGGCTTTTGGTCTTGACAGTGCATGTCAGGGAAGATGTATGGGATGAGGGATAAAGGAAGGATGACTTTTATCCCATTTTGTGAGGGTTTTGATAATAATAATGATTTCTTTTAAGGTTTTTTGTATTTAAATACTGGAGTGTAGATGAAAAGAAATGCTGTCAGTGTTGGCTTCATGCGACATTCCTATTTGTGATTCTCCAATATCCTTGACTGAATTCAACAAAAAGGAAGAAACAGGGGAATGCAAACTTCATACTCTGAATGTCTGGGAAATAAAAATCCATTGGGGCCAAAAAAGGCAAATTTAAAAATATATATATATAATGTTTCTTGATGCATCTTTGTGTCACTTGTGATAGAACCAGGATGGGCATGAACTTCGAGATACGCAGCAGTACACAGAACAGCTTCTGTGGCATTGGGACCCATGCCATGTCCATTACTACAGCCAATTGTTCTCTTACAGACAACAGCCACTGTTGACTATAGCACTACTCTTCTTCTGGTTTGCTTAATCAAGATGTTTTTTTAGTTAGCAATACAGCCTCTATTTACCAAGGCTGAAATAGCCTTACCTATTAACTGTTCAATCCAGCTACTAAAAGTTTAATTAAATCTGCATCTGTTGCCTTTGGGCCCATTAGAACTCCTAGGGCCTCGGCTCTCTCCTCACTTATGTCTGTTCCTGGCTGTGGGTATCCACTGGATTGGTTTCATTGCCTTCAACGGTTAATCTCCATTTGTGCCAAGGTAAACAAAACAGGCATTATACACTGTCTAGAAGACACTGGGAACAGAAAAAAATATGTAATTTTCTTGTTTAGATCTATAGTTCACTGTTTTGGAGACCAGTTTGAATGCTGTTGGGAGATGGCTTGATCTATCTTTCCTTGAAAACCTATTCTTAAGTAATTAATGATTAAAACAACAACATCAAAAGCTTGATTGAGAAAATTGGTTTGGAGTCTTCATAGTCAAATCCCTAAACAGGCAGCGAACGCATACCCAGAAATCCTGTGCCATGGAAATTCAGCCAGTCTTTTTACCCAGGAGATTTTTAGCTATCTATGGAATTGTTATGCTCTCTCCACCACCATAGTTATGGTTTGGTGAGCTACAATAGGCATCACAAGTTCTCAGGGGTGCATAGACTGTGCGCAAAATGCAGCTACACAAATGGGTGCAAACATTACCACTAGTGCGCCAGCCTTGTGCCATTAAAACAGCATTCCTGTCTTGCAAAGCAGGCCAGAAATATTCTCAGTGGATGGATTTGCTATTATTAACTTAGAATACCTATTAGCAAAAGAGGCAGTTTCTGGCTTAGTGAAGTGGAAATCACAAGGCTGTAAGGACAAAGAACAGCCTGAACTGTTCAGTGAAAAGGAGTTCCCTGAGAAACAGAACTTTACAAAGGACAAGGGAAAGGAAGGGGTCAGTAAGAAGTAATCAATTCACACTTGCACTCAACATCATGATGGGCAGGATAAAATTGAGTCGGCACTTTTCCAGATTCATATTAAGTTCGCTTTTATCGAAGTTCATAAATATAAAGCTAAAAAGTCTTTCCTGATGCATATAAGGAACTTTTTTCTTTCTTCATAATTTATATTAATATCAGCGTTTGGGGAAGTGAAAGATTAGTAGCAACTGCTTGGTGCCATGCAGAGCTCATGCAGGCTTCCTTTGCGCAGCTCTGCAGTTTCTCCTCACCTTCAGCACATCTATTAGTTTAGTCCTGAGCATCCATGCAGTTGCCAGTACACCCAAACCCTGGAGCGCAGACCTATTCATGCTGTTTCAGTCTTGCTTCTTCACCTGTCTCACCCATTGCAGCATCTGCTGGTCCTTTGCATAACACCCAGTTTTCATCTGAGTCCTGCAGCACCACCTCCTCCAGTTCTACATGTCTCTTCTTCAAAATGCAGACCTCTTGCATTGATCTCAGTTCTGCCCAGCAAGTCCTACCTTTCAAATACAGTTCTGGACACACACAGCAGCTCTTCTGAGCAAATGTGGGTTTGCCACCTGGGGAAATACCCTCATGAAGGGCAGACAAAGATCACTAAGGTGACTCAAGTTTATCTTAATGCAGACCCATGGTAGCCTACTGGCATGCTAGCCACTATATGGACTGCTTGCCATCACTTAGCAGAGGGCAGTGGTAGTAGACAAAATGTACTGTTCCAGTTTAAATAGGAGCATGCTCTGTCATGGTGTTAGTATCAATAAATACATCTCTGAAGTTTGTGTCAAAACGAAGCTGTGGCTGCTGATTTTACACTGCCACACTGCTACAACAGCTCAGAAATGGAGTGGCAAGACAGGTTGAGGCATCTCTTACCTCCATGGATTGCGGTCTCATGATTGATATGAAGGAAGGCTACACTCACTTTAAGCAGTATATGTAGTTTCAGTTTATTAGGTGTTTCAGTGTATAGCAGAGACTGTGTAACAGACAGTCAGCATTTTGTTTGCCTCCTGAGTACTCCCACCTCTGGATTTTTGCACTGCCAGAAGTTTCCCAAGATTGACTTCCTTGTGCTTAGAAGCCTCTACGTAGTCCTTTCCTCCTTGTAGCATGAATTCCTTTTTGCTTACTCAGAGCTTCTTCTAAGCTACCTCTGGAGCCTTCTTAGTCTCAGGCTCAGAATGTGGTCACTTACTCTTTGAAGCGCAAAACACAGGTCATGTTAAGTTCTTCTAAATAACATCAGGTAAATCTTCCCTTCCATCTTTCCTTATTGATAACTTTGTTAATTCAGTGGGTACCTGAAACCCATATAACACATATAAGTTACCATCTATGAAACCTGCATTTATGTGACGTAAAGCACATCTCACTTAGACTGTTCACCTGGGCGGTTATGTTTATTTACTTTTGAACCACTCATTCCTTCAGACTTTACTTCTTCATACAGAGATGTATATCTAGAGAGAAAGGAAGACAGTTTCTCATGGGGATAATTGTACCGTTCACATGCCGCGTCAACCTACCCATTAATTCACTGTTCAGTACATGCCATGCTCCTTGCCCTCCCAACAGCTATCGAGGAACCCAGCAACAGCAATCTCCATCACAGCCTTCTTCTCAGCAGTGCTATATTTGTATGCTACTATTGTGGTGCAGCTGCCATCTACACTACTCTCACAGCAGAGCTGTAGCATGGAGGTCTGGGGGGAAAGAAAGAGTGTAACTGCAAGTGCGAAAGAGGAACAAGGGTGAGCTAAGTAGGGATAAACAGGAGGTGCTGTCTGAGAAGCCAGTGAAGTTAGGGGAGAGGCTCCAAGCTCTTTTCCCGAAGGCCAGTTTCATTCTTGCTGATACGTTTGCAAATATCACTGTACTATTAGGAGCCACTCACATCCTCACTTTTCTTCATTACTTTAATAAAAGGAGTAGTAATAGAGAAATGTCATGAAATCATCCTTGTTTTAGCTATTTTTTGTAGCACATCTCCAACTAATACCATACTTGATCACAATGGAACCGTTACTAATTGCACCTCTGGTTAGTGTTCAACTCAGAGAATTGAAAACAGCAGCAAATAAAAACAAAATGGAGAAATAAAATTTAGAGCTATTAGATAAAGGAGAGAGAGGCCCTGATCCTCTGAGGTGCTGAGTCCTTTCAAATTGAGGAAATTAGTATACTCCTACAGTATAAACTGAGAAGAAAAAGTAACCAGCATAAATGGCTCCTTGCTGGTAAGAGAAAGGAATTTGAGAAACATCTAAAGCACACGCACATCCTGAAGGCATCACTTGTTCCAGATCTCCCTTGCCGTCTCTGTCATTACCAAATGCAGCCTAAGTCTGCACTAAATGCAGTCCTTGACCATGGGAAATGTATCCAAAAGGGGTATAAGGATTAGCAGATTGTGTCCCCCTGCCCATACATGCATGAAAGAGTGCCAAAGAGCACCCTTTGGGTTCATAAAACACTGGGGCCTGCCCAATACTGAATGAAAAACCAGGCAGGATGAAGGATCCCTATCAAAGTGATGTCCTTAGCGAACAGCTAATCAGGATGAGTTAATGAAACATGGTTACCATCAAGCCCTAAATCACAAACGGGAGGGACAGGGGACCACAAATGCTCTTCTTATTACTGGAAATTAAAACCTCAGCCCAGAATCCACTAAGCCACACCTATCAGTCATGCAAGAGTTCTCCTTGGGTGAGGCAGGAAAGATCTGACAGAGCGAGACTTTGAAACTCTCTGCATGACTTGGCGATTGCGTGTTCTGCTGTGATTGTGCCAGGGGAGAAGGGAATGGAGGCAGCAGACCCCATTATGGCTCTGTATCTAATAGGGGAATAGAGGGAGGGAAAGCAGAGCTGTGGGAAGAAGAAACTGCATCTTGCTAGGCAGTGGCTTTTGGAGAAGGTACTCTGTCAACTTATTCACATGCACAGATGTGATAATTACTTTCCGCTTCCCTAGCTCACACGCAGTGCTTACCTCTGTGGGAGGCTTTTCCTTTTGCTCTCACAAAAGGAATATTTTTGGTGTCTTCCATGTGCTTGCTGAGCTCTCGCACATCAAATCAGACTGAAACAGCAGAGACTATAGACTCCTAACCTACCTTCTCTTGCTACCCCTCATCGTTCTGTGCAACTCATAACTGGTTCCTTGCTGCAAGAAACAAAGCACACTCCAGCATGCAGGTGTAGTTTCTCCCACTTTTTTACTCAGACATATTTCCTTGCTGGACTAGCTGCTTTTGTAAACCTTGCTGGACTTGCATGCAATACACGTTCACAGCCTTCCCAACCTGAAACCACGTGTCTCAAGTCCTCGCAAAATTCAATATTCAATTTTATCTCCAGCCTCCACTGCTCATTCTTTCTAGTGCACATAACTGACACCAGTCATGAACTGCTGTTAAGGATTTTTGGCCAAGTTACAGATCTTTAATTAGCCAGACCTTTTCCTGATATCAAGGTGTCCAGGGAGTGCATGAGATTTGAGGGTTTAGATCAATGCTATTGTGCCATAGAAGGGACCTCGTAACATTTAACACTTCTGGTGCTGTTTGTCTCCTTCTTTCAAGGCACTGTAGCCTACTTGACAGATCAGAGCCCAGGGACACAGGTTTTACTCTCAGCTTTGACTAGCTGGGTGAACTCATGCAAAACATTTTCCATGTCTTTGTTCTCTTCTGTAAAATGAGGACTGACTACCTTTGTAAGTACTGAAGGGTCTACTGATAAAAAGTAATGCAGAAAAGAGATCATTGTTGTTGTTGTCATTATTAATATTATTGTTGACTTTTGCATGGTATTTCCATCATTCATTCTGCAGCAAGATTTTGCCATGATTAGAGGTGTACTAGAGGAAAAGTGTACATAATTGCTACTTGCTGCACTTTTACATATCTGTAGGGACGTACACTAGCAATACTTCCCTTAAGTAAGGGTATTACTTTCCAAAGCATTTCAGAAAAGGCAACATTATATATGTGTTCCTCTCTGAAGTGCAGATGTTTCTGGTGTTAGATTTGCAAGTTGGCCAAAGCAGCCAGCAATGAAGCCTTGTAAAGAACTGCAGCAGAAGAATGGCCCTGATTCCTTATGCTTATCATTTGTGCTGGAGGTAACAACTTCAGAAGAAGAAGATAATGAAGAATGGTGCCTGCTTTCAATTAAGCAAAGCAGTGAAAGGAACATGATGACAAATTTACACCAGCATGGGAACAGGGATAACACCTTCGCTCTCTGCATGTGTATCCTGTGAAGGGACAGAGGTGGTCAAGGTCCCCATCATCTAATCTGAAAATAGGTGCTAATGCCAGGCAAATATCCCAAAAATGATGCTATCTGCAGACATACTACACTGTCCTCTCCTAGCACTCTGAATATTTCTTGGGAGATCTCCCAGACACTGCCCAACCGAGTTAAACTGCATTCCTTTAGATGATCTGACAAATTTACCATCCTACAGTGATAAGAACTAGTCACATACATTCTGGGCATACCGTAGTGGGCTTCTTCCTTAAGCCCAGGAGCTGCCTACTGGGGAGATGGCTTCAACCAGTCAGTATCTGTTAAGGATAATGTTCAGTGTGTGCAGAGGAAGAGGCTTCATGAGAATAGAAGTAAACCCCTGTCATTCCTTCCTTCCCCCCAGCTACACTGAAGCATCATTACAGTGGCACATGTAAATGAATCCAGCATTCAAAAACTTCACAGCCTCTGCTGTAGGCCATACGGCTTGTGGCCCTCCTGCATTCTAGAGTTTCCACTGGGCTCTTTCCTCTTTCCCTTGTAACTCCTCCTCTCTGCTGTCCACTCGTCCACCAGCTTGTATCTCCCTGCACGGACAACCTCTGCAGAATGCTTAAGTATGGTATAGCCTATCTTGCGACTGCTGAAGAGGCTCTGGTGAGCATACAGGTGTGCACGCCACTGGGATGTAGTCCTGAGGCAAGGCTCCACCTATGCTTTCAGGCTTGGCATTTGAAGAGTAGGTTAATACAGACTTAAAACCAGCCTGGAGGTTGCCCTTAGCGCACAGTAGAGGCACAATATAGGTGCCTCTCATCTTCTTCTTCCCCTCTTCCTCTGTCACCAGTATTTCCATTCTTCCTCCTACGTGTCAAGTAACTTGCTGAAAGCAAATGGAGCTTGGCAGAAGGCTGGTCCTTCCCTTAGAAACGAGTAGATTCTTTCTCCCACTTTTGGGAGGCTAGATACCTTTAAATGTCTGAAACTGAAACTCCTTGCCAACGCTTTTTATCCGTCAAGGATGCAACCCAGTATTCCCTATCTGCTTGGCTGTGTAAGAGCCGTAGTAAATGAGGTGATAAAGGTGGTATAACAGCTCAAGTCAGAGCATGTCTAGTGAAGTCAATACTTATGTATTCAGCTTTACAAAGGTGAGAAATTCACTCCTTTCTTGGCAAAAACAAGGGACCAGCATCGAATGTTGCTGCAGCTAACATGGAGATCAGTATTTTCCCAATTGAGTAATAAACAGTTCTTGGGGGAGACATTACAGCAGTTGGCATCCCAAGTGATTGCCATGCCAAGTATGCACAGAATCAAATAGGCTAATAGCTAACTCAAACTAACTACCCCCAGTGGTGGGACAGAAGTCAGTTCAAGAAGATCCGTAACATTAGAAGTTAATGTATGAGTGTTGTATCTCTTCAAGCTTGAAGCCACTTAGTTAAGTGAGTTCCACACTCAGATTTACAGTTAAGTGGCAACAGAATCTGACTCTTTGGCTCACCTAGATGGTAAAATAGTGCAAATTACTGATCAGAGCCATGCAGTCTATCTACATCAGGAGTCTGAGTGGTTATAGATCTATTGGCACAAAACATGATAGAAGAAAGCTGTTTGAAGAGAAATCTGTGGTGTGAGAATGAGGGAATACTCAGAGAAAAAGGATGAGATTCCTCAGGTTCTTCACTAGTTCAGATAAAAGTTAGTGGTCCAGTGTGCATGGATACCAGCATGGGCCCTCAGGACAAATCCAGAGATACTCAGTTACTATGGTGAAGAGTGCCATGTGAGTACCTAGGCAGACACAGGCAATTTACTGGTGTCCTACTGGGAATGGATTTGCAAATTAAAAACCAGCAAATGAAAGACAAGGACATTTGTGAGAATTCTGAACTGACTGCAGAGCTGAAACTTGTCCTGAAACAGCTCAACAGAGGCAAAACCGGTATTCCTCACAGAGGGGCAAAAGCAAGGAAAGAGGTCTGAGCTTGGCTCCATGGAAAATGCTATCATGTATAAAGTCTTTAAGAACCTCAGGTCCAAAACAGCACTGCTCCAGGAGGCAGATCCAAGGATGTTCCATGGAGGCAGTGCCCACCCAGAACAGCAACACCAACATGCTGGATGCTGAGGCTGAAGGAGATGCTGTCAGAGCACCTCTCCCACTGGAGCAAGGTAGTGTGAACTGCCCCAAAATCAGCATTGCACAGACAAACAGACTGATAGCAAGGTCCTAAATTTTAATAGAAAGGTCAGAATTTGAACAAATGTGCAAAGTACAGCAAAACCTGAAGAAAATCTCAAGCCTCCTTAAGATTGATAATAAATTCAGCGTCAATTTTCTACCACTCTTGAGAATAACATAGACGCCTTAGCGTGTTTCAGCAAATGTAAGTTAACCTCTCTAGTAGTAACCATCTCAGCAGCAGCCCATGCCCATGCAAATGTTGGCAGGTGGATTAAGGTGATCCACCAACTTCATATGCAAAGCCAGAAGGAGAAACAGGCTCCTTTTGCTAATGGTAAACCTCCACCTATGTGCCCCGTGAATTCAGTAATTTCCCAGTTCTTTCTAACTTTGATATTCCAAGTCTTTTAAGAGGCAACTGCACAGAGAACACCAGCTCCAGGAAAGGATCACAGATTCGGATTGGACTGTTCAGCCATTTGGATGTACTAGTAAGCTAATTAAAAAAACTATCTGGGACTTGGTCTTTATTGCCAAGGTTCCTGAGCAAAATGTGCTTTCTGTGACCAAATAATCTTTCCTTTTCCCTCGTATGCATGCATGCCTCAGTGTGTGTGCATCTATGTTGGCTCCTACTTTGTAACTGCAGATCCCACTGTGAGTTTCAACCAAGTCTGAGTGAGTAACGGTAATCTCGGAGCTACTAATCTCTAACAAGCTCCATGAAAATAGCTGGCAGGGTGCAACAGAGAGAACTTTGTAGGTTCTCCACTGAGGGAGAGTGAAAGGCTGTTGAGTGAACTGAAGCCATTACTCCACACAGGAGTCTCCATGTTGGAGAGAGATGTTATACAAGCCTCAACACCAGGAGAAGCTTAGATCAGAACTCACATTGTGTCAGGCATCAGAAAATGTAACTGTGACACAAATCTCCTGGAAGCCAAGCTTCATTAGCTGTGGAGCTCATAGACCCCCTTGTTTTCAGCTAGAAGAAGGAGGAAGGATAAGGTTTGCCATATTTAATTTCTTATTAAAAATCACACCAGATCCACCAAAATGTTCCATCTTAGATGTGGCTAATCATGGGAAGTATCGATCCACCTCTGTCCTCCTCAGAAAGTGCAGCTTCAGAGTACATGAAGATAACAGCTGATCAATGAGCCTAATCTTGGCAAAAGCAATAAAAATAGTACCTGTGTGAGAAGCAGACTGAGGGTGCATGCACAAGGTAGAGAAAAGAAAAAAAACATCACCAAATGGAGCCAATACATCTTTATAACCCTGCTGCAACAAAATTCTTTTTACCAGTTTACATTAAAATACCATGCGAAAACATTACAAACCTATTACACAAAGCATCAAAATGTTGCTCAATGGTTTTCTCATTGTTCACAGTTATTTCTGCAATGAGTTGCCAACCATTGCTGTTGTCAGCATTCATTTACCGTAGTGGATGTATGCGTATTTGTGTATGAGGACAGATACACAAAATCTGGTACAGATTCTCAGGTGATGTAAATTGTCATGGCTATACTGACGTCAGTAAAGATACATGGATTTCCTCCAGCAGACAATTTGCTTTTCTGCATGTAAAAAGGACAGAAATGGTTTCAACTTTCCTCTTAGACACTTACTGTAGACAAATGCTCATGCAAATACATTCTCTCTTCTATGTGCAAATATACATATTGCCTCGCAGTCCGCAGTGCAAGTCATGACAGGAGCTTTATGCCACTTCCTGTGCTGAAACTTATAAAAGGGATCATTCCTGATCTATCTGCCCATAATTATCTGTAACAATAGATTTCCAGCTGCTTTGCTACAGATCTTAAAACACATAGAGATGAAAGGGACTGTCTGACATCACAAGTCTGTTAAAAAAAAAAAATGAGGAGGAATTAAACTTTGATCTTAAGACCGTCCAATGCTCTAAGAGATCTTAAACAGAGCCATTGGGCAGAACAAAAACAATATCAAGACTTTCATTTTTCACCAAGGGCTTAGCTAAATGAAACTATAAACTCCAGGATAGATGAATACAAGGACATTACTAGTCTGTTTCAAGATACACCTCTTTGAAGGTAAAATGTATATGTAATTCTTTCGTTTTAAAGGGAAAATGGTCACATTTCAGGCTCTGTCTTTGTAAATTACTCTTCTTTACTTTTTCCTTATTTGCTTTTGCATGTTCCATGGAATGTGGCCCAAGTAATGATCACAGGCTACAGGTAATTTTATAACAAATGAAATATTTTCCATCTGTTAAACAGAGGAATATTTCTGTCTTTCTATGTTTTCTGCAGGGAGAAACAACAAAAGGTTTCATAAGTGGATGGAAAAGGATAAATAAACCACTGCTGATCTAGGGAAAAAGGAGAAAAGAAGCAACCTAGCAAGGGATTTATAGGGAAAATAACAGGAAGGCAGATGATGAATAAACCCTATATACAGAAAGATTAAGGCAGAGAGACAGCAGCTCTTTTTTTACTCTTTCTACTTGGATTCCAAGGCGGAAGGAAAAAATAAAACTGGGAAATGTCTAAATCTGTTTGTCTAGAGGTATTTTTGCTCACAGAAGCATACTTCATTTTGTTACGTGAACACTCTTTTTGAATGAGTAGGTAGAAGCCATAATTAATAGAAGACCAGACTTCCAGCTGACAGGTTCTGGTCTGGCACCATCTAAGGGCTAGACGAGCAGCCCAAGAAGGCTAGATTTACCTGGGTTACCCTGACTAAAAGTGGTGAAAAATAACTTCAAGCATGGTGTAGGTGGGAACGCGTACAGTCTGTGCATCATATAAGTAGCCACTTGCTGCACACATAAACTGTATGAACCATGTCTAACCTGTATATTCCTGCATGCACATCATTTTACGAAGGACATGGAATTATCAGTTGCTTGTTGCAGTCTCAGAACAACGGGTGTCCTTCCGCACTGCACAGGCTGCAATGCACAGGACAGCCAGCCTAAGAGTCACCTGGCACTGAGTCCCTGGCAGGAATTCTCAAGGGTGTTGTTAATACCTATTCACTTGGAACATTCTTCCATACGTAGCTCCTCCAAAGAGCCATGTGTGAATTCATTTGAATGCTAACAGTGTTGCCATGTGAGCCCACTGCTCCTAAAGTCTTCTGACAGAGCCTTACCTTGGATCTGCCTGGGAAATGACATCAAATGGGCCAGTACAAAGCATACAGAAGAAAGGTACCCTTGGCTCCTGAGGAGAGCAGCCTGGCTGCAACAGAACATATACCTGAGTGACATAAAAAATCACCATCTTGTCAGAAAAACAAAATTATGCGTTTCATCCCTCCTTATTTAAGCATTAAAAAGCCACCTTTTTGCTGTTGCTTTCAGCCTTTGGCTTCTCTTGTTAAAAGATTGGCATGAGTATTTGTTTCACAGGTACTGCTCTAACTGGGCTCAGGACACAGATACACAGGTAATATGTGCCCAAAGCACCAGTAGGCAGCATTTCTCACAGATTCCTTCCTTGTTACTCTTTCCAGGTGTTTCCATCCCACCAGTGAGATTTCCCACATTAGTATTTTGAGCCTTGACACCGCATTGCTCTGGCTGGGACTTTATACAGCATCACCCTCAGTGACATGGTTTAGTGGTGGTCTTGGCAGTCCTGGGGTAATGGTTGGACCCGAGGATCTTAAAGGTCTTTTCCAACCTGGTTGATTCTATGATTCTGTGATTCTATACGGAGGTGCTATCTCTGTGGGTGGAATTTCTCATGCTGTCTTTACTCAGCAATTTTATACCTGGAGCTTCATCCTGAATCCTTCCTAAGCTGAGACCTTTTGCATCTTTCTCTTCACCTGTTATTTCTTAAATATTGTTGTGAATCTTTAATTCCATATTCCTCTGCCTTTACAGGTCCTGACGTAGACACAGGTGTGTTCATGCCATGAAGAATGTTGTAGACTGACTACAATGTGAATGGAACTGGTATGGATATATCTTTAGATGGGACATAGTCACAAACACTCTCTTCTCTCCTCTCATTATGCCCTTTACTTCAAAATCATTTGAGCAGGGCTTTAGCATCTGTGTAGCTATTCCAATGCAGACCTCTGCCATTTGAAACCAGCTTACAGAACTCGACTCCAAATAACTTGAGATGCTGAAACAGTACATTGCTAGCAGGGATTTGCAGAACCCAGGGCAGCACCAATGCAACTATTTCTGGTGTGTGAAAGCTCAAGAGAGTTAAACCCTTAAACAGGCTGGGGGAAATCTGAAAGAATGAAAAGAGAGGGCAAATGTAGCATTCCTTGTGCACTCAAAGTGAAGGGAATGGGTATCTGGGGTACACAAGTCATTCAGAGTTGTTCTAATCTTCTGTTTGGGTTTTGTTTTTTTTTTTGTGCTGGTGCAATGCGCAAATATAGCAAAATATGTTAATAGAAAGCCATCATATTTATAGTTATTGTTGGTACCCATTGAAATCAGTGGGATTTTGTCTAACGCTTTTACCCTGGAGATAATCCATAGAATAGAACATTAATGCATAGTTAAAAAGAAAAAATATGGAAAACAGCACCTCTGCATAATATCTTCATTTTAAAGTTACATAATTGAGCTTTTGAAATTAAACAGAAATACAGCAAACAGCCTCAGACCACAACAGCAACTAAGTGACTTTAACATTGTCTTTTAAACTCGCCTCTTTACTCAGATAAAATATACCACCCTAAACCAACCCAAGATAAAACAAAAGAAGATAGTGTTCAGCTCAATGCATACCCAAATCAGCTTTAAGACCTCTGGGAAAATGTGATTTGAGAACATTTCTTCCAAGAGTTCTAAGAGTTTATTTTGCATGAGGAGATTACCTTGTAGAGCAAACAGCGGCTAATAGTTTAAAGGCAGTACTCAGATCCTTTATGTCATGCTAAACAAATACTGTTTCTATGCCTTGTTTTCACTGTTGGCAAGACAGTCAAAAGAAGACTTTAAAGCCACCTCAATGCAGAATGTTTGTAAATGGCACGTGTCTTTTGATGGAAGGAACTATAATGGATTATTAGCTATTATTCTAATTGTATTTATCAAAGTGAGTTTTCCACATGCTCAAAATCTGAAGTCCTTCCATAGGCAGAGCTCACAGTGAGAATTCCACTGATAAAAACCAGCAGGATTTGAGCCATTTAGACTTAATCTGCTAAACCCCGTGGCATTTCCCTGATACTCAACAAAGGGAACTGGGGATTGGCAAAGAAGGCAGTAATCTGATAAAGAAGGGAAGGAAAATTTATACTCACAGGATTTGATGACACTTTGGGATGGTCCCTTAAGACAAGAGGCTGCCTAGTAAGGGTGATCTAAGCTATGCTAATTTGGCAACCTGTATTTTTGAAGCAAAACACTCCATGACGAATGACCTTATTTTTTTGTTTTTAAAGCTGTGAGGCGCTTATGCAATAGACTCCTAAGGTAGAAAGAGACAGATGCCACGGAATAATAATCAGGCGAATTCTTGCTGAGAATCTCTGCAAAAATCTTCCTCCTTGCCTCTCTTTTCATAGGTAAGCTCAGTACTACCTTCCTCACACACCACCACGCAGCAACAATTAGGGGGCCTCTGCATAACTCCCGAGTTGTTCCCTTTCTAGAGATAGGCTTGGGTTTGTTCCCTTTTAAAATGAAGGCTTTCATATATATATACACATATACATATATAAAGGGGCTTTAGAAAAAGAAAACAATAAATGTAACACTGAACTTTTATTTAAAATTAAAGAGGTGCTTCAGTTGTTTTTTCTTCCGAGCCCCTTACAGAAGACTGCCCCAGCTGACATGAACAGTCACACATGTCCAAAATTCAGGACTCCACTTCTATTCAGGGCTTGAGGTTTAGCTGGGCTCCAAAAAAACCTCAGTTGTGGCTCAAAATGAGCAAAATCCCCGGGCTGTGTCTGAGCTGAGAAGGAAGGGTGAGCACAAGTACCCTTAAACATGCTGCCAGAACCTCCTGTTTTGTGAGAGGCAGAGGAAATTCCATTTCTGGGCAGTGACAGCAGGGCACTGCCTGGGTGCTGCTTTAACCCTTGCTTTCAGCCACTGCATCCTGACATGCTAAAATACGCTTTCTGTTCTGTTTAGAGTGGCCATTTTCTGTAGTGAACAGTCAGTTCCTATCCTCTTAGCTAAAAGAAAAGAAAATTAAATAACACTGAATTTCAGGGTTTATAATAGAGGGAAAAGCATGTTCAGATGTGGGGAGGAAGGAGGAGAGTGCAGATACCTAGCCTGTGTACATATTCAAGTGTATGTCCCCTGCTGTCGCACAAAAGCAAAAATACAACTCTCGGGTTGGTAAGCTGGATCATAAGGGATATTGGGCATGCTGTCAATAGGTGGTGAAAGATTTCCCACCCTCCATCCAAGTTGCCTTTAAGTTAGATTTTGCAGTCGGTTTGATTTCCTTCTAACAGAGATAAGAGAGGATGAAACCTGGTATATACAATCATTGGGGAGAGGGGTTGGGTAAATGACCTGCAGGAGTGAGAAATGTAGACTGTTTTGCATCCATCATAATTCCTTTCCTATACAAAGCTTTCGGTTTGCCTAAGCTATAGAAGGAAACAGAAGCAGTCTATTTTAATCTTCCCGAGTGAAGAACGCTGCAGGGATTGCTCTGTTATCCCCAGCAGCAGCCCTGACTTTCCACATAAAGGCTCCATCCACATCCATCTATCTATGTACTTAAAATATAAAGATTATTGCATGATGCACCAGCAATGAGCACTTTGCTATGAAGAAAAAAATTCTACAGTTCTTTCCCAGTCAAACCCCACTGCAAAAGAAAAAGGTCAGGTAAGAAGGAGGTTTTTAGAGTTATGCATAGAAATTGATCCTTCAGTCTGTGTAATGACGTCTGTTAGAAACTCTGTTCAGAAGAAAGGAAAGCCCTTGCTGATGCGATGTTTCTAACACAGCCTTCACTGCAGGGATTCAGTACTGAAAAAAACAAGAGGTTGATTATGCGTTTTTAAGTGGGTTTCTTACTGTTTTGGCTTCAGTGACTTAAACTATGGTGTTCTGGATGTACAGCAATCGCCATGAGTTCAGAGTCTGGCCCGACGTATTTTTAAAACTCCATCTATCGCATGATGAAGAAGGGCCAGATCCTGCAAATCCTTACTACCTGTATTAATACTTTGAGTAGCCCACTCCCTGCAAGTTATGATTGTGAAACTGAGTCATACAGTGCAGTATTTTAGAAATATGGATCTGTCTTTGGGGATTCAAGCATGCCTTGACATTACATATTCCTTTAATAGCATTTATTTCAACAGTAATTTCTCTCCTGATTTTCATAGAGTCATGTGATAGAGCTTAGCTGCTATGAAGTGGTGTAACTGTACTTGCATCAGCTGAAAATCCAGCTCCATGTTGTAGCTATGCTTGTGGATTCAAAGCAAACATGAGAGAGAAGGGTCCCTTCTAGTTCAATTGTCAAAAGAGACAAGGAAGATGCGTTGGGCTATACAGTGTGCTATGTGCTTCATTTGTTTTGACATTACTACAACCAAAACAACAGAGTTCATTCCAGGAAAGGAATTCCGATCTAGTTTTACTACTTACTTTAGCTTCTTTCTTGCATAAAAGAAGCCACATCAGAAACTAAGCCCCTTCTCCTCCTAACTTCACAAAGTCTGGTGTTCAACCAGAAAACATTCCCCTGCTTTCAAAGTGCCTAAACAAAGGGGATTATCACAATGCTGACTGCAGTTGTAATTACCAGCTGGTGAGCTAGTAGCATATAGTGGGTACATGATCCCAGAAAATGTTACTCCTCAAGAGTAGCCTCTTCCACTACCTATAGTGCTGGAACGCTCATCGTTGTTTACTATACATGCATGCACACAGACCATTATCAGCATTCAGTACTAGTAGGCATGCTTTCTTCACTGAAAAGGAGAGACCAGGAAAAAAAATATTTTGTCCTTTAGAAGAGCTGGATCAGTGTGAGGTGCCACTCACCAAAGAAAATAAAAGGAAGGAAGAAAGAACCCAGACAACCCACACACAAGTGTGATAAGCATCCTAAATGTCAAACATATGTACAGCATCTGTATCTCTATGAACACGTATACACTGTGTGCAATATAATGCATACCCTAGACCCCTCGCATCAGTGGGGGCAGGAAAGCCCCAGCTTGTTCCAGGGAGGATGGGGTATTTTGACAGGTAGCCGCGAGTTAGGCAAACAGAAGCTGTCACAATGCTGCTGTCGCCTTTGATCCAAGACTTATTTGTTTATGACAGACAATGAGGGCACGATGCTGCCTGTGAGCACCACGGCTGGGTTGAAATGAACCGTAGACACTCGCACATAGAAATGAAAGGGGTGAACCGCGAGGCGAACGCCTCCGGGAAGCAGCATCCTGGCTCCTCTTTGCACTCTGCCTGCTCTCCCTCCCCGAGAACGCACGGAAGGAGGGATGAAAGGAGGGATGGAGGGCGGGATTCCCCACCCACCCACACACCGCCTCTCGCTCCGCAAGGCTGCAGGGGGGTACAGCCCGGTCCCCTCTCGGACCCGGGCCCGGACGGGGCCCGTTCCACCGCCGCTCCCCGCAGCCACCCTGCCCGCCCCCTTCCCCCTCCTCACTTACTCCGGTCTCCGGCTCAGGACGCCTTTGCCGATAGCCTGGGGGGGCTTGTGCTGGAGCAGAGCGGCGCAGCAGCCCTTCTCCCTGCCGTCCTTCTCTGCGGGGTGCTGGTGGGGCTGGGCAGCGGGGTGCTGGTGCCCGGCAGCCCGCCCGCTGCCGCCGGGGCCCGCCGGTGCCTGCTTGCCCGCCGGCGGCGGCTGCTGCGCCGGGAGCTGTTGGTGGTGCTGGAGCGGGTCGGGCTGGCCCGGCGCCGGCTCTGCCGGGGAGCCCTGGGACGGCTCGGCGGGGGCCGCCGGCGGCTCGGCGTGGTGCGGCTGCTGCCCGCGGAGGTTGCGGTTCTCGGTGCTGAGCTCGTCCAGCCGCCGCTCCAGCTCGTCGATGCGCTGGCGCTGGGTGTGGATGAGGCTCTGCTGGTTCTGCACGATGGCGGTGAGCTCCTTCAGGTAGAGCACGGCGCGCACCGGGTTTTCCAGCAGGCTCTCCATGCCCCGGCTGCCGGGACCGGGCCCCGCTGCCCGGCCGCCGGGCTCCGCCGACAGCGGCGCGGGATGCGGGGAGGCGCCGACACCAGGCGAGCCGCCCCACGCGCGCGGCCGCGCCACCAATGGCCGCGCGCGCGCGTTCTCGCGGGCGGGGAGCCGAGGGGAGGAGGCGGTTCGGCTGGGCTCGGCTGGGCTCGGCTGGGCTCGGCTCGGCTCGGCTCGGCTCGGCTCGGCTCGGCTCGGCTGCCCCCGCGCGCCACGCACGGCCGAGCCCGTGGGAGGTGGAGAGGGGCGGGACTTGCCGCAGAGGCTCCGCCGCTCCCCGGCCGGGCCGCGCAGGCGCGCGAGGGGCACTGGCAGGGAGCGAGAGGGTCCCGGTGCCGGTCCCGGTGCCGGTCCCGGTCCCGATCGCGGTGCTGGGGCCCTTGTTTCTGAGGTAAAACTCGAGTGGCGGTGCCCCGCTGCCTCGTCCCTTCCGTCCCTTTCGTCCCTCACCGACAGGGCGGGCGCCCCTCCGGCCGTGTCTGGGTGCTATCGCCGCGCTCAGTGGTGTGAGGGGAGCCCTCGGGAGGGAGCAGGCGGGTAGTGCCCCTCTGCGTGCCCTTCGCAGCCTCTCTTCTCCCTGGACTAGGTTTTCCGGGGTGACTTGGTGACCCTTTATTTTCTTTTCGCAAAGTGACTTGAATAACTGTGGCTGGGTTTGACTGCACTGTTGATAACGGTCCTGTTTCTATCACTTCCCTTGTTAGCATGCAAAAGGCCAATCTGAACCCAAGGGAAGGAGGAAGTATCAAGGAAAATGGATGTTAAAAGTTTGTTGTTCTTTTGAGTCTCAGTTGTCCTTTAGGCTCTTCAGAAGAAAGCTAGGACTTGGTGTGAGGTTTGCTGGGGGTTGTGAAGCTGGGGATGTAATAATACCAGACAAGCGACAGGCAGGGCCTTTGCTGTTAGACTGCTGGTTTGCTCAATCTCTTGACATGTTCCCTTACTCTTCTTCATTCATAGCCTTAAGAGCCTTCGGTCTGAGAAACTGTCTGTGTGCTTCCTATTACATTTATCAATAAGTAAGCTGGCTAAAGGCAATAACTTACTTTCCGGAACTCCTGTGTAGATCCACAAACAATTCTGCTGATTTCCACAAAGGTATCCTCTCCTGTCACTGTGGGTGCTGAAGATCCAGGATATGTGACAAGCAGTCAGACCTGGGTTTAGGAAAGCATTTCAGTGGATTTGATTGAGTGTACAAAAGGTGCCAGGTCACAGAACAAAAAGCAAACAAAAAGGTTTTAAGTAGGTGATTTTGAGTGTAGAACTACTCTTGTTTTGTCTTTTCAGATAAGCAGAACATGCACCGTAGCAAGGATTTTCTAAAGTGAGGAACCCAGCAATGTAAAGGAGAATCTCCATTTCAGAGGAGCTGAAAGGTGTATTTCCAGGCTCTTCTATTCACAGATAGCCCTGGCAATGTAAACTGATGCAAACAGGATCACCAGGATTAGAAGTTCTTCACAGACTCCTCCTAAAAAAGAACTGCTATTCACAGTTCTCTCGCAAGTTCTTAGAGATGGCTTTGGAGGATTGTGAAATATTGCCTTATGTCCCCTGTGTGCTGGGGTGGGGGGAAAGACCCTGGGGTGAACTCTAACAACTAAAAGCATTCATATCACACACAGTTCTGATTTTATTGGAAAGTTTTAGTGGACACCTTCCTCCATCTGGTTGCCCAGTTTGTCATTAACATTTCATGACAGGGGAATGACTGAGGAGGAACTGGTATTATTTTGCAAGGGGAGAGGTGGTTATAGGGGAATGCGAAAAAAGGCACGCACAAAGAGAGGGGAGGTGAAAACACCTGAGCTGTATTTGGGGAAGTGTGAAAGTGATTGGGAAATTGTGCTGGTGTGCTGTCTCCTTTCAGAGACGTTACTGAACAGCATCACTTCAGTCTTGCCTCATAGGAACAGAGTCCAGGGACACCAATGCAAGTAATGTGCTTTTGGCATCAGTACATGATGGGAAACAACCAGGAATGGCTGTCGGTACGCTCACATATGCACGTACACACACACTCACAGCTACCTTGTCCTTGTTAGGAGAGACTTCAGGCAAAGACTGTTTATCTTGCAGAACAGAGGAGGCTGTTGTAACTCTTAAGGCAAGCTCTGCGCAGAGTTCTGTCTTTGCACTGGACATCATGTCCCTTTGCAGCTCAGCTTGGTACAAGCAATGAAGAAATAAGGGTCATAGACATCGTACTGGCCTATCCAGGTATACAGCCAGGTTGTTACTACCTAAGAAGAGAACTCATCCCGGTTTGGATGACTGGGGGTGGGGCAAAACAGCTTGGAAGTCTTCTGTCATGGCGCTTGAATGCCTATTGGAAGATGTGACTTTTACTGTGCGAAGTGGTCCCGATGTATTCGTTCACTGTTTGTGCACCTTTAATTTGCTTGTTCATCCTCATTAGCCTAGTTTCTACTAATAAATCTTTGTCATAAATGACACAGACGCCTACAGGCATGGATTGGTGAGCTAAAACCAAGCATGTTAGGAGAATCAGAAAGAAACCTGTTTTCTCTGTGTGTGTAGTAACTGGTGGTCGAAAATGGTAAGACCATGCCTAACCTTTCAGGTTTCTACAGAGGGCATATGCCAAAGGAAAATGCAGCAGAATGCTTTTGTGCCAGACACGAAAGACTGTGCGGGGATATTCTTAAAAAACTTCAAGAGATAAGAGTTGCATAATCCTCTGTAATAAGAAAATTCAGTGAAGATGGGGTATTCATTCAGGAGGAGTTGCAAGGTTGTCAGAAGAAACTGAATGTGTTCTTTCACTTGGTAAGCAAGAATCCTGCATAGCTATGAAATGCCTCCTCTTTTACCCAGCCATCACTGTGTGCCTTTGATCATGCCACCACAATACCTAACATACGTCACTTGCAAAGCTCTGCACATTAGTGTAGTAAGAGTTACTGTTCCATAGAAAGTGAATGGTAGGATTGTAGCTGTTGGAAAGGGAAATAAGGACATAGAGTGGTTGAATGACTTGTCCAAGGCCATGCAGGAGGCCTGGACTGGGGACAGATCCTTGATTGCAAGCAACTTTAGCATTTAACCTGATTTTCAGGTCACTAAATGCTGCTGCCTCTCTCTTCAGGAGAGATAATGTCTAGAGGGAAACAATGGTGAAGATTATTTTTGCCACAGATAATTTGTTGGTATTGTATTTTTCAAAGTCCTGATTCTTTTCGGTCCATTCCAGAAAAAAAGTAATAATGAATAATAATGGATTAATTATGTTGTTATGGAATAAAGTGCTTCCGTTATCCACTTAGCAAGGTGCTTGGGTATTGCACAGACAATTACAAATAAAGTGCAGCAGTAGTAATTAAAATAAGCATGCATTATAAACACAAAATAAAATGCAAATGAATCAAGCCCCAGGATTTAATGGAAAGGTCTAATACTACATGATCTGATTTTATATTTATTTAGCTATTCAGTCAGAGTAGAGTGAATCTATAAATAAGGGTGTACCAAGAAGCATACATAAAAGAGAAGGTAGTAACATCTTCAGTTGTTTCATCTGAAGACAAATTTTCACTGCAGCGTGTTCTTGCAACATCTGAGAGGTCCTAATCCCACTTTAATTTGCAACAGCTCACTGAAACTTGACGCAAACAAATCACTCCAGCCTTTTTGACAGGTAGAGACTTCCCTGTGCTTTTCCATTTGAAATTCTGTTCCAGGCATTTCCCTCCTCTCAGTTACACTCTATGTCCTTCTGGGTGGGAGTAAGCAAACTCGCAGCAAACGAAGGCAGTCTTCTCCCCATTTTTTGCATTTCATTCTGTTTTCCTCCATCTTCCACACCCAGGCCTTGCAAGGTAACAACTTTCCCCTTGTAATTCAGTATCCAAAGTGCTACCTTTGGAGATGCAGGGCATATAGCTTAGGTTCCCAGCTATGGCTTTATGGTTTTTTTATCATTAGCTTATGAATTTACAGTAAGGTATTTTATACTTCTGTAAGATATGTATTTCTGTTTCTTTTAGGAGAAGGAGAATTGTCTAAGCACACCTGAATACAACAAAGATTGTGTGTTCAAGGTCAGGGCCTTAGTATTCAAGGAAAAGCAGATTTAATGTTGGCCAACCCACTTTAATTAACCTAATGTTTTCTCCCCTTTTCCCTGGCTCTCTCAAAACTATGGCAGAATCTTGAGTGAAATCGCCATAGCCAGTGTTTGTTTCCAACCAGTTCCGTTCTCATTCAGTTCAAGAAGTAAACACAAGGAAGCTAACATGAATCATGTAAAGAAGACAGAATTAAAGATGGGAAGGAAGAGATGCAAGTATAATGGTCTTGCGTTGCCGCCTTCTATTCTGATTTCAGGGGGAAGCCAGGGCATTTTCAGACCTACCTGGAGGTTTGCAGCTGCTTGAGTAGAGACTCTTAGAACTGCTTGCAAACAGCCTACAGACAAAAAAAAATCTGCAGGAATTAGATGAATAATCTCAAAACAGAGGATAGAATCAAGACAATCACAATGTACTCATGCATAATTCATGGCTGGGGGGGGGGAAATCTGCATCTCCTGAATGCTTCTTTCACTTGGGCTTCTTTCACTTAAGGCCTCATCCAAAACTATTCAGACCAATGAGAGATGTTTCACTATCTTGAGTCTAAGCCAAGTCATTGTCTGCTTACACCTGTAAAACAGATAGATAAAATGAGGCTAAGACCAATCAAAGTTTGTTGCCCACAATCTCATGGTGTGCCACTGAGTGCCTGTAATCAGAAAGCATTGGATTCAACAGCAGTACTTCTGGTGCTTAAGATGAGCACTGAGTAAAGGCAGGGGCTCTGCTTCAGATGAGCATTGAGTAAAGGCAAGAGGAGTCCTCTGGCATCTTTTGCATCTGTCCAGCATTTAAAAGCAAGGTGGTATGGTCTAAACTAAAGTGAATGTTTTCTCTTGTATTGGGGCTGTTGAATTGTTAATTCATACTGATATCACAAAATCAAAATCAAAAAGAAAATACCTTGTTCTATAAATCAAACATAAAGAGCTGAGATGCAGTTTCAATGTTTGGTTGGGGTTTTTTTCCTCTCTTAGCTGCCTACATCTAAGATGATGGATAACTGTTTTAAATCAGCTGCTCATCAGGAAATAGGAACAAGCTCAGTATTGTAGCCTTAGCTGATGTGTAATTTTGACACATTTTCAAATCTTGACTGTGTCTGAACTGTGCTATTGCAGCCTTGCATTATTTACTGCAAATTAAAAGGAATCAACCTGCTCTTTAGAATGCACCTTCCCTTTTAATGTTGCTAAATGTTATATTATCTCCTGTCTTTTTCATGAAAGAAAATAAGCTTTGACCACTTAATTGATTAATTCTGGGGAGCAAATGCTGCACAGGGACATTTTCGTCAGAGTCAGTCGGGTTTTTGTTTGAACTGACAGTTGTTCAGTCTTTTGTAAATACTGCAGTAAAATGAAAAAAGGGAATATGAACTCAGTTCTCCAAAGGTTACCTGACTAGTCCCACTAAATTACATTGAGATTTTCAGACAGGACAGGTTTGTGTGATCTGACCTTGCATAAGATACACAGAAAAAAAAAAAAAAAGAAGAAGAAATGGAATAATATTAAGTCTAAACTCCAACTAGAAGGTTTTCCTGCAATGGCGGAGATGAAATGCTGTCAAGAAAGCAAAAACCATGCATGAACAATATACATTTCCACTAAGGCTACAATATACCATTCTGATGGGCAGCTGTTTAAAATATTTGTCAGCTGCATTCCAGGGGAAAAATGATAAAAATTGAAAGAAGCTGAAGTATTTGTCACATCTCAGCTCTTTGTTTGATTTATCAAATTAGATACTTTCTCTTTGCTTCTGATTTTGTGATATTAGTATGAACTAACAGTTCAGCAGCCCCAGTATGAGGGAGTGTTCACCTTGTTGCAGATTTCTGTTTAAAGACAGTATGGCTGTAGAGCATAGTCTGGCTTTGAGGAGCAGGACTGAGGATGAACATACCAGAGGACTCCTCTTGCCTTTACTCAATGCCCATCTGAAACAGAGCAAGCACTTTCTGATTACAGGCCCTCAGTGGCGTCCTGTTTCACCTTGAAAGCAAGGCTTGTCTAGTCTGTGCTCCTGTTACGCAAAAGGGGTGAGCAGATGCTGACTTCTCAGGGAAATTAAGGCCAGGACAAATCAATAAAGCATCTGGCCTGATGTGCTACATACCCTATAATCTCATGCAGCTTGGAACATGAGTTTAATAAAAACCTATCTCTGGAAATGCCTTTGGTACTACTGTGAAGACAGTAAAAGGTAGAGAATTTGTCTTGTTCCTTGATATTGTGTCACTATAGTTAATCTGACATTGTTGACAAGCTGCAATATTTTTCTGATTTGAATTTATCCTTTTTACTTTCCAGAAGTGAATATGCCGTTCTCCACTAGAGTAAAAAGCTCTTTAGTCCTAAAGCCCTTCTCTCCTTGGAGAAGACTGATCAGCTCACCTGATGCTATTATTTTTAGCAAGCTAAACAGACTGAACTCTTTAAATTATGCAGTTTTATTATAACTTGAGTCTTTTTTCTTTTTTTTTTTTTCCTTGTTTTTGAGGTAATCCTTCAGACTTGCTGATACACACTATGGTCCAGCTACAGGCAGGTCAGATATCTGATGAAGACGTTGCTGCTCAGATGTGTTCCTGTCTCTTGTTGCTCATTATTTTGGGTGTCAGGCTTCTGCTCAGGTTAACCTTTGCCTTCAAATCTGCTTACAGACAGGATCCCTTGAGCTCAGACATGCTCACTTGTGATAGATTCTATTTTGGTGTCTGAAAGAATTTCAAGGAGCAGACAAAGAGACCAGAAGGATCCTGTGACTCAAAACCAATAGAAGTTGCTCCAGACTCTGAGGGACACGGCAGAATTGCTTCGGGCAGCTACCACCATCCACACTGCTGCAATTGATGTCATATGCCAGAGCCTCTGTGTGCACAGCCTCTTGCAAAGGACGGAACAGATTACTGTTTTGGGAAGCCCAGATATAAAGAGTAGGAGATAGGTCAAATAGTGGCAGATCATGGGTCTCGTTTCTGTGTTGCATGCATTAGCTTAACTTAAGGTTAAGCTCTGGGTGCAAGCCATTCTATCATGTGAATTTCTTCACAACTCTTGGGATTTTGGCAAAAGTTGAAGCCAGTCTAGTGACAAGACAAGCAACTGAAACTTTACAATATTTAACTTGGCCAGAGAGGAATTCTCCACTGATATTCTGGCTACTTCATTGGCCCAAGTAAAAGCCTCCTAGGAGACCTTCCCAGATAGTGAGCAGAAGTACCTTCTCAAACAATACTACACTAGGTTTTAAAAGATAGAGAAAATGAAAATAAAAAATAATCCCCAAAGCTCACAGCAGCACTGCACTTTCTTTCCATCCCATGCAGGGATGACAGTTCAGTTACTCCTTCCCTCTGCAGCACTCTCTGCAGCGCTCACCTTGGAAAGGGGGAGAGAGACATGGCAAAGAACCAAGGTGAATTTGGAAGCATGACACAGGGAGATGGATGAGAACTAACAGGGGGCAGGGGACTGAAGATGCATACATGGGTTCTTAGTCACTGTGGTGGGCAGAACTGAGGCAGGGGGAAGACTGATGTTTGGTCTGCAGGCAAGAATGATATGGAAGTTGTGGAAGAGAAGTAAATGTCCAGAAGGAGGCACAAAGGCGTGAGGGAGGAGGCATCTGAAGCACTTCTCAGTAAACAAGAGTGACTGGATATTTGTTACAAAGACATACTGAATATGGTCAAAAGGGAGACTTAAAACTTGAAAGTCAGGTTGAAATTCACTGTGTAAGACTTCAATAGCATATAAATAACAAAAATCAGATGCCTAGAAAAGAGAATTACAGTGGGAGCAACACAAAGTGATACTTTCCCAAAATACACTTCCAACCAGACTTCCTGAGCCAGAGGTGATACCCTTGCATTAAAAAAGAATACCTCAGTAGTTTTCCCTTCCATCAGTTTGTCTGGTCTCACCTTGATCCTGTCTGGATTTTCAGCATCATCCTGTGGCAGGGAGCAGATCTTTGCTTCAGCTGTCCTTACCTAACACTCTTCCCAAGCGCTACTAGGAACAAGGACAGTGTCACGTACGTGATCAGGTACTGGGTCA
Source organism: Lathamus discolor (assembly GCF_037157495.1). NCBI lineage: Eukaryota > Metazoa > Chordata > Aves > Psittaciformes > Psittacidae > Lathamus > Lathamus discolor. The sequence continues at coordinate 78,916,690 of NC_088884.1, read as the reverse complement.
AGGCCATTTGAGCAAACAGAATCCTCTCTCCAAAGATGTCACAGTGGAGGAGCACATAGTTACCTGGGACATGGTCAAAAGACAAGGCCAGTCTTTCCATTGACTCTGTCTTCATTTCAGGTCTGTATCCTAAAGGAGAGAGTTACTTGCTGCTGTCTTAATTTATGATTTGTTTAAAAGTATCCCATCTGTTCAGGTTGGTGCTTTGTTTCATACACATTTAAATTACTGCTGAATGTACTTGGTAGAGTGATGATTTTGGAAATAGTGGGTTTTAATTTCTTCTGTGCTGTGTTTTTTACAGAGATCAGCACAAAAAGGCAAAACACAACCAACTGTGACAGAATATATAAAACAGCATGAGCTGCCTACGGAAAAATGAAAACAGTCCAAAATAATAGAGACCAACGTGAATCATGACCAATAAGCATATTTGTTACAATAAACATGTCATCGGTGTCAGATAAACAAATCACAAATATTTATTAAGATAAGAAACAGATTATTAATAGACATCCCAAATTCAAATCATGTCCTTCAGTCCTAGTAGATAGGAATTAGCAGCCAAGTCTGCCAGAATGAATCTGGCACTCTCACAGAGGTCTTCATACCTAACGAATATAAAAATAAAGAGAGTACAAAGAAGGAGAGAGTAGACAAGTTGGGTTTTTTTTCTCTTCTACTAGTCTGACATAGTTTAGAGAGATCAAGCTGCATTAGTGCTACTAAAGATGATATAAGCATGACGATAACAAGAAAAAACTACAGGCAGAGTTGAGGGAGAGGCTTCCCCAGTAGCTGCAATTCTGACCCCAATCCTATAAGCTGCTCCAGGCAAGCAGGTGCATGAGGCCTCATTTTGAAATCAGTGGGTTCAAGCCAAGCATAAAAATCTGTCTGGTCAGAGCGTCAGTCTGCAGTTTCCATTTACCTCCTTTTGCCATTCTTTCAGATGCAGATAATGCTGATATGGTGTGAGTGCTGACATTATGAAAAAACAGAAGAGTATAACAGTATTTATTCTTCCACTCTGGTGGTTGCAGGATGAAGCCTGTCAGTTTAAAAAGTGAGCCAAAGTTAATTTTCAGGAGGAGCTAAATAAAAGCAGTTGTTTCTTAATGCAAACCTGGCACTAGTACATCATGCAGTTGATGGATATATAGTCCTTAGCTACTGGAAACTGAGTGGCTGAGGCTGTAGCAGCAGTTTCACAGCATAGTTTTCAGGACACAAACAGTATTACATCAAACTGAACAAAATAGGCATGTAAAATACTGAATGTGACTGAAACAGTATTGGTTTTGGCATTATATTTTTGTGTTCCCTTCCCTTCTGTGTAACATCTACATTGCTTTTCTAGTGGTTCTGGGGCAGTGGTGAATCATAGAATAGTTATGACTGGAAGGGACCTTAAGATCATCTGTTTCCAACCCCATGCCATGGGCAGGGACACCTCCCACTAAACCATGTCACCCAAGGCTCTGTCCAACCTGGCCTTGAACACATCCAGGGATGCACCGCCAGGGATGGAGCATTCACAACTTCCATGGGCAGCCCATTCCAGTGCCTCACCACCCTAACAGGAAAGAACTTCTTATATCCAATCTAAATTTCCCCTGTTGAAGTTTGAACCCATTACCCCTTGTCCTATCACTACAGTCCCTAATGAAGAGTCGCTCCCCAGCATCCTTGTAGGCCCCCTTCAGATACTGGAAGGCTGCTATGAAGTCTCCACGCAGCCTTCTCTTCTCCAGGCTGAACAGCCCCAACTTCCTCAGCCTCTCTTCATACGGGAGGTGCTCCAGTCCCCTGATCATCCTCGTGGCCCTCCTCTGGACTTGTTCCAGCAGTTCCATGTCCTTTTTATGTTGAGGACACCAGAACTGCACACAATACTCCAGGTGAGGTCTCACAAGAGCAGAGTAGAGGGGCAGGATCACCTCCTTCGACCTGCTGGTCACGCTCCTTTTGATGCAGCCCAGGATACGGTTGGCTTTCTGGGCTGCGAGCGCACACTGAAGCTGGCTCATGTTAAGTTTCTCATCGACCAACACCCCCAAGTCCTTCCCCACGGGGCCGCTCTGAATCTCTTCTCTGCCCAGTCTGTAGCTGTGCCTGGGATTGCTCCGACCCAGGTGTAGGACCTTGCACTTGTCGTGGTTGAACTTCATAAGGTTGGCATCAGCCCACCTCACAAGCGTGTCAAGGTCCCTCTGGAGGATATGAAGTACTTTACAGTGACAGAGACAAGGTGGAGTATTGTGCCACCATTTGTATTACTATAGGCCCAAAATAAAACCAGAAGCTCTCAATAACTGTAAATACCAGTAAGCATAATAAGAGGTAAGTGCTGCCCTACTCCCCACTGGAGCTAGTGCCATCACTGCCAGGCCAGTTTGAATTTTAAGGAATATTCTTGTAGCTGGTTTATATTTTCATTTGTTTTCTGATAAGTTGTACTTACTCATTTTGAGATAACCCCCCCCCCAAAAAAAAAAAAAAACAAACCTCCTCTTCCTTTATGTTTATATATTTGGATCCTTTCAGGTATTCCTTCCCATCCACAGCAGTTGTTTTGTGATGGTCCTGAGTTCTTTTGACTCTTTTTTTCTTTACAAGCCAGCTTCTTGCCTCTAATGCTGTTTGACTTACCTGCCCTGGCCATCTCTGTGCTTAGGCTACTTCCCTGCATGCTGGAAAGAAAGGTCAAGTCTGTAAGTCCCCTGCACCGTACACGTCATATCCACAACTGCCCACTGTAAAGGCAGGAGTACCCCAAGGCTTTGCAGGCAGAGGAGATCTGTGCTGTCTCACCCTTCAGAGGAGATGCAGCTTGTTTTTAGCAATCCAGCTCAGCACCTTTGCCCAGCAGCAAAATACTTAGACAAACATAGATAGGCTCCCTTGAACAAACTTAGAGGATTTCTGGGCTCAACCCTGATTCCCTGCATTCAGTGGGAAATTCAAGGACATATTCATGATTCGTATAGATCTGAGAACATGTCTTTCGTTGTTATTGAAGCTCAGCCTGAGCTGAGAGGTTAGGAGCTTGACTGTGGTCCTGTCTTCCTTATCAAAATTCTTGGTTCCTGGCTCATGTTAGTGGATGTGCCATGTTGAAATAGATGTAGTGAATTGTTGGTCATAAACTGTTTATTTTCTAATAGAAATATTCAGTCAATGCAAAATTATTTGTGAATTTGAGATGTACTCACTGAACATTTTGGACATCTAAAACAATGAGGAGAACTTCATAGGAATGCCAAAATGCTTCTTTTCCATGTAATTTTAAACAAATTTTTTGGATGTCCTGGATGAGGTCATAAGGTGGCGAGGACAGAGGGAAGTCCTACACCATCACCCATCTGCCATCCTGTTCAGCAGCTCCTGGGGTCAGGACGCTCACATGGACCATGACTGAATGATGGCACATGCCACAGGGGTGCACAAATGCAACCTGTTTCTCAGGAAAGAGGCTTTACCATTGGAGCAAGGTGCACTCCCCTTCCATGCTCCCCAGTTTGTATGAAACTCCCCAGACTTGTAAGTCTTGAGGGTAGGTTTTTCCTAAGCCCTTCTCCCAAGAACAGGGAAAAAAAGAAAACCTGGAGTAGTTATTTATTGATGCTTAACTTTACCATTTTTAAAAGAATGAGCAATGCAGTTTAGCTAGCACATAGAAGTACTAGTAGAAATATTTATTAAATGAATGCAGTGGTTTCATTATGAAACAATGACAAAGATACTGTTAAAATGGATGTTGTGTTGCACACAGTATTATTTCTGCCTGTTCATATCTCTCTAAAATGGAGGGGGGAATTAAAAGCTGAAGTGGGAGATATATCCTACTGCTTTGTAAATGAAAAGAAAGATTGTATCTGTAGGTCTTAGAAATAGAAATAAGTAGGGACCTGACGATGCAATACAGATGCAAAATAAATTCATGCTTCTAGAGAAAAATCTTGTGAAATTAACATGGCACCTTGGTATACAGTTATTACAAGGCTGTTAATATGGCATAATTTTAAGGACCACCAGGAAATTTGGCCTGCAGCACAGAGGCATTCTGATATGGTAAGCTTTGAAATGAAATGACTTCATGTGAATACTTAACAGCAATAGAAAGCATTTGAAAGATTGAAATGCAAGAGTAATAACATCACTGGAAATGTTTAGCATGTATTTCACTGCTCATTCAGGAAGAAAATATTTCACATAAGAATTTCAAGTTTTTGCTAGATTTGCAATTGGGTAGAAATTGGAAAAACATCTCTGAAGGTGACACATGAGCTCTTTTATTAATCCAGTTGTTTGGGTTTATTGTATATACCTGGAAAAAGAATGGCAGAACTAAATTTGGTCCCAAACAAACAAATAGTTTATTTTTTTACCCTAAAACTATGGATTTTAAATTATTTACCAAATGCAATAAAATCTGTGATTTGAGGTTGACTTTGGAAAGAAGCAGGGTTTCATTTTTTGGTTCAACAACTGAATCAAATAACCAATTATCCACACAACCCAGCTATTTGAACACCCCCTTAAATCCTAAAAGAGGAGCTTGCCATTAGCAGCAAAGAGTTCAGATAAACTTCTTCTCACAGGGGTAAGTCTCAGGGAATATTGATTTCTGTTATTTAGGGTTTAGATTTGAAAAGATGAAAAATTGTTTCAAGCTTGAAACTAACTCTGCAGGAATAAGCTTTTATTAAAGGAATTTTTTCGGTGCACGTTTTTCTTTACCACGTATTACATCATTTTCTGAAATATGTTTCTAGAGGGCAATGTCAAAAGTACGATTACATGGTGCAGGACTGAGTCCTAATTGATGGTGACAATAATTGAAACGAATTATTTCATGAAAAATTCAATTTTTGGTTTTTTTTTTTTTTTTGTGGGGTGGTTGATGTTTTTGGGTTTTTTTGAAATTTCACCCTCATTATTCTGTTTGGAAACATTCTGTCCTAAAACGTATTGAGTGTCCTGCTGTCACTAGTAGGCAAACATTTGTCAGTAGGTTCTTAATACACATTAATATTTTCAGTAGGCTTTTAATAGAACATCTTTCTCTCTTCAGTTATATTTCACTCTAATCTTTAATGTAAAGTTGTGTTCCATCTCGTTTCATGCTTCGCTTTTTATTAACTTTCCAAATACATTCAGAAATCCCCTAATTTGTGTCCAGCAATGACTTCTGTCTCAAAGCATTAAATGTGCATTTAAACATACTGAAGCTAATGTAGGAAACAGATAAAATACTATTAAGAGTTCCTGGATTAAATAGACGTGATTTGAAAAATATGAATTTTTAAAAGAGCCATTTAAAAAAAAAAAAAAAGGAAGTAATGTTCTTGAAAATTATTTTTTCTATTAGGAATTAAAAGTCCAGAAGATTAGGAAAAAAAAAAAAAGGCACGTCCAAAGTCATGCAGAGAATGCAGTGGATTTTCATCAGAATGCTGACATTTCTTTCTTTCAGAATGGCAAAAAACCCCAAAAGCAACCTGGAAACAAGGTCTAATATTTAGCACCCACATTACTCTAAAGAAACTTAATGGGTAATGGGTTAAAACTTAAACAGGGAAAGTTCAGTTAGATGTAAGGAAGTTCTGTACTGTGAGGGTGGTGAGGCGCTGGAGCCGTTTGCCCAGAGAAGCTGTGTCTGCCCCATCCCTGGCAGTGAGTGTTCAAGGCCAGATTGGATGGGGATTGGAGCAACCCAGTCTAGTGGAAGTTGTCCCTGCCCATGGCAGGGGTTTGGAACTAGATGATCTTAAGGTCCCTTCCAACCCAAACTGTTCTATGATTTAAGGTGCTCAGAACCAAGAGAATGATGATCACAACTTAATAAGATGGTATCCGGTAGTTGTATTCATCCCTGGCTGAAGGATCCTTGGATCCTTAATGTCTTCTTCATGTCACCAAAGGGGATTAGTCAGTTTGTGACAACTCCAAACTTCATCACAGCAATAGAAGAATGGCCAGCAATGAGGTTCATGTCTGAAACAAGGTGGAGAACGTTTAGATAGCTGACTTTTGGGTTGGATATGCAATGGTAACTGGGACTGCATGGCAAATAGCAGGGTGTCTGAGAGTGCTGCAGATTCTGTGAGGTTTGTATGTGTTGACTTTAAAATTAAACAAGTAATCTGTGCCTGTTAGTAGCATGATTAAGTGAATGCCTTAGAATACTTGTTTCTTTTCTCTTATGACTATGGCTGTTCTTCGTATTTCTCCCTTTATGTTTTTTTTTTAAAGGCCTGGTATAGGATGTTTGATCTCTTGCCAGGTAGACCAGCAGGAATACTCTGTTCACTTATGCAAGAAGCATGGATTTGATCCCTAACTCTTGTTACCATGCTCCTAGGAATACACGGTTACAAAAATAAAAGCATTAGCCTGCAGCCCTACTGCTATGTGCTGTGCTCTCCTCAGATATCACATGTCAGTGAGGTCAGCCCTGCTCAGGACTCACAGTGCTGGGGGTGCTGGGGGGATGTGGAAAGGAGACACAGAATAAAAGAATGTGTGGGAATCACTGTCCTCATCTGTGCTCCATGCCAGGGAGTTTCTACTCTTGTCTATTTCTTTGCTACCTTTTTTCTCCTCAGATTACCATTATTTCATATATGTACTTTGTTTTCTTTTTTTCTCGAACAAAGGCACTTACTGAGAGTACACAAATTTGTGTGGATGCAATGCTAAGAATGACATTTTGGAATTTGTAGCTAAAAGTCTTCCCAGCAACACTTAGGACGGAGACCTTTGCAGTCCAGCCCTTCCTTACAGCCTGCTTCAAGGGGCATCAATACGAGACGTGTCCAGTGCAGCTTTAAAAAACGGTACCATTTTAACCTATTATAGTAACATACAGGTTATTTGATACTCATGTGTGCACTAAAGAAGTTGCATTGTTATTGTTAATCATGTGTGTTTTTTTCCAGCACTGCCTGAGAAGCAGCCACAGCCCAAGCCCTGCATGAAACATTGCAGCACACTGTGCCCTGGAGAACTTACAGTCTGACACGCATTGCAGGCACAGGATGTCAGAAGGGCTTTGGCACTCATGAAGAGTAAGTTATGTGATGCTGGTGAGTGATGCTTAAAGCTGTGATTCCAGGGCTGAGGAGAAGGCTTGGATGATAGGGAAGAAAAGGTAGAACCAGAAGGGGTTGAGGAGGGGAATTTGACAAGAGTGGCAGAGAAGGCAAAAAGGGACAGATTACAGAATCACTGCATTACAGAATGGTTTGGGTTGGAAGGGACCTTAAAGACCATCTAGTTCCAACCCCCTGCTATGGGCAGGGACACCCTCCAGTAGACCAAGTTGCTTAAGGCCCTGTCCAACCTGATGAAGTCAACGGCGAAGGAAGGGATCCTTCAGGATAATTTATATGAGGCAAGGAGCAGCAGCCTCTCAGTCTTGCATCCATCACTCAGGTACTGTGCTTATGCTGCATACAGTACATAGCATATTACTTTTGTCTCCCAAATGGCAGAACATGGTTTAGTTATGTCTACATTCAACATTGTGTAAGCATATACTGATGGCTAGCATGCATTCAGAGGAGGTGCTCATTGTCACCAGACACAGAACAAGGGACAGGTATTTAAGGAGGACAAGGATCCTGCCTGTTCTTCCAAGGCAATGCTACAAGCAAAACATCAGCATCAGACCTGAAGCAAAACCTGAGTTCCAAACACTCCTAAATGTTAGGTGAGATGAACCCTATGTCCAACTGGAATAGCAAAACATTCCTTGGATGTGAAAAACTGCTAAACAAGAGGGCTCTCTGGAGTAAAATCTGATCTGTTTTCTGGCCCTGTCCTGAGGGTGGAAAAGCAACTCAGCCAGTTCTGCCTGAATGTTTGACAAACACTATTCAACAGACTATGAAGTATTTCCAGCATCTTCAGAACACACAACCACAGCAGCACTTTGTATGCTCCTCACCTTCATTTTTACATTTTCTCTTCAGGTTCTGAGTTTTATGTTATTAAATTTTAGTGTAAAACATTGTAATAAATAATAAGTAGCAACATTTTCCATCCTAAAGATATCAAAGATGGGAAAATATTATTGTTTCCATTTTTCTAGTGAGGAAAGTGAGGCTTTAATTACTTGCCCAAGGTGACTTTGCTCAGTAAAAGCTACTGCAGCAAGAGAAAGAGCAAATTAATTTAACGTTTTGAAGGTTGGGATTGTTAGTTTGCTTTTTTTTTTACTTGAGAAAAAGCACTGTGGTAGGAAAATGCAGTTTCAAAAAAGCGAAAATGAGCTCAAACATAATGTCTATCTAAAAGGGTTGGCTTTTGCACATGAATTTGTGGCTGCAACACAACAGATGAGTGATCAGTTTATCTATAGATAATTGAAATGAGCCTACATGAAAAAAAGAGTTCTGGATTCTGGGCAGAGTGGAAGCACATGAATACTGTGGTGATGGAAAAGCTAACAGGCAGACTAAGCGCTCTAGACAGTTAGCCAGAGAGTGGTGTGCAAAAGCACAGAAAATGTGATGTGCCCTGAGCAGCTCTGGATCAGCCAGTTGTTCAGACAGGGGATTCTGCAGGCAGCTAAGAGCAAAGCAGAGCGTGCAAAGCCTCTCCACAGCCTGCAAGAAGACTGGTGGAAACATCTGGCTTTATTTATTCAATGGGCCAAGAGCAAAAGCAGGTCTGACTGGGGGGTGGGAGGATCCAGGTCACTATCTTGCCACAGCAGAACAAGTGACTGAAAGTGGCACTGCCACCATGCATACACAGCACCTCTCTTCAGCTCCCCCCTCCCAACTTGTGATTCCTGCTGGAATTGACTTGAACAATTGCTCTAGGGAAACCAGGGGGCATTTTCCAAACCAGTAGTTAGCACGTTTCCTAACTGCAAAGCCTCTGCCATGCTGTCATGCATGACCTGGCACACCACAAGGCTCTGCTTTTTGCACCCTTTGGAAAATCTTGTCTTCCTGACTGGCCTCTGTATCAACCTTCCTGTACCTGGGCAACAGTGGGGATTAGTGATGCTTTCATTAAGGGAGAAACATACTCTGTGTGATTTTGTTATTGTTGGCTGGGACTTGCCAGTACAAAGCAGTAGCAGGGTGAGCTTGGTGGCCAGTGGTGCCAGTCGGCTCCCCTGAGCGCAGTCCCTGCTTAAGCAAAAGGGTCCTGTCCTCGTGACCACTGAAAATGAGCCAGTGAGAGGTTACGAAATGTAGCCAGTGAACTTCGTTCTGGAGAGAGAAGAGATGGTGTCCATTTCTTTCTGCCTGATCTCCACCAGCCAGTAGCATGTGCTGAGACATGCAACCAGCCAGAGGCTAGTGCTTCTGTGGTTGAATTGAACACTGTATTCAGCAGCTGCTCTACTGATTTGCCTCCAGACCCTTTCTGCAGTGTTGTTTGCAACCACTCGTGCCTGGATAGATAGTTCTTGCCTTCACAGGAAAAACATTTGATATATGACAAAGTTACTGTGATTTACAGCCTCTCACCCACTACCAGAGTCTTTCCAATTCTTTCTCCAATCCAGTGCTACCGTATCACTTCTCATGTGCAGCTCACTGTACACATGCTGCTCCATCGCCTCTCTGCCTGCCTGGCTTGAGGTTCACTGCTTCTCCTTTCTCCATGTTAGCTCTCTTTTTGCCTTTTAATGGTGGGTTATCCAACCTGCTGGCTCTTCTTCCTCAGGGTGGCTGGGAAGGGAACACAGGAAGGGGCTGTGTCAGTCTGCCATCACTTCTTGCATTCTCTGAATTTGATAAAGGCATTGAATTGGATTTTTACCCAAGCAGCAGCAAGCATTTGGAGGGCTTTCCGTCAGTGGTATATAAATAAAAGTGAATCAGAATAGATTGGATTGTTGCTTCTTACATCCGCTTCCTTATTTTGTTTTTGACAGGTCCTGACACCCACACAGAGGCTCCTTGCTCAGACTCGGCTAGATCTGAGGTTTTTGTCTGCTTTAAGTTTTTGGCAGGATTTTTCATTCCTTATAACCTTCTTTCTTCATTGGGGGATTTCAGTAGCTCTTACTCTGGTCCTTAGCTCTTAGGCCTAGTGCCTTTATGCTCTCCATACTGATGGGTCTTACCAAGCCCATCATTAAAACATCACAGAGGCAAGCACTGCACCCTCCTGCAGGCTCTGAAATGGGGAAGCTGCTGCTGCTGGCTCCAATCTCCTGTGCAGCTCCACCAGGTCTAACATCACGGCCCTGCTTCAGGCTGTGTGTATAGAATCATAAGATGGTTTGGACTGGAAGGGACCTTGAAAGCCACCTGGTTCCAACACTTGCCATGGGCAGGGACACCTTCCACTAGACCAGGTTGCTCCAAGCCCCATCCAACCTGGCCCATCCAACCTGGCCTTGAACACTGCCAGGGATGGGGCAGCCACAGCTTCTCTGGGCAACTTTTGCCACTGTCTCACCGCTCCCACAGGGAAGAATTTCTTCCTAATATATAATCTAAATCTACTCTCTGTCACTTTAAAGCCATCCCCCCTTGACCTGTCACTACATGCTCCTGTAAAAGGCCCCTCTGTAGCTTTCCTTTAGGCCCCCTTTAGGTACTGGAAGCTGCTCAAATGTTTCCCTAAAGCCTTCCCTTCTCCAGACTGAACAAGCCCAACTCTCAGTGTGTCTCCATAGGAGAGGTGCTCCAGTCCTCTGAGCATCTTTGTGGCCTCCTCTGGACTTGCTTGAGCAGGTCCACGTCCCTCTTGTGTTGGGGGCCCCAGAGCTGAACACAGTACTGCAGATGGGGTCTCACGAGAGCAGAGTAGAGGGGTAGGATCACCGCCCTTGACCTGCTGGTCACGCTCCTCTTGATGCAGCCCAGCACACAGCTGGTTTCTGGGCTGTGAGCACACACTGCTGGGTCATGTTGAGTTTCTCATCACCCAACTCTGCTTCCCACCTCAGAGAAGTGGAACCAAGCAAAGAATCTGCACAGGCAATTTCTGTAATGGATTTACCTTTCTTCCCCCTAATTGAATATGCATGAGTGGGTCCTGATGTGTTCAAGTGCATTCACTGCTTGAAGAGGCTTGCCTCATTGTTTTCCTTGTGTACTGTTTTTAATGCTACATATCAATCACAAATGTTCCCTGTGTGCATTCAAAAACTGGTATTTGCTATTCAAATAGTGTTAAGTTGTAAGTACCTAAGTCCTGAGAATTTATTTCTGATCCTGAAATGGATGAGCATGCAAATACCCCTGTCATGTGTAGCATATACCCCTTGAAAATGTGGATTTTTATATTTACAGATGCACTCTTCAAATTCACTTTTCGTAAGCATTTGTGCTGGAAGAACCTGGTTGCCTGAATGCGTGCATGAAGGAGAGTATAAAAGCGACACAAGAACAAACAAGTAGAGTGTACTTAAAAATATCCACTATTTTACGAAGTCAATTTTTAAATTGCTTAACTCTAAACATGAGCACTGGAGAGAAAACAAGTGTATGAGTCAGAGATCCCCCTTTTGCTTGCCACACTCTGTACATGGCAGCAGAAAAGCAGCCAGGCTCAGAAGCAGGGCTGAATGTGGCAACTAAAAAACATCCGTGGGGTTTTCCCTAAATCCATGACTCTGCAGCATATGGCAGGGACCAGAACGAGTGCTGTGCAAATGCCACCTTCTCTTTGCAGTGGGGTCCTGCTCACAGAACCGGGAGCAGGGGTAAGGGCCCCTCTGTGAAGGCATGCTAGAGGCACATCACCTCCTCACCAAGGCAACCAGCAGTGCTCCAAGGAGCCTCAGCAGGGTCCTTGTGCTGCCTCTGCCCTGTTGTGGGGCAGGCAGATGACTGTCTCCTCCTGCCCACTCCCTGCGACTCAGGCCAGCACAGAGGCTGGGCCACAACAGCCCCATGCAATGCTACAGGCTGGAAAGGTGCTCGGTTGAGAAGGATCTGGGGGTGCTGACAGAGCTGAACAGGAGCAGCTTGTGCCCAGACAGCCAAGAAGGCCAATGGCATCCTGGCCTGTATCAGCTATAGCATGGCCAGCAGGGCCGGGGCAGTGATCATTGCCTGTGCTGGGCACTGGTGAGGCTGCACCTCGAACCCTGTGTTCAGCTCTGAGCCCCTCGCAGACATGGAGGAGCTGGAGTGGGTCAAGAGAAGGGCAGTGGAGCTGGTGAAGGGTCTGGAGCAGAAGTGTGATGGGGAACGGCTGAGGGAACTGGGGTGTTTGGTCTGGAGGAGACTCAGGGGTGACCTTATCGCTCTCTACAGCTACCTGAAAGCAGGTTGTAGTGAGGTGAGCGATGGTCTCTTCTTCCACATAAGTGACAGGACAAGAGGAAACAGCCTCAAGCTGCACCAGGGGTGGTTTGGAGTGGGTATGAGGAGCAAGCTGTTCACAGAGAGGGTGCCCAGGGCAGTGGCGCAATCACCGTCCCTGGCGGTGTTCAGAAACCGTGTAGCTGAAGCAGTCAGTGACACGGTTAATGGTGGCCTTGGCAGCCCTGCGGTAACGGTAAGCCTAATGATCTTAGAGCCAGCAGGGCTTCAAGCAGGGCACACAGCTCAAAGCCATTCCCCGCAGCGCTCGGGCAGCGCACCGGGCAGGCGGCTCCGGCCTCACGAGATCACCACCCCCGCCCAGCCGCCGGGGGGCGCCCTAGGCGCGGCGCGGCGCCCCGCCCTCCAACGCGCGCACGCGCAGCTCCGCCCCTCGCCCTGCGGGGAGGTAAACTCGCCTTAGCCTGCTCGGGGTGCCCTGGCTGGGCGGAGATGACGTCGAACTAAGGGCGGAAGCGGTGCGGGGGGCGCTTCCTGCTTGGCGGCAGGGCGGGGTTGGGTGGCGGCAGGTGAGGGGCGCGCGGTGTGTCCGGGAGTGCGCGCTGCGCGGTCTCGCTTCCCCTCCCCTCCCTGCCTCCCTCCGCGATCCTGTTTCCGTGCTCCGCCGGTCTGCTCCCGGCCCGGCCCGGCCCGCGGGGGCAGCAGGAGGCCGGGGGTGCTGACGGAGCGGGGCGGCTTTGGCTGGACCCGGCGGCGCTCGGAGCCGGGGCTCGGGGCGGTGCCCTGTGAGGGGCTGTCGAGGGGTCTGCGGCCCGACAGCCCCCGGTGAGGCGCTTCTGGTGGCTATAAGCTCCGTCTGCTGGGGACCCCGTGAGGTCTTGGTAATGTGATGTGAGCGGCAGGCAGGACCTGTTCGGGTGGGACAGCTGGTTTGGAAAGTCTTTTGTTACACTTGCTACGGCGTGCTTCGGTGCTGAGCCGTGGAATTGGTTGGAAAACCCGTAAGGCGAGCATGGAGTATGGGAATCTCAACTTGGCGGTGGTGTACGGGACGCTCGTACTTAATGTTACGCTTCGGGGATTGAGAAGGGCGATGCCGTCCCTACATGTAGGTTAGGTACCCTGAAGGGATGGGCAGCTGGGTGCTGCAGCCTGAAGGGGGTCACAAAAATGAGGAAAAGGTGTCTAAGATAGGAGGTTAGAGGACTCTGGTGTGTGGGTTACATGCTTTTCCTTAGAAAGCTAACTAATAGCTTATAACAGAGTTGTGGCTCTGATTCATAGTTTCATAGAATCATGGAATGGTTTGGGTTAGCAGGGACCTTAAAGATCATCCAGTTCCAGCCACTCTGCCATGGGCAGGGACACCTCACACAAGCCAGGTTGCTCAAAGCCCTATCCAACTTGGCCTTGAACTAGTGGCCCTTTAGCTATTCCAAGTAACAATTGGTTACTATTAACTGTCAGATAATTCAAAGAGCATCACAGATTAAGAAAAGCTTAACTTCTAGTCCATCAGTGCATCAACACAGTTTGCTGCCTGGAGTACTGACAAATTGGTTTTGATACAGATTGCCTTTAAGTTACACAAAGGCATGTTCCTCACACTTCTGAGCCAGTAGCTGTGGTGTTGTAACGATTCTCAAAATAAAAACTCATCAGTTTTTGCAAGGGAACCCAAATGCTGTTGTGATAAATGCTTTCATTGTGGTTTGGTTTTGTTGGGTTTTTTTCCTATGTTCAAAATAAAGAGTCAGACAACAGTAAAAAGACCACAGGGCTCATAGACCTATCTGTACACATGAAGAAAGGCTGTTAATGGCAGTGAATTTGCATCCAGCAGTAATCATCATTAGTCTTTTAGTAATCAACAGAAGTCCTGTTGTGAGACTTCCCCTTCTCCTTTTATTTATTTATTTTCAAATGGTGTAGCTCAGATGGAGTGGTTGGACAACATGTGGATTTTCCAAAAGGCCTTTTTCAGAAGAGGAGCCTTTTCATCCCTGAGACTTTAGGCCAGTTCTTGACTCTGCTTCTACAGTACAGCTTCCAGGAAGGAGGTGGGATAGTGCCGGCTGTGGTTGTGGCTATTCATGTGATTCAGGCAAATGACAGCTCAGAGTTTGCTTGAGATGACCTATTTATTTCATTTAGTTTGTGCAGCAGGTGTTGCTGGCAGTGATTTGCAATCAGATTGACCTGTCCTGGAGTAGATGAGGGAGAAGCTGAACCTGTCCCTATTTTTTGCCAGTTCTCTGAAATATAGAACCTCCCTTGAGCAGTGAAAGGAAGTGGAGTGGATAGTGCTGCTTTTGCCAGAGGCAACAGCTGGAAGCAGAATGACTTTGACATGTCCTTGTAGACCCTTTTTGCTTTTCAGTTGTCCAGGGAATCAGAGGTCCCTCTAGTCAACTGCCCCTTACTTGGACTTTCTTTTACCAAATTAGCTAAGGGCTAATAAGTTCTCCCGATACTTGGTTATGTTTGTCTTGTCTTGAGCAGTAAAGGTGGGATGTAAAGGTTGCCTGGTATACCTCTGTATTCCTGGAATGCTTTGCTGTGGGAGGAAACAGGAGCACCTGTCTCAGGCAGAAAAATGCCTGAGGCAGTCCCAGAGCAGAACAGTCTGGTGGTCTTAGCATCTGCCCTTCTTCTATCACTCTGGATATTCAAACTGGTTTTTTATATTTTATAGTGTGAGTTTATCTTCATTCCTTAAGATAAAAAGTGCTCTTTTCTCTTCTCTCAACTCAGGAGTTCATTGGCAAGAAAACTGAAAGCAGAGTCCCTGGGAAGTACTCCCGCAGTCTGGGTTCTGGTCATACCAGGTAACTGTGGTCACTGCACACTAAGTCTGAGCAGTAAAAGAGAAGGGTAGAAATGGAGGGCTGGGGGAAAATAGTACTGAGATAAGCCTGAAAGCAGGGCAGATTTATAAATATATATATAGAGAGATTTTAGATTAAAGTTGGTATGCAGAGGAAGAAGAGGATTACGTCTGAAACAAATGTTTCCCATGGCAGTGGTGTATGAGCTTTAAAGGGAATCATTTCTGTCACTCAAAAAGCAATTTCTGTAGCTAACCAGCTCTGCTTAGACCCCTTCACAAGATAACCTTTGCCAGAAAATAGCCCATCCAGCAGTTTCTGTAGTGGGTTATTGATTCCCAAGGTGTCATTCATTTGACCCAGCTTTTTGTCAGCTCCTGTCATCCAGGCCACACTGTAGGGCTGTTCCTTCTAGCAAATGTGAGTGGGCTTGAAGACCCTGTTAGTAAGTTTCCCTCATGTCATCTTGCAGAAATGTAAGCATTCCCTTTGCTTTTCAGTGTATAAGACAGAGAGGAAATGCTTTGGTTGCAGTTTGATTTGGTTGCTGCCTTCATTAAATATCATCTGTTGTAAGGCTGGGGGGATGTGAAAAATAGGACATCATTAGTTAGGATTTGTAGCAGTGAAATGTGTCAGTGGTCAGATCTGCAGCTAAGGTCGCTCTTCAGAGACTGAAGCTGACTTTGCTCTGGAGAATTAGAAAAAAATGGATCTTTTTGCTTGTTTGGGGGGTGGTTTTGTTTGGGCTTTTTAGGGTTTTTTGGTTTGGTTGGGTTTTTGTTTGTTTTTTTAGCAAGGTGCTGTGTTTTTTGAATTATGTATTTGTTGTGGTAAGATTGTAAGATTGAGCAGCTCCTCATTTTTCTGAACCAAACGTTCTACAGGAAGCTCTGCAGAGAGTTTCAGCTTAGCCTGCTTTTGGAACTAGTATTTAAGAGAACTTACTGCAGGGAAGTGGCCCTCCAACAGACTTTTTGCATAGCTTGTGGCTTCTGTGTACTTTAGGCATACAAATTCAAAGCACCCCCATTTAAGCAATTGAACAAAGAGCGGTGTCTTGGATGTTTGGGTGTAGCTGAGCTATTTGCTTAGGCTTCTTTCATAATAAATAATGAGGGGAAGGGAAAGCAGGCAATTAATTAGTGCAGTGCTTTTGGTCAGTTGTAGGTGCCTACCTTAGAATCAGATCAATTGTTCATTAGAGCACCTGATTGTCTCAATTAATGATGAGAGCCAAAGGTGACAGTTGCAGAGGGTTATCTGATTAACTTTAGATATCAACATCTGCTTATCAAAATGAGCTGTATGTACCCAGCTGAAGGAAGTCAGTTTCAGCCTGTGCTTAGAGGACAGGGCTTTCTCAGCAAGGTGATGCAGCCTGCAGCTTAGTTCCTTATGGCAGGGAGGACTGCTGTCTGTCTCACAAAGCTGAGCTCTGTGTTGAGAGGGAAGACTGCCTTCAAGTCAGTAGTGGCTTAGAGGCCATCTTAGCTTGTGGAGCAGAGAGGATTGAAGTGCACCTCTAAATTCTTTTAAGTCTCTACCTTTCAGATATTCTTATTAAGAAATAATTTAATGCAGTAGCATTCTGTCTTCTGGAGAGTTGACGACATCTGATTTTACATGATGCATCTTGAAATGTCAGGTATTTTGCAGTTTGCCAGGGAATTGCATATGCTATTGTAAAGCTGGGCTCTGAGATTTTAGATCTTGATTCTTTCTATTTAGCCTGAGTGGAATAGGGCAGTGTTGTTTGTGACAAACCAACAAATCTAAGTGGCTCTGAGTCATTTTTTGGGCTTATTTGAAAATAATTACCAAGTCTGTTGATGTATTTGATCCAAGAGACAATGCTGCTGGTGGGAAAACAAGTACTCCAGTTCATATGTATTTAGTTACTTGTCAATAATGTCTTTGCCTTAATGTCATATCCTCATAGATTTCATATGTCTTTAGTAGCTGCAATAATTATTGTTTATTTCAAAACAATGTCCGAGACAAAAGTTTTAGCAGTCCCTGGCTTCTTGAGAAGGGGCTGCCTTAATTAGAGGACTCACGCTTTCAGAAGTAGATTTTTGACAGTGCTTTTCCTTGGTAGATACTTACAGATAGCCTTTTATTCCAGAAACCGCAGGATAGGACAAACATGTAAGTAGCAATGGGTGTTTTTTTGGTGTCTGACACAACCTGTGGCCCAGGAAGCATGCTGCTATCAGACACCCAGTTTGCAGAAACTGCCAGTAAGCCACTCTTGTTGCAAAGCAGCCTATTATTGTGTTGCCTGTGCCCCTTAGGGAATTAACTGGGGGGAAAAAAAATGGTATTTTAGATGCAATTTTCCTACCAGCCTCTCTTGCTGTTTCCAAAAGTGAGTGTCTTTGTTGCATTACCTTAATACCTTTTTCTAATACAATATTAGTAGTCAGTTGGTTGAGCGAAACATATACTTGAAATTGATTGGATCTGGGGTACCTTTAATGCAGATGCCAAGGTGTGTTGGATTGAACTAGACAGCTCTTAGTAGAACATAGATTGAGCTAACATAAGGCAACCAGCACTGTAGCTGATGTTGTGGTGCAACTCAATGTTCTTTTGGTACCTGGATGTGTGAGCTACTGCATATGTGGTAACTGCCAGCAATTCCACGCCATTTGGATATGGAGAACTTAGGGGTTTGTATCACTGGGTAATCAGTGGCTGCATACTAGTGCAGAAGAAAAAGCTTTTGCTTTTCCTGCAGCTGCTGCTGGGACAGATGAGATGGGACTGCTTCAGTGATGGAATTCCCTCCTGCCATTCCGAGCAGAATATCAGCCCACAAGGTCAGGTTGTTCAGTGTGTGAAATGCAGTGTGAGCCCCTGAGTCCTGCTGAGTATCAGATCAGGCTCCTCAATGCTGCAGGGCCATGGTGTAACTGTGGGAGGCTACTCCTTTTAAAAGCATCTTGATTGTTCAGGCAGTCCCCTGTCAATGAGTGACTTGTGGAAGGCATGTAGCAGGATTCATTTCTACATGGACTTTTTTTGTGGTGGTTGTTCTGAGGTAACCCTGTACTGTAAGGACAGGCTGAAAGTACAAGGTTGAGTAAGTATCTCTTCCAAAAGATGGAGCAGAGGAGCAGAAATGGCTTTTACAGCAGTGGCTAGGTTAGCTTTGTGATGTAGATATGGCCATGATGTACTACCCTGCTCTGAGGGGGAGGGAGACTGACAGCTTCTGAAACTTCTCACTTTCCTGCACCCCTTGCCTGTCTCTGTGCCTGGGAGGCTCCAGCTGCCCGGTTTAATTCGCTCATGGAGAGTGAGCAGGGTGGGACAGCTGGAATGGAGAGATCTTTTGCTTCAGGAATCGTACTGGAAAGTAAAGTCCTAACTGATGCCAGGCCCTCCAAAAATGGAGAAACCCCACGCTTCATAGCTTTGTCTAAAAGAGCTACGAGAGGTCTTGAGACCCAAAACAATGTCTGCAGTGCAGTTTGGGGGTGCTACGAGACGTCTAGTAACGTGAGCACCTTGGTAGAGTGCAGCCTGGTACGGGGCCTAATTATGGTCTTATTAATGCTTTCTTTCATCATTGCCTTCCAGCCTTAAGATGGTGATTAGACCTATTTTTAGGGGCAGAGTTCCTTAATATTCAGCAGAGTGCACCTTTTGCCAATCAAATCAGTACCATCTGCATCTTTGATTGCTGCTTAATAACACTGTAGAACGTGGTTAATTAAAAAATATAAATAGACTTTTCATCCTCTTAACTTATCAAAGTGCTTCTCTCCTCCTCCCTTCCCCTGCTGCCCCCCTAAAGAAGGTAAAGTTGGCTTAGTACAGGACTGTGAACCTCTTGTCTCTGCTGGAAATCCTGCTCTCCTACCCAGGATAGTTACCTACTGTGTGCTCTGCTGGAGGACTAAATTTCAACCCCTCCAGTGAATGTCACCACGGCGCAGAACAGTCACTTGCTGCACAATAAAACAAGATTTGCATCTGGGCTCTTGTGCTGCATTTACCATCAGCGTGTAAGGAGCTTGTAGCTTTCGTTTCAGTTGCATGTCTACATCTGTGTGAATGCATGTGTACACACTGGCTTATCGTGTCACTTAACAGGAGGAGCATGTGCAATGACATGTTTTGTTTTCTAGCACTTTAAGTCTCTCTCTTAAATACAGTCCCCTGGCTTTGCAGCTGGTAAACCCACAGGAGTATGCTTTGTGTGTCTGTGGAGCGTAGGGTGACAATTATCTTTATTTTATTTATTCCTTGGAGGAGTTCATTCTGATATTTTGTTAGAACAGCATCTAGGCAAGCTTCTGGTACAAGCAAGGTATGACTGGAATATGCCAGCAGATTTGCTCATGAGCTGACAAGCCTGTGCAGAAAGTAAGAGGATAAGGATGATGTTAGCAGTATATTAAGTACGGTACTGGAGAATTCTGTAGTGAAGTGTACAATAGTAGAAGTTTGTGATGAGACAGACATTGTAGCAGCTGTGAGCTTTCTGAGCTCTAAAAGCTGCGTTTAGGTATTGAGAGCAATGTGCTGATGTAGTATGCTAGATTGGAGCAGAGGAAAGTGAAAATAACAGAGGTCTGGTATTGTCAGCCTGGATGGGACAACATTTGTCCAGGTAAACATGGTAGGAAGTATTATGTGTAAGAAATTACTGTCAGTGAGGAATTTGGGATGACTTCTTACTGTGAATCAAATTATAGATGTGACATTCCTCTATCAGAAGAGACAGCACCTTGTGATAAGCTATGCCCAAAGTCTGCCTCTACTTTGAGAGTGTTTAACCTGTAGTTCATTTGTGTTGGTCTGTTCCCACTGTGGAGCCATACTTGTGATATCGTTATACTGGTATGTGGTGAGGGCTGTGCAGACTTGTCTTCTATTGCATATTCCTCGTCTCTCTGTCCTCACAGGTGGGTGCAAGGCATTGATCTTTTATTAGAGCCCTACAAAGGAGACACATAGGGCTGGAAATAGCCTATCACTTCTTGGACATGTTACTGTATGTGGGAATTCAAGGCCTTTAGCTCATGCTGCCTTTCCAGCGTAGTGACAGTAGCAGTAGCAGCACAGTAATTGCTGGAGCAGCCCTTGTATCTTTGAAGAATACTCACTGATTTTTTTCCAAGTATTTAAGCACTTTTGTCCCCTGAGCCCTCTTTTTTTAATCCCTTGAAGCATGTTAAGGAAGCAAGTATCTTTGGTGACTTGCTTCATTCTCCCTTTATTTTCAGAGCAAAGTAGGCACCTGGTAAGCAGTCTCTGTCTGAGTTGAGGGCAGCCAAATTATTTTCTTAATGTTGCCTTTGTTTACATTCCCTTGAAAAGTGAAGGTATTTTAAGGTTGTGGGGAGTTCTGTTTGTAGATAATCTCAGTGATTGATCCTCCATAGACCAGTATTTTCTAACGAACTTACAGAAGTGTTGCTTCTTTTATAGACATAGACTTTTGCTCTGTAGCAAGTTCTTTTGGGTTTAGCCTTGACATAGGGAGTTTTATTCTTCAGTCCAGGGGTGCCCAAGAGGTGAGTGAAGTGGGTGGAGTGTTCCTCTAACCGATCCAGAGGAGTAAATTGTATACTTACTTTTTTGGGTTCAGAAACACAAATCTCTACGTAGCCATCAGAGTATTATATTTGGCTGTGGTGATTGAACAGTATGACCAGTTGCTGGTTCCAAATACCTGAAAACCCTGGGGTGCTCAGCTTGTATCTATCCTGGTGTAAAGGCTTTTGGAAAGTTAAGACAGCCTGATGGAGGCTGCATTTCCCACTGCTGTTGGTTTGCTAATTTTGCTAGTGTGAATGTCGGAACTGAGAAGAGGAGAGCAGCTTTGGGCACAGAAGGGTAGTACCATCCCTGATGAGTTTTGTACCAGCTTGCTTGAGGTTAGAGGCATAGGCAGCTTAAGGCAAAAGTGCAAATCTGAGCAGTTGCTAGCTCTAGTCAGAACTTCCAAATTGGGATATAGCACTCGTAAGCAGGTGGTGCAGTGAGAAAGCATCCTTTTTTTCTTTGTTTGCAATTTAATAAGGCAAATGAGGTTATTATATAACACCAGAGCACATTTGTCTTGATCATGAAAGTTGACATAGAAAAAATAATTGAATGAAGAGTGGCTGGAGCCCCCAGATGCTGCAGTTCTTTTCTAGAGCCTCTTTGATCACAAAAAAGACCGCAGTGTTGCTATTTCTTCTGCCTTGTGTGACCCACAGGTGGCACACCACTAATGATTAAATCTCTTGAGTGATCTGACATCTGCTTTTCTGAATCATACTTGCTTTGGGGTTTTATGTGCCCATTTCTCACTGTAGCATCAGAGTATTTCATGTCAGCCATCATAATTCCTGGATGCTGTACTTTCTGCTGAAACGCACCAGCTTCTTCTTTAAGATTCTAGAGTGTCACTGGAACCAGGTTGTTGCTTTGGAAATCACTTCCATGTATACAATATAAACAGTTTATTTGCACCTTTGGTCTGTATGTAACATGAAGGCTTGGCATCCATTGGGCAGGGTGGAAAAGTTAAGATACTTCTAATATGTGGCACTTGTAATAACTAATTCTCATAATGAAGTATGGCAAGGAAATGTGCTGCTTCCTTCTCAGTGCACTGGAGGTTGAGATAAAGGAAGAATAAGTCTTGCGGAATGCCATTCAGGCTTTGCTTTCCTTCCTGACTTTTGTCCCTGTTAAAATCTCCCTGGTTCCTGCAGTCCCTGTCTGTTACTGGAAGCAATTCTACTTTTATTCTAAGCCTATGGTCAGGCCTCTGCTCTAAGTGTTTAGAAAACTGACTTGTTTCTCCAGTTAGCTTGGTCACAAGAGGTAATATATAGCAGGTATAGCATGGGATTTTGCCTGGGTCTGGTCATTCAGAAGGCTGTTGCTGGTTTTTCCTTGCTATGAATCCCTCATTTGTTATCTTGCACAGAAAGAATTGTCTCTTGTGTCTAACTCTGGCAGCAGTTCCCGCAGAGTCTGCCTCATTTCTTTGTAAGAAAGGTGAGCATCTGGAGCTTGTCTGAGAGTCTGCGTTGAGAGCCTATGAACCTGAAGTTTACTGACAGCTGAACTGTGACAGTGTGAGCAGGAGCACCCAGGGCTTTTTCTGCTTCGCCCCACTACTTCTTGCTCCCCTCTTTGTAAGTGAGCAGCGGGACCTAAAGGACAGTCTGTAGCTTCTGACTGCAAGGAAGGTAACAAGTTTGGTAGTAGTTAGGACAGTGCTGCTTCTGAGTGTGAGCATCTGTCAGCAGTTGAACTGAGTTTTGCTTTAGAAAGGTCTCCAAGAGAATTAGGATTGCTGAAGGTCTGGGAAATCATAGTGAGGCTGTATAATCTCATTTGGCCTTAAGAGGTGAGAAGCTTGACCTTCTCACCCTGCAGGGCAGGATTACCATTACACGGTAATGGTTTTGATAGTGAAGCAGGTTTCAGAAGTCCCCTTCTTGCCCTTCCTCCCACTCTGCTTCATGTCTGGGCAATTACAGCTCTTTATCTGTCTGCTGTAAATTGGGTCATTGAACTGATCTGAGTTAAAAATAGGAATCCCAAACATCAGCAGCACTGATGCAAGAGAAGAGTTGTGACCAGTGGCAGGGAGGATCGTAAACTCGTGTTGCTGCTGAAGCCAAAGTATCTCATAACTGCACACTTGCTGTGTTAGCTGTTTGCTTTTGTTCTGCATTGTCAGTCAAATAGGAGATTTGAAAGCAAAAGGCTTCAAGCTTGGTTGTGGTCAGCAGATCAAAAAATGCCATCTCTAAATTAGCTGTGCTCCTCTCAGATTAGCTTGTATGCTTTACAAGTCTAAATAATAATTTCCTGTCTGATGAATAGGCCCAGTCAAGAAGACTAATCAGTGTGCAAACATTGCTGCTGAAGAATGTGGGTACAGTCTGACTGCCAGTGATGCATGAAGTGAAACAGAGTAAGTCTAGGCTTCCTGCAGCAGAGCCAGGTCCTCTGATAACTGAGCTTCATATTGCAAATTAGTTATATACAGACAGGCTCCTTGGTTCCCTCCTCCTTTTACCTCTCATATGATTCATTGTTAAGCACTACCCTACACCCCCAAAAAGAAACCAACCTCACAACCTCAACCCCCCCCGCCCAAATCCTGAACACCCAAAACAACAGCTGCATTACATTTACAGAGGGTCTTTCCTAAGCTGCTGTAGTAGGACCAGAAAGGACAAATTCGAGGAGGGTGGATAGTGTTAAATGTACAGATATGCTACAGGCAAGTCTAATTTAATATCTTTTAATTTGGTGAGGCAAGATGGGGAATTTAAAGAATGCATGAAGACCCCTCTAATTTTTACCTATTAAACTGTGGGTTCATGCTGTAACTGAATCTTCAGTCTCTTGTTTTGTGAATTTCTCCAGTACATGCTGTGTTTCTGTGTTTATTCTCAGCCTGCTCTGTCGTGCAGGCTGGAATACAGTTTGCACACAGCAGTGCTCCCTGGAGTAGCTCCTCCAGACCACCAAGTACCAGAGAGGGAATGTGTTGTGCCCTGAGATATCTCTCTGTTTCAGATACCTTACTTTTTGATCCTCCTTTGTTTTGCTTCTCTTCAGCTTAATGAATATTTATTTTTTTACAGATGTACAGCACTCTGTGTGACAAAACCCTGTAATGAAAGGCTGTAGGCTGTGGTTTTATTACTGTCTGAATGAACAAGACCCAGAGAAAGCAACCTTGAAGGGAGTTCTGTAGGCCTAGCCGGGTTTGGGTTAGGAAATTGAATGGATGCTTCTCTGTTCCTTAATCAGGCTGTCGTAACAGTAGTGTATTTGTGAGTTTTCAGTTTCCAGTGTGCTCAGAGAAATGCATTTCTGTCCTATACCCAGCTCCTGTCCCGGGAATTGTTTTGTTTATTTATGTGAGCAAAAACACAAGAGGCAGACTTTTTGGAATTGCTGAGGGAGAGGTGAGGGAAGTTGGCAGGATGGAAGCATGGGTGATGGACAATCTTCTCCTGGCTGAGCTACAGAGCAGTGGTATTGGCTTAGCTGCATCCAGGAGCATGCATACTGCTCTGGTGCATGTGTTGAATGTGACTGAAAGATTTCAGTGACTGTTTAGGTTTTATATATGAAAGGATCCTAAAATATAAAGGCTTCTTTCAAGGTAGTTACGAAGGAAAAACCCAGTCACCAAAAGCAATGAGCAGCTCTTGGGAGTCTCAGAATGGAAGAATTCTCATTAACCTACTTGGAGCAAGGGCATGTGTGCACATGCATGCCCTATAGTTTCATAGCTGCTGTTCTTGGAAGGGAGCTGTAGTTGTGTTTCTTGGAGCAGAAGTGTAAGATGAAATACTGCATTTTGCTAATAGGATTGAATGACCTGAAATATATCCATCTGGACTATGAGGATGGGAGGAGGTGACTGAGAAGTCTTATCACCACCCTGAACTGACTCTCCTCCAAAGTGTGGTCTTTGTTTTCAGTACAGTACTGAGCAGAGATCCATTCAGTGACATGCTAAAAATAAAATTCTGGTTCCCAAGAGCATTCAAATAAGCAAGAGACTCCCACCTCACTTGGATTTATTAAAAAACCCATATGTCAAACTTACTACTTGTGCTTCCTCTCTCCCTAGCTCACTGGTTCCATTGCAAATGTTTCCCTAAAATAATAAGGTAAGCAAAGAATGGAAGTCACTGAATAAAAGCTGTGATAACATGGAAGTGTGTTTACTGCAATGACTTATTTGTCTTTTCTTTTAGGTGCAATGACTACAGTAGCCCAGAAGCACTTTTTGGAAGGGCAGACATACTCAGTCCCCCTGATCCAACCGGACTTACGCAGGGAGGAGGCTGTTCAGCAGGTGGCAGATGCACTTCAGTATCTGCAAAAGGTGTCGGGTGATATCTTCAACAGGTATGGTGCTGTTACATGGGGATTCAGGGCTTAGTATTCAGCAATACAAAAGGTGCTGTGATAAGGTTGCAGTAGTGAAAGGGCATTGCATTGGCAAGCAATGGAAGCTCAGAGAAGGGATGAAAAAGGACCATATGTACTTCAGTAAGAGTTTATTGGATTTGGGTCTGTCAAACTTCAGCATAATGAAATGGCAGCAGTTAGCCAGAGGTTGGTTGTTACTAATTTCTTATTCAGTGGCAGACTCCCACAAATTGCATTACTGCTTCTGCAGCAGTTATCTTTTGTTCCTTCTTGTTCATGTTTGAAATGGGAGACTTTTTTATTTAGAGTATCTCAAAGATATGTCTTTTTGAGTCATTGTACTTGAAGCAGCGTAGCAGAAAATGTCTCTCCTGATCTCTAGGACTTACAGACTGTTCTCTTTGGGCTTCTGGTGTTTTGCACTTCTCTTTTTGTATATTGGGAGGGCTGAGTGCATCAGTGTCTGTTCTTCATGCCACAGTTTCATAATCCATCTAAACTGATCTCTTCAGGGATTCAACCTGCACTTACCACCTCTTGCATATGGTCATCTTTAGGATTGGAATTATAAGACTACTTATATAGTAGGTCAGAGAGATTCTTGGTGTTGCCTGCAAATGATGGTAGATAGCATGGTGCCTTTTTTCAGCTGATGCCATCTTTGATGCCCTGAGATGGCATGTTGTATCAGTGGTATAGAAATAGATCAGCATTTATCTTGTCAGCCTGATGAGCAAAAGCACTTGCTGTGGTTTCAGTGGGGATCATGACTGCCTAGTTGGATTTATTATGGTATGAGCAGGACCATGGCATTGTTTCTTTTTTTTTTTATTTTTCTAAGAACAGATCGAAGTGGGTTTTTTTAGGGGTTGTTGTTTTGTGGTGTTTTTTTTTTTTTTTATAGTGATCTTTTGAAGGGCAGCCTCTGGGGAAGGGGTAGTCACTAAGGCTGAGCTCAGGTCATGGGGGAAAATCAAGGCTCTGCTTGGGCAAGGGCGCTCCTGGGCAAGGGCTGTGTGTAGGCTATATTAGGTTGAGCACAAAGTCTCATTCTTTTGTGCACTTCTCAGAATGGGAACACTCCATGAGGGGTGGTAGAAGGCTTTCTAGATCTGCCAGAAATGTGTGAAAGACACATCTCAAGCTCAGGACTGGTGGGTAATGCTGTCCTTCTCTGTGGGGTAAATAAAGCTGTTGATAAAAGAGGAGTGGTTCTTTCTCTGTCTCTTTTTCTTTGTTTTCTCCTGCTCACTGTTTAGTAACTCAGTGCCCTGTAATTTCCCCAGGCAGACAAGCCTGCTGTTTTGTATGCAAGTCACTCCTGAGTCCTGAACAGTGACTGTGATGCTGTTCTCTCACTCTCTGGTGCACTCATGACTTCTAATTACCAATTTTTTCCAACAACAGAGGAGGCTTCCGTGGGCTCTTTGTTTGCTTTGCCTTTCCTCTGAGGTCTTGGCTCTCTGATATAATTAATAACGATTTAGTAATTATGCAGGCGTCTGATTAAAAGTTCCATGACCTTGGTTGTTCCATGCCAATCAAGGGGCAGAGCTTTCAAGGTGAGAACTTTGCCACTTAGTGAAGAGTGACCTTTTATCCTCCCTTTCCTGAGATAAGGCAGCTCTGTCTTCCATTTCCAGGAAGGAGCTGCTTTATCTGGGGAAGCTGACTGTTCTGATCTGCAAAACGGCAGCTTGCAGTGTTGATGGAGAGGAACCTTGTTCAGTGTGGCAGACTCAGCTGAGTGTGTCAAACTCATTACTTCAGTATTACAAAGGTGCAGATGTTCTGGGGATGTTTTGTGGAAACAGTTGGATTGGTACAGTGCTTTTGAGAGTGGCAAGCCGATCCGTTATTTGTTAAAGGTGGAATGAAAAAACCTCTCACTGTCTATGGAAAGAACCAAATATTTTTTCAGTGTTAGCTGATCAAAGCTGCTGCTCTCAGTTCTGCTGACATGACAATTGAGTATGAATTCTTAAAATGAACATGTCCATCCGTTGTACAAAGAAGGTGAGCTTTTTCTCTCTTTATTTGGAAACTGACTAAAGGCAGATATGGTGCTGTTGTGGCTGTAGAATATGTATTCCCTAGGCTGTGCGGAGGCAGCAGTGGTGAAAAGTGCCTGTGGATTCAGCCTTCTCAAGGGGATGCACGAAAGACACTTTCGCATTTGGAGACCTGGGAGAAAGAAGATAAGCAGCTTTCCTTCCCTTCCCACTGGTTTGGGGAATCTGGGAGATAATCCATGAGACAAGTCTCTGACAATCTGTCTTCTTTCCAAATGCTCTTAAACAAGCTGACTTGCTATCAAGTTTAACAGTGGCAAGGTATGTGGTGATGAGACACTTTGCAGAGTTCATTAGTTTGTAGAGAATAAGTGATGAGCAGGTGCAGAAAGCCAGGTAAACTATAGCTGAGACCCAGCTATAGCAGACCTACTAGGAGCAGCCTTGAAGAGTAGGTCTGGTAACCCATGGCAGGCTAAACCTCCCCTGTAGCTTGCTAACAGTGCATGCACCAGTGTAATCTATAATCTGGAAGAAACAGCAGGGAGTAGCTCAGCATCCCTGTCATGTCATCTTCCTAACCCTTGGGAGCAGGGATCCCTCCAGCCTCTTCCACATTATGAACAACAAAGTACTACATTCTGCAGAGGGAAAGCACTGACCTGGGCAGACTCTTGGCTGCTGAGCAGTATGGGTTGATGTATTTGGTCAGTACTATCAACAGTCCTATCATCTCAGAAAGAGTTCTGTCGTCTTGGTACTTTTTGGAGATCAAGAGGCTGCACGTACTTTCCAGGGTTATGTTTTGGAGTAATGGAAGTTTTAACCTTGTGTATGCTAACTGAATTCACATAATTAATCTGCTGTGGAAGCTGCAGTAAAGATCAGATTCATTGCCTGAAGCTACTGAGATTTTAATACACATCATTACTGCTTAAAACATAAATATTCCAACATAGCCAATCTGACATTATATCTATGTAAGTTTAACTCCTGGACTTCTGTCTTGGGTTCAGCAGTAGCAGTCATTTTTCTCCTTGGTAGCTGTGCAGCACTGTGTTTTGACTTTTGGCCTGGGAACAGAGCTGATAACACAAATGTTTTAGTCTGACCAAGAACTGTCTGAGCCTCATGCTCTGCCAGGGAGGAAGGAAAGCTGGGAGGAAGCAGAGACAGGACACCTGACCCAAGCTAGCCAAAGAGGTATTCCATACCACTGCACGTCGTGCCCAGGATGTAACGGAGAGTTACCCAGAAGGACTAGTGCACTGCGGGGTTGGACTTAGGTATTGGTAGGTGCTCGGTTGGGCTGGGGCGAGTTATTGGTCGGCTGGTGGTGAGGTGGTGTATTTTCTTTCCTTGTTATTTCCTTCATCGTTATTACTATTGGTGGTAGCAGTAGTGATTTGTGTTATACCTTAGTTACTAAACTGTTCTTATCTCAACCCGTGGGAGTTGCATTCTTCCGTTTCTCCTTCCCATCCCTCCAGGAGCAGGGGAAGGGCAAGAAGGGGGAGTGGAGTGAGTGAATGAGCTGTGTGGCAGGGTTTAAACCATGAGAACTTCTAATAGAGGATTTTGATGTAGGTCACAAGAGGCAGAATGACCAATTTAGACACTCAAACAGTAGACATTCATCTATTTGTTTCATTATTGCCAGCATTTTCTGGGTGGGAGCTTGTGTTGGAATCATGTGCCATGGAATTCTTTACAGGAATGTTGTTGTGATAAGTACTTCAGATAGGTGATGGTTTTAGCTTACAAGATCCCCCTGGTTTGCTGGGCTTGCCCTTTGGGATTTCTCATTTTCTGAGGAGATTTTTTTGTTGCCAGGAGATGTTAATAACTTCTAATATGTCAGGTCATTATTCAGAGTGTACACTTCAGCATAATAAATCTGTGGAAAATTGCATATTCAAGTTATATCATAGAGTGTTACAACAGTAGAAAGAAATCAAATACTTGGGTCTGGGATGTTGTTACCAAGGTCCTGGTCTCCTCTGCCGGTGATCCAGCCACAAATTGTCCAGTATACAAAGTTTCTCATCCTTGTGTTTCTTTTTTTTCAGGTTGCAGGATTTCTGGGTTGATCTTAAAAATCTTTATTCAGTGTTCTTTGCTTGTCGAAAATAGTATTTTGCTAAACAGGCATATGCTCCTTGTTCCTCCCCAGTTGGATTCACATTAATTTAACATTAACTGTTTAAAAAGGGCGTTAATATTCAGCAAAGGCTTAACTAAAAGCCACACTTCTGAAAGCGGTAGTTGGAAAACCAAAGCACTGTGGAAGTGCTGTTAAGTGTGGGGAGGAAGCCTGGTAGGTGTGTGATTAAGGAAGTGTCTGACTGGGCAGCAGAGCCTTAAGGGATGTTTGGGACAGGAGCAGGGCTGAGGTGTGAGTAGTCCTGAAATGGAAAATACGAAAGAAACCTTAATCATGAGGTGCATTTGGGTGTTCCCCCCTCCTTGTTTTAAACTTGCTACTCAGATTAATCATAATGATTGATAGTGGAAATGAGTGACTGAATGTATCTGTAAGAATGTACTTGATTTAGGAGGTCTGTGGAATGTATTATTAAATGTTCATG
This sequence comes from Lathamus discolor, assembly GCF_037157495.1. Classification (NCBI taxonomy): domain Eukaryota; kingdom Metazoa; phylum Chordata; class Aves; order Psittaciformes; family Psittacidae; genus Lathamus; species Lathamus discolor. The sequence goes on along the minus strand of NC_088884.1, from coordinate 78,887,087 downwards.
GAAACTTGCAAAGAAGGGTCTTGCTGCAAGCTGTACTGTGATATTCGTTGTACACTGTGGCTCTGGGGATGCAGCTTGGACACTGCATCATAGTTGTTCCTCTGCTGGCTGTAAGGGCTTGATCTTACTAGATGAAGTGTCAGGGGCTCTGCATTTGTGATGGGTCACCATTCAGGTGAGTTTATGCCAGGAGTCTGTCTGTAGCACAGAGAATTAATTTTTCCCCATTTAATTTGAGAGTAATACCACTCTTGTTAAGTAGAAAGTCACCTCATGGTACTTGAAGCCATCCCTGAGGTCACCTGAGAGAAGATGCTAGGTCTGGTTTAGTTTCAGATCCCTCTCTTGAGGGGCATCTGAAGGAGCATTCATTTGCTGCCAGGAACACAAAGGAGAAACAGTGAGGTAAAGGAGTGGATTGTCCTGCAGATGTGAGAACATAAAGCATGGTGCCAGACTCTTCAGTGGTGCCCAGTGACAGGACAAGGAGCAATGGCCATAAACTAAAACACAAGAAGTTTCACCTCAACATGAGGAACAACTTCTTCATGTTGAGGGTGGCAGAGCACTGGAACAGCCTTTCTGGGAAGGCTGAGGAGCATCACTCTCTGGAGACATTCGAAACCCACCTGGACGTGTTCCCGTGTAATCTGCTGTAGGTGGCCCTGCCTTGGCAGGGGGGTTGCACTCAATTATCTCCAGAGGTCCCTTCCAACGCAGTGATTCTGTGAAGACATTCTGCCTGCAGGTACTGGTTACTCTTGTAGAGGCATGTCCAATTCATGTGGATATTTTGAAGTGCAACACACACTTTGTAAGAAACTGCTCATTTGTTTTAGCTCTCATGGTCCTCTGGAAGCTAAATTTGAAAGCTCGTAAAGATGTAGCTTGAGGGAGATTCCCAAACTATTGGGAAGACTTTAGAAAGTGACATATGAGGGTCAGATCACTATGCCTGTAAGGCTGGTGGCAGATGGCAGTAGAAAGTATCCCTTGTCCTCAAAAAGAGGTGAAGGGATAGTGACTGTTTTGCAGGAGTCCAGCTTGCAACTCTTTCTGGATGCTGCTAAATCCCCAAGTTTAAAATCTTGCAGCCCATGGAGTGAGGCAGCAGGTGGGAAGGGGCACAGATAGAGCTGTCACAGCTTGAAATGAAATGGGAGTAGTAGGAAAGAGGAGGCTGAATGGTATTACATGATTAAAAGATTATTCCTTCAAAATGAAGCAAATGTGGTGGAGAATTAGCCAGGCAGGATTCTTGCCCATCTCGAAGTGCTGAAAATCTGTCTTTTGGACCTCCAATTAAACATGTCTTTTTTAAGAGATTAAACATGTCTTTGGAGGGAGAGAAACAGAATGCTAAATTTGATTCTGCAAGTGAGATGCCTTTTATGGCATTGTCATTAAATGTAGTGATGGTTACTTAAGCACTTTCTCTAAGTCTGCTTGCAACAGCTCTTCCACATCAGTTTCTTTCACTAACAGTCTATCTTTGAATCCCATTCCCCCACAAGGAGGGTAATCAGTCTGTTCTGCCTTAAGTGATTGAAAGGCAGGCTTGAACTTGATAAGAGCGCTGTAGCCTTCTGTACACCACCAAGACATTCAGAATCCTTTAAAATGAGCAATTTAAAGAAAATATTGAAGTTGTTCAACTTCAATATCCACCTTCAAGCAGACTTAAGCTTTTTGTACCTAATAGAAGCTATGCAAATAGTGGTACATCTTAATGAATAACTTGAAGGCTCAGTGCTGGCATTAATGCAAAATGTTTCTTAAAGCATGAGATAAGTTTGTATTAGCTACAGAAAACATTGTGTGGGAAGGAAGGGTTCTTAATGCTTGATTCTACATCTGAAAAGAAAATGATGGAATATTGTGTCCAGGATGCTGAAATAGCGATCCAGGAGCACAAAGGAAATACACGCCCTAACCATACCCTCAGTCACTAAAAAGAAAATGCATTATATAGAATCATAGAATGGTTTGGGTTGGAAGGGACCTTAAAGATCATCTAGTTCCAACCCCCTGCCATGGGAAGGGACACCTTCTGTGAGACCAGCATGTCAAGTGCACCACGCAGCTTGGAGTTGGCAAACCTGCTGAGGGCGCACTTGATCCCACCGCTCAGGTGCAACTGTGACAAACTGCTGATTTATCAATTTGCTCTATTTAGTAAAAAAGTGAAGTAAATATGGAAGTAGCAGGACAAGTGTTCTCCTGCTTTTGGAATTGGTCTCAAAGTGGCTTATCAAAAGGAGGCAGGCAACAATTTCAGTCTTAATGTTGCTCTTTAAAGGATTCTCTCTACTCTTACAGGGCCCTCCATGGTAGTAGAATATCTAGTGGAAACGTGGGCCAGTTTGATCAAAACAGATGGCAATAGGAAACGCAAACAGGAGGGAGAAACTTAACTATGGTTTGTTGTTTTATTTTAGTTTGTGAGGGGTTTAACCCTGTCAGGGTTGTCTCTTGTATTGTATGCCTTGTTGGAGAAAATTCAGTATTGAGTAGCAGCTTTCAGATTCTTGTGAGCTAATTCTCTCCCTGGTCCTTAAAGACAGGACAAGACAGACTCCCTGAGAAAACACATAAGACATCAGAAAGTAGGAGGATGTGCACCTACCTAGTGCAGTTTGCTACCTAGAAAAATACCCAGTAGAATATGCACTGCAGCTTGACCATCCTGAGGCCTGTATCTGTTCCTTCCTCTCTGGCAACTCTCATCCTACTTTTGCAACGCTGGGGAGATCTGCTCCATCCTCAGAAGGAGGATTTGCTGCTCCTCCAAGGGTGAAGAAGTGATCCAAAAAGAGAACGGAGGGAAGCAGGCTTGCTGTTGCGGTAAAGCAAAGCTTTGCTTTGAAGGTATTTGGTTTATTTTCTTTGGTCATGGGCAAGGGGAAATCCCACCTTGGCTTCTAGAGGATTGATTATGGCAGTGCAAATAATCTGTAACAGGGATGTGGCTGGAGAGAGGTGTCACAGAAGAGTCTGTGATAAATCTTAGCACACTTAATAAAAATAAGTTCTTGATATGATAGGAACTTCTTGCTGTGCAGACTCTCTTCATGCAGCAGAACTTTGAAAATCATTAATCAAAAAAACATTTGGTCCAATCACATGCACTCCACAGTGGCTTTCCGATTTAATTTTTTTCTATGCTTTTTGTCCATATTTGTATGTGTCTGTAGGCTAAAATCAATTTACTACCATCTATAGACTCTCTCTGGCTCAGCAAAGCTTTTCTAAAATGTTTATAGAGAGCTATGATTTTTAACACGAGATGCAACATGTAGCAGCTACCATTATTTATTATTCAAAAGCCATGTTCCAAAACACATTTATCTGTTTCAAAACCATCTATGGAAATAAAGCCTGTAGGACCAAGAGGTAAAAGAAATAAATGTTAGACCTGTTCATGGAGGTGAAAAGTAATTATATTGATAAACGTTCCCTTCTTTCACCAATGATCATTTTAAAGCACAGTCAATTTGAGGACAGAGCAGTGACTAAGTTGAAGGATGGATCACTTTGTATACTCCCAGATGGTATAAATTGGTGTAAACTTTTATGCGCTATCTTGTAACAAAAAGTACAGAGGTGTAATTACCCCTGCTTTTACTGCTCTGTGAAGTGGAAGCCCAGGAGGACCTCTTGCTATTGACAAGATGTATCTTTTTGCTTACTGAACTGTTTCTGGATTGAAAAGGTAGTATGCATTATGCAATTGCAGTGAAATAACCTTCTTTGAAGCTGAGTGCTGCAATGTCTCAATTTGCTGATGTTTGTGGAGTTTTATTGACTCCAGAAATAATAAATTCTCCTGGAAATCATGCTAGGGTATGTGAAAAACAACTATGTGGTTGTTGACAGCCAACATAACTTCACTAAGGGCAAATTGTGCTTGACCAATTTGGTGGCCTTTTATGATGGGGCTGCAGAACTGATGGATGGGGACAAAGGAATTGAAGTCATCTACCTGGGCTTGTGCAAAGCATTTTACACTGTCCCACATGACATCTTTGTCTGTAAATTGAAGAGACATCAATTTGAGGGATGGACCACCTGGTGGATAAAGACTTGATTGGATGGCCTTATGCAGAGAGTTGTGGTTAATGGCTCAATGTCCAACTGAAGACCAGTAACGAGTGGTGTCATAGAATCATAGAATAGTTAAGGTTGGAAAGGACCTTAAGATCATCAAGTTCCAACGCCCCTACTGTGGGCAGGGACACCTCACACTAAACCATGTCACCCAAGGCTCTGTCCAACCTGGCCTTGAACACTGTCAGGGATGGAGCATTCACAGCTTCCCTGGGCAACCCATTCCAGTGCCTCACCACCCTAACAGTAAATAATTTCTTCCTTATCTCCTATCTAAACTTCCCCTGTTTAAGTTTTAACCCGTTACCCCTTGTCCTGTCACTACAGTCCCTAATGAAGAGTCCCTCCCCAGCTTGTGCAAGACTGACACTAAAGGGGTAGAGATACTGACAAAAAGTCACAAAAGCTTAGATTATAGCCAAAAAGCTACAAAAGTCTCGGGTTCAAATTAACTAGGCTATCAATTCCAAGGGATTCTGTCCATCAGGGATCGGTGTTGGGACTGATCCTGTCCTGCATCTCTGTCAGCGACATGGACAGTGGGATTGAGTGCGCCCTCAGCAAGTTTGCTGATGACGCCAAGCTGTGTGGCTTGGTTGATACCCAGGAATGCCATCCAGAGGGACCTTGACACGCTTGTGAGGTGGGCTGATGCCAACCTTATGAAGTTCAACCATGGCAAGTGCAAGGTCCTACACCTAGGTCGAAGCAATCCCAGGCACAGCTACAGGTTGGGCAGAGAAGAGATTCAGAGCGGCCCCGTGGGGAAGGACTTGGGGGTGTTGGTCGATGAGAATTAACATGAGCCGGCTTCAGTGTGCGCTCGCAGCCCAGAAAGCCAACCGTATCCTGGGCTGCATCAAAAGGAGCGTGACCAGCAGGTTGAAGGAGGTGATCCTGCCCCTCTACTCTGCTCTTGTGAGACCTCACCTGGAGTATTGTGTGCAGTTCTGGTGTCCTCAACATAAAAAGGACATGGAACTGCTGGAACAGGTCCAGAGGAGGGCCACGAGGATGATCAGGGGACTGGAGCACCTCCCGTATGAAGAGAGGCTGAGGAAGTTGGGGCTGTTCAGCCTGGAGAAGAGAAGGCTGCGTGGGGACCTCATAGCAGCCTTCCAGTATCTGAAGGGGGCCTACAAGGATGCTGGGGAGGGACTCTTCGTCAGGGACTGTTGCGATAAGACAAAGGGGTTGACAGGTTAAAACTTAAACAGGGGAATTTCAGGTTAGGTATGAGGAAGAAGTTCTTTCCTGTTAGCGTGCTGAGGCACTGGAATGGGTTGCCCAGGGAGGTTGTGAGCGCTCCATCCCTGGCAGTGTTCAAGGCCAGGTTGGACAGAGCCTTGTGTGGGATGGTTTAGTGTGAGGTGTCCCTGCCCATGGCAGGGGGGGCTGGAAGTAGATGATCGTAAGGTCCTTTCTAACCCAAACTGTTCTGTGATGCTGTGATCAATGCTTGGAATGTGGCGAGGGGCTGAGCACTGGGCTGGGGCATCATGGAGAGGGAGAATCACATCATACCTGTGACTGACTAATGCCATGAGGCCTTATGGCTGCGGCCCTTTAGCATAGGAGTGTTAAGTGTGCTTCCCTAATGTCTTTCCACAGTTGTGGTGCCCTGAGAAGGTTCTCAAGGAGAAATGCAGCTGGGTAAACTTTCTTTCCTTGAAGTGCTCTTGATGTCTGTGGGTATGTCCTGGGTTCAGCAGTAGCAGTCATTTTTCTCCTTCTTAGTAGCTGGTGCAGCACTGTGTTTTGACTTTTGGCCTGGGAACAGAGCTGATAACACAAATGTTTCCCTTGTTATTTCCCTTATCATTATTATTATTGGTGATAGCAGTAGTGATTTGTGTTGTACCTGAGTTACTAAGTTGTTCTTATCTCAACCCGTGGGAGTTACATTCTTTTTGATTCTCCTCTCCGTCCCTCCGGGAGTAGGGGGAGGGCAAGAAGTGGGGAGTGAGAGAGTGACTGCGTGATTTATGGCTGACTTTTGTTTAAACCACGACAGTCTTGAAGGATCCATATCCACTTGATGGGAAGTGCAGTGGCTGAGATTTTCTGTAGCAATAATTCATGTCTATAAACTACAAGGGCAGAAAGTGGCTGTTAATTAGCAGGGATTTGGAAAAGATCTCATGAACTTCCCCACCCAGAGAGTCATTCCCTTCCTCTCCCCAGCCCTTTACCCCAAGTGGCTGTAGCTATTACTCTGGAAATACCCAAGGAGAAGCAGATCGTAATAGCAAGTCAGTATGTGCCTCGCAGCAAAAGAAATGTTCCTTTTTTTCTAGTTTCTTAGACCACAGGTTTGGCAATATTTTCAGATTTTCCCACTCCCACTCTTCTTGACACAGTTGCTGTGTCATTCTTTTCTTATACAAAGTGATAGCTCTACCTTCTCAACCAGCTTTAGATGTTGGACTCTCACATGTGTTGGAGTCGTTTTCTGTTCCTAGGGATGAGTTTTGTCTACGCAGTCAGCCCTGGAGGAAGAGATGCAAATAAGTCACTTTGTTTTACAGGCATGACTTCCATCAGGGGTCTAGTGTGGAGAAAACTGTCTGGAAAATAATACTGAGTGGCTTGAAATGTCTATTGCATGCTTCCTCCTCTGTAAGTGGAAGTGTGCACAGCAGGGGAAGAGTTGCAGGAGGGAACACCAGTGCCAAGGCTCTGTTCCTCACACTTGACTGGCAGATTAAATTCTTTTTCCATGGTCCTTCTTTCTGACTAGCCATGGTGCTGTCACTGGGCTTTTCCAAATGTGGCAGGTTAGAGATTAGGTGTAAATGGAACTGACAGTTTATCTTAGAGCAGTGGTTCTGAAGACAGCAGATCCATTTGCAAACACAAATGAAGGAGTTCTTGCTTTCCTTCCATCTAAATCCTCCAGACAATGATTTTATTGAGGGAATCCACCGTGCGGTGCTGTTAGGGAGAGGATGAGATAACAATTATTTTTGGAGCCAGGAATGAAGGATTTGGATGGTAAAGAGCTAAAGAGAACCCCCAGATGGTAATTTAGTATCTTCTGAGTTGGATTCCATTCTTAATTTATCCAAGAATATGATCCTTTTTCTGGATTAATATACGTTTTTAAATGCAAATGTCTGGTTTTATTTTACTTCTAGGAGTTTCATTTTAGATGTACTATCAAAGATGAATGAGAAGACATGCTTGATTGGCCTAAGAGGTATTAAAAGACATTGCTTGTAGAAGAGGAGGTAAAGCTGTTGCACTTCTCTTCTGTGGTAGTGAAGGCGGGATAAGCTTTCTGATTATATGTAAAATATACATAACATGCCAGTCATTCCAGTAGCTCAGCACCAAGAAATGAGAAAGCTTATGGTCTCCATGAGTCAGTTCTCTCTGTCACTTTAGCCCCATTGAGTGGTTTTCATAGAATCATTGAATGGTTAGTGTTGAAAGGGACCTTAAAGCTCATCTAGTTCCAACCCATGCTATGGGCAGGGACACCTTCCACTAGACCAGTTTGCTCTAAACCCTCTCCAGCCTGACCTTGAACACTGCCAAGGAGAGGGGGCATCTTTTCTTTTTTCCTGTTGTTTTCACTTCAGCAATAATATTTTTGGAAGTGGCATCCTGGATTTTGCTGATTCCAGAAGAAAATCAGATTTTGTGTTACTTTTGGAGGGAGGGAGGGAGGGACGGAGGGTGAGAAGCTCGTAACTGCTGTTGGGTTACTGAGCAACAGGCAGGGTTTTCTTTGTTCTTTCTAGCATATGGGTGATTTGGTGGGTTAGGGGTGCTAAAATCATGCCCTTCATTACACTTCATGCTCACTTTTAGCTGGGATGAGGGATTTAGCTACTGCTTAAGGCATTGGTCTGTGAGAACATTTATTGTGTGAGTATGTCACAGGGTGAGTGGTTAGGCTATTAAAATGTATGAATTTACAGCCCTGGCAGTTTTGGTGTATGGAAGAAGATAGGTTTGGAAAGTATACTGTACAAATTTGTTCTGGTATTAAGCTAGTGTTTTCATTCGTAATGACTGCTTGTGAGTCACTATGGGGGCAAGAGGAGTTTTAAAAGGACAGCGAGGAAAATTAAATCATGTGTCTAGAACTGCTCTAAAGGTGGTGTCTGATCACTGATGAGCTACAGACTGTGTCATTGAAATGACAGAGCAGCTGTCAGTCCAAACAGAGAGGCATCTGCTTTTTGATCCTGTTAGAAAAATCTCTGCCTGAGGCCCGAAGATTTTTTTGGGGAAAAGTAACTAGAAAACTCTCAAGAAAGTAAAGGGCTGTAATCACTCAGGAAAGGTTAGATGGATAACATGTCATAAAGAGTTACTCTCATTTGTTGAAGAAGCACTTATGCTCAAATTAGCTTGTTGATGGGCATATCATAGAAGGTGCCTTTTGAGATTTGAGTGTGACTGCAATTGATTGTGGGAAAATGAAGAAGCAACACTAAATGACCTCTGTTTCTGAAGAGCAAATATTGTGAAATAAAAAGCTCCATTTGCAAAAAGTACAGAAAGAAATCTTTCCTTTAAGAGAAAATGACCTGTTTTGAAAGAGAGGGTTCTGTCATGAGAAGTTTAAATTGGAAGTATGGGTGAGAATTAAGCAGAAAGACAGAACTGAGAGCAAACCAAAATGACTTGGATAATCCAAATCATTCTTCAGAAGCTAATTAGATCATTTACCGGGTATCTGACAGCACCCTCAAGAGGTCAGGACAAAGAAACAGACTCTTACTACGTGGTGGAAGTGCGAAAGGAACTAAGAGCTTCAAAAAGAAGAGGTGAAATTGCAGTTGTCTTTGAGGGTTTCACAGTTGATGAAACAGACTGCTTTATGGTAGTAAGTTCCTTTTCTTGGTTAGGCTTTCCTCCTCCTGAATATGCAAGTCCAGTTGTGCAGGACAGTTTTTCTTATAGAGACTGATTTTCAGTTAGAAACTGCTGTTTGACTACTAGCTTGTAAATGATAGCTCTTAAGTATTTGTTACTGAAAAGGGGATAGGATTCAACCTGTGGAGCGCAAGTCAAATTCCGTGTGATTGCCATCAGCTACTGGGAAATGGAGAAAATTTAAAGTCAATACAAAAACCTTTACCTTCAAACTTGTGTCTTAAGTGTGAGGAGAGGGTGTCTTTTGGATCCATACAAAGAAGTGGTGCTGGGGGGAATGGTCAGTGTTTTGCGTCAGTGCTTGCTGCCTGTAGTTTATTCCAGAGAGCACAGTGGGGATGGATTTAGTGATGGGGGGGGCACTGAAAAGTGCACACATGCTTGCATAGGTGGTCTTAAGTTCAGTAAAACTGAAAATTAAATAACTACTGAAAGGTATGTGTTAAATCCTGTGAATTAGAGCAAAAATTGTTCAGATTAGTGAATCATGGACTGAAAATAAGGTCTGCTGGGACAGTACTGTGAATTTCCCCAGATTTCCTTTGTCACGGCAGACAAACAATTCTACTCTTGGTTTCACAAGCAGCCGAGACTTAATTAACACTTAAAAATTGCTTTGAGAACTTTGGGTGAAAAGCCATAAAGTTATAATGATACTTGATTAAATGCAAAGAAAAGCAGGGCTTTTCTTGGAGAATGATTAGAGTTTGAACTTCTGTCACAAGGAATCATTTTCTGCTCTGGAGGCAGCCGTGTTTTGATCAGCATTCTATTCTTGGTGACAATGGCTTGTTTCGGTAGTGGAGATAAAGAGGCTAGGAGTAGCATTTGTGCTGTGCCGCATTGGTATGAAAAGCCTCCATCTCAGTGAATGAGCAGGAGCTCACTTTAGCTGGTATGTTCAGCTTTACATGTAGTAGAACCTTTAGGGATGTTCACTAAATCAGTTTTTGTCACACATGCACAACTACATGCTACTTCGGTCAAGAAAATGGATTTAAAACCACTTGGAAGGTATGGGAGAATGCTAGGAATAAAGAGGAACTTCCTGATTTTCTGCTGTAAACCAGGCTGTCTTCGTGTTCTGCATGGTGAGTTGATGTGGACTGCCTTGCCAGTAGGGAGGAAGGCGCTGCAATGTCATTTTTCTTTCCCACATTATCTGAGTTATGTAGCAAGGCATCTTTGGCTCAAGTGAGGCACAGGCTAAAAGGAGGAGGCTGCTCATCAGTACTAGTCTCCTGCTGTTGCTACCTTCAGGTGAAGTTCAGAAGAAACATCAGTTTCTGCTGGTGGCTTATGCATTTCTCTTGCTACCCCACCTGGGAAAAGGCACAGATCAGGTATTTAAATCCAGACTGATCTGTTTCCCCTGACTACTGCTGATAAGAAATGTAGAGTGTAATGTTGATTAAGAGTGGGTCATATAACAGAAGTGCTGGGAAGTGTGCTGGGAAGGAGTTTCTTCTACACTCAGTGATCCAGAGGAATCTGAGACCATTTTAAAGGTGTTTGCTCTCCCTACCCTCAGATATAGCTCACCACTGGGTCCCCTGGGCATTTCTTCATTGCTTATGTTTTCTGTGACCTTGTGTGGTGAGACACATTTTCTGCTCAAAGGGCACAGGGAGGAAGATATTTGGCTATTCTAAGAAAGGAGCTTTGATGGGAGAAATTAAAACCTAATGTTTGTTTAGATAATTGAAAGATTGAACTTCAGTGAGTAAATACTTGTGAGAATTTTGCAAGGATGAGTGAAGACTGTATAGATAACAAAACAGTTAATACTATTTTACTGTAAGTAGTAAAGTTACTAGTAATAGTACCATTACTACAACACCTCTCCTGTGAAAAGAGGCTGAGAGAGTTAGAGTTGTTTACCCTGGAGATGAGGATGCTCTGGTAAGATATTAACTGCAACCTTCCAGTGTTAATAGTAGGCTTATAAGAAAGATTGGGACAAACTTTTTACATCCTGTTGCAATAAAACAAGAGGTAATGGTTCTAAACTAAAAAAGGGTAGGGTTAAACTTGAAATGAGGAAGAAAAATACAGGGTGGTAAAGCTGGAACAGGTTGCCCAGAGATGTGGTAGATGCTCCATCCCTAGAAACATTCAAGGTCAGGTTGGACAGGTCTCTGAGCAACTGATGAAGTTGAAAATATCTTTGCTTATTGCAGGGGTGTTGAACTAGATGATCTTTAAAGGTCCCTTCCAAGCCAAACTGTTATATGCTTCTATACTTACAGCATCTGCTGACTAGTATCGCAAGACTATGCCTGTGGTGGCTGCTCTGGGAAGCAGTTCCATTGTGGTCGTCAGTATCTGATCGCATACTACCAGAACTCAAAAAGGTCACTTACGAAACTCCAGCAGTACTGGTAGAAGAACCATTTTTTTTCGTTACTTCTTTTAGAGCATCTTTCCCAAAAGTTGTCACCATGATGGTAGAACCTGTTGAGTTTATATATCTTAACACTATTCATGGAGAAGTAGCTCGACCAAAAGTAGCCTGTATAGTTTAAATAGAAGATGTAATTGTGTCATTTATTTGCAAACAGGGACATTCTACTTAGTATAGACAGACTTCCTGCTATATGTCTGTTACAAAACGGAAAGCGTGTCCACTTTCAGATCAGTTGGAGGCAAGTAAAAAAGTTAGAAGGAAGGTTAAAGAAGATCTTGTATATGACTTTTTATTAAAAAGAAATAAAGAAAAGCTGCTTTTCCGGGGAGGTGAAGAAGCTGCAGGGGAAGAAGGAGGAGAGCGCTGTGATGATAGGTCAGAATTCCAAGTTTCCAGTTTTGCATAAACTCAATTCACAGTCACAGGAGCACGTTGTGAAATGGGAGATTAAAAATCAAAATGAAGTTATTGTTCTGTGAGAACATGATGACCTGTGGAGAGTGATGTATGCCAGATCCTGCTGAGGATACCTGGCACCCTTCATCACCCTCCAATCTGCAAAGCTGTTCGGCATCACAGGAGTGGGGCAATACGTGAATGCTGAAACACCTGCAAATCAGGCTCGAGGAGCAATCAGAGTGTGATAAACATTAATTAGTATAATACCCAAACCCTTAATGGAGGAAGGAACGTTGATTACACTGTCTCACTTGGGATTTCTTTCTGCAGAGATGGTGTATGATGACAGTTTCTGATTACACTTACTCAGATGTGAAGTAAGACTTTAAAAACCTGCTTAAATACGGAGAGAGAAGAGCAGAAAGCAAACAAGTTGATCTTTGAGTGGTTCAATGTATTCGGCTCTTTATAAAAACACGGTTTTGCCTTTTGCCTTTCAAACTTTTGAGGTGAATTGGCTTTGTGAACTGGCTCTGAATGCTTCCCTGGATTGCTGTAAACCATAAATGTCTCGGCAGCTTTTCCTTTGCTCTCTCTATCTCGATCCTGCGATGCTGCCAGCGCTGGGGCAGAGGTACTGTGTGGGAGTGGGGAGAGTGGGGCTCGGGCTTCTCACAGTCCCTTTCTGACTGTGCCAGTCATTGCTGCATGAACTCTGTGCTGGCCCATCGCAGTGCACAGAAACATTCGTTGAGGTCAGGCTGTTTGTAAAGGAGACTCCAGTGCCTCGTAAAACATCCTTTGCTGGCCAACCAGAAACCCCTTCAATATTATAGCCTAGCTATCTACGGCTGCTTCAGCATAGTGGATTGTGCATCAAAACCCTGAGTTATGGGTACCAGGGGCAATGCATTGATGTTTCCCCACCACTTCAGCAGCCTAAGGAGCCATAAAAGCCCATGGCGTTTTTTTCAAGAAGTTTCTTGGGCAAATTAATACTTGGAAAAGCTCAATACTTTCTTCTTCTCTGCAGCATGCAAGTGGAAGAGAGCAGTGATGTGCCTCTGGGTCCCAGGAAGGAAGCAGGTGAGGTTGGATTAGGTGAACTCCAGAGGTCCCTTCCAACCCTAATGATTTTGTCATTCTGTGAAGGGACTCAATAACCTGAGAAGAAAGGTGAACGTTTAGCTCCCTCAGCACTATCTGCTGCTGTTGCTTTCATCACAGGATGATGTCTTCCCCTCCCTTGGGAGGTAGTCTCTCCTCACCTCATTGGTGGTTCTCTCACTTCTGGAAACCCACTGAAACTTGTCCTAGGGGCAGTGGTATTATGCTGCTTTGGGCACTGGTGCTGTGAAAGGATGAATGGCAGCCAGCACTGTTATCATCCCTTGTTATGCTGCTCCAGCCCTAGCTACTTGGAGAGTCTTGGGATGTAATAAAATGCAAGAACCATAAATTCTGTCCCTTCTAATTCATGCCTTCTGCAGTAAGGGAGGAATTTAATAAAAGTACACTTTGTGGGGGAAAGAATTAAAAAAGAAAGAGGCAGCTTGACTTTTAGGCAAAAAGCCAAGATTTTACAGAGTGAATTTATCATATGTACCCTGAAGCTCGGAACAGCAGTGCCAAGCCAGCCCCCTGCTATCTCTCAGGGCTGGAGCTTGGGCTGGGGAGGAGACCAGGAGCCTGATTTGCTGTGATGTGTACAGTCCTCGTTTAAAGGAAAAGTCATTTAATACTTCAGCTGCCTTATCCTCCTGTGCAACTTCATTTCTCATTCTGCTCTGTAATGTTCTTTCTCCTTGGTTGGTCACTTGCTTTTGTACTTCAGACATGAAATTGAAGTTCTTGGATATTCTGGAGAGGTTTGTTCCCAGCCTCTGCTGTCTCACCTTTCTCATTCACCTTGGTGTGGAGTTTGCCTCTCCTCTCTCCCACTTCCCAAGTTTTGTCATCCCTGTCACTTTTGAGCGATGTGTATGCTCAGCATAGACCACAAAGGGTCTCCTGCTGCTGTGATGCTTCCTCCCAGCTGAATTCTCGCTCGGGCACCTTTCTGGGAATCTGTCAGCCTGTCTTTAAACCTGCTCTGATTTTAAACTTCATTCTGGTGCTGTCTGATCCCTGGCAAATATAGACGGTAAAAAGTGATCTTTGATTGTCTGCCTTTAAAATTCTTTTTTGGCATTGTGGAGCTCTAGGAGACCCTCATAGAAACACAGTAATATTGCCAGTGCTGACAACTGTCCAGTGTCCTGATGTCAGATTCCTAATGCCTCCAATATTTTTCCTATCAGAGTAAGAGAGCAGTAATTTTTCCTCCATGATCAGCTGCAAGCTGCAGATGCAGTGGAGGAGGTCTTTCAGTAGCCGTTCGAATGTGAGGTCTGTCAGAGGAGTTATAAGGAAATAACGGGAAGTGATCTGCTCCATGGCTACAGATGGCACACCTGCATTTAAAGGATACGGGATGAGAGAGGAAGGCGATGAGGTGGGAGTAAGCATGCTGTGGGTGTTGGAAAGAGTTGCCTCTAAAATGGAGAGGAGTTCAAGACAGCAGGATGGGAGCTTTAGAAGAAAGGAGTAACAAAATCAAACCTGGGGGTGATGCATAGGGGGCTTGTCTGCAAAAAAGGTTTCAGAGGGACAAGAGAAAGCTTGAATCCAAGCAGCTGAAAGAATAACTTTAATATCTGCTTAGATCAAAAATAAAAGTCTGTATGGATTGAGAGATAATCCACTAGATAGATTTAATTTGCCACGTATTACTTCCCCAAGGAAAAGCACTGGGAGGGGAAGGTTGGTTTGGCTCAGTGCCCTGGATGTGAAGGCAGGTGATTTGTCTTCCTTTCTTCTGCAGGCCCCCTTTCCACTCATCTCAAAGCATGTGTCCTCCCTGAAGGGAGGGGCTCTCACTACTTGCCTGATGCTTCTCTGCCGCTCCAGAGTCACACTGTATCTAACTAAAGAGGTTTCTCAAACAGAAAGGAGTACAGACAGCAAAATCACACAGCACTGGCTAACAGGATAGGCACATAGGTTCAGATGCTGATGGTGGTTTTGACTGCCTGAGTGCAGGATTCTGAGGGGCACTAGCGCCACTTTATTGACACTTACCTTCCCTGACTTGATTGCAATTGCCTTTCAAACACCACTCAGTAACACACTCCTTAAATGGAGGTTCAGGTCTGATTGTCAGCTTGCTTCAAACACTTTGCCTCTGAAATCCTTGGTAACAGCCCTCTCCATCCATTCCTGTTTCCTTTCTTTACAAACAGTGGTTGACTCCTTTGAGTAAGTTCAGTTTCCACAGCAATAGCAATACTAAAGTTGCTGGAAGACACTTGAACATGATTGGGTTTTCCGCCCATGTATTTTTTCAGAATCAGTATGGTACATTATCTCTTTTAACTAGCACGTGCACCTGTATCTTGAACTGCACATGTGTAACAGCCATGCACATGTGGCAGAATTTGGATTAGTTGGATTGGGGGGGGTTAATAATTTTTTTTCATAGTTATCTTCCTCAGCAACAAACAAATTCTGTAGGCTGGTTTGTGTTATTTCTGTGTTGTGGGCCTGCATTTGTACCACCTCAGGTGCAGGTTTTGGCAGATCTCCTAAGGTCAGTGGGATTTGGCCTGTCAAATCCCAGAATCAATCACAGGAGAAAGTACAGGGTGCTTCAGAGGAGAGTTGTCGTGGTTTGAAACACCTGAACTAGAACTGGACAACTTCCCCAGCTCGGGCTGGGAACTTCTTCACAGCTAGCAAAGGAGTGAGTGTGGTAGAGGACAAGGTTGATACTTAGTAATGGAGCATTGGGGATAATGTGGGTCAGGAAAGGGAGCAAGGGAAGCATTTGACTACCTCCCTTGACTCCGGAGTGGAAGGTAGGGGAACAGTTAGTGGTTTTCAGGCCTGAGTTTGCCTAACTATTTGCTTAACACTTCTTTCTGGGAGAGAAACATGTGCTTGTCAGCCCTGCGAACTGTGTCTGGGAATCAGCAGGGTACTGGCTAAAAGGCAGCTGATACTTTGCTTTCACCTGGAGCTTCAGGAAGGCTTTGTTGAGCTCTTCTAGCAGAGGGGTCTGCTCATGTGTGAGATGGAAAGTAGCATCATTGATTTGAGTGAGAGCAGCAAAGCAGAAATAAATGACTGGGGGGGGGGGGGGTGTTCAGCTTTGAAGGAAGTAAAAATAGTCAGATGTCCCCAGGAGCAGGGCTGGAAATAGCATAAGTCAATACAACTGTGAAACATCTAGAAAAGAGGTGAACTGTGAGGTGGGGAAAATGTACTAGGGAGGGCAGTTAGGGAAGATATAGGTCCTTCAGAGGCATCTCACAGTTTAACAAAACAAGGCAAAAGGACAGCCCTGTGACACATGAAATTTGCTGCACACAGGTGCTAGGGAATGCATGCTGAAAGGAACAACAGAAACTACTCTGAGAGCCTATCAAGTGTGTAAGTGATGTGGACTTACACCACTGAGACAGAGGGAGGGTGTGGGAAGGAAATCATGAACAGATTTGTACTTCGTGTTGGTACAAAATACAAGCTGTTAGGCTGTGTTTAAAATAAAAGGATGGGGAAATGGGGAATAATTCTGAGGGGAATCTCATGAGGTTCAGTTTTACTCATCTCCCACTCCAAAAAGAATAAAGTAGAAACATGCTGTGTGCTTCCCTGCCATATGCATAAGGAAGGATTTTCATGTGTCCAGGAAGAGGGAAAAATGGCTATAAACAGACAGAAACACTTAGAGGTGTTTAGAGAAAGAAGTGGGGTTCTTTCAGAACAATACAAGGTGAATAGGCTGCTTGTACTTGTAATTTTTTTCACTACCTACAGTAGGGGAGCTTTAGTGGAGTCTGTTTCTGTGCTGTAATAGAGAATGTGCTGCACAGAGTGAAAATGCTTGAAAAGATGGATTTGGTACAGTTTGAAAATGGGAATTGTGGATCATTGCTGATAGTGAATTTGTTACTAAAAGGAATTACACAGACTCAAAAGCAAAGAGGAACTTCTGGTAAAATCTAAATACAATAGTTCAAGTTTTACAGATCCAACAGAACTCATTGCTACAAAACATTGCTGAAGTGGAGTTCTGTCTCTCCTGATGGGTTGTATAGCCATAAAAATGTTCTTTGCTGACTTCGTTAGAGGGGTGAAGATTCGGAACAGCTTTCAGGTTTTGATCTTTGGAGGCTAGGGAGAACCTGCTGGTTATGCATGGGGAAGGAAGGTCTCTTCTGAGAAGGTGACTCCATAGTTCCCTGTAGCTGATGCCTCATAGCCTCTGATTGACCCTATGTGACAGTTCCTGCAGAGTGGTAGTGACTGTGCCTTAAGCACAGCTGGGACAGCTTCCTTTGAGGGGGAAAGTGAGTGAGCAGATACAGGGTACTTAGTTGCTGGCTGGGATTAAGCCACAGCAGTAAGAAAACTTGTGGGTTAAGAACAGTTTAATAAATGAAGTAAAATATAATCAAAAAAATAATAATAGTAATAATTGTTATTTGTAATGAACAGGAAATTTTTTTAAAAAGATAAACAAAATCCACAAAGACATCTGATGCAAGTGAAGAACAATTGCTCACCACTGACCTATGCCCAGCCAGTCACTGAGGAGTGGCCCCTGGCCAACTTTCCCCCTAGTTTATATGCCAAGCACGATGCCATATGATCTTGGATGTCCCTGTGGTCAGCTGGGGACAGCCTGTTGTGGCTGTGTCCCCTCCCAACGTCTTGTGCACCCCCAGCCTGCTGGTGGCATGGTGTGAGAGGCAGAAGAGGCCTTGACTCTGTGTAAGCACTGCTCGGCAGTAACTAAAACACCCCTGGGTTATCAGTGCTGTTTCCAGCACAAATCCAACATAGCCCCATGTGAACTAGTATGAAGAGAATTACCTTAGCCAAAACCAGCGCATCTAGTTTTGCAGAAATTATGCAGGTTAGCATGCTTTATTACTCCAAATGAGGACCCGATGTTGTTTAACTGATGTGGAAACCATGTCACAAAGCTGTGAAGCTTTGGACGAATGGAAGAAGTTGTTCAAGAAACTGCTGGTGTAGTGGAGGTCCCAAAAAGCCTTGTGTGTCCTGAACTCTGCCCATTAACATGTGTTGCCTTTCATTTTATTAAAAGTCATTTTAATTAAAAATATGTTGTCAGTTAATAACTGGCTGTGGCTTTCTTGTCATCAGTACCTGCAGAGAGGGCTTGTGACACTCTGGTGTGGCAAAAAAAGCTGCTGTTCTCCATCTTTCTGTGTTGTGCCTCAAGCAGCTGCAGGAGCGTTGTGCTGTGAGTCACGGACTAGACCTGCCTGGCTGTCGGAGTACATAAAGCTCTCAGTGGGAACAAGACAAGCATAGCTCAACCAGCACTATTTTGCCTTATGAAACAACCCAGTCCACTGAGATTCACATCCTTTCCTGAGGGTCTGGCTGCTGCCAAAGAGTCTCCAGCTTTGGCTTCTTCATGTTAAGAAAGGTGCTTTCCTCCTAGGATCTCCCAGCGGGTGGAGGCCAGCCGGGCACAGCTTCAGGCGATCGGGGAGAGGGTCACACTCGCCCAAGCGAAGATTGAAAAGATAAAGGGCAGCAAGAAGGCTATTAAGGTAGTGACTTCAGTGGAGGCTGCATGATCTCTCTTCTTCCTTCCACCTTTCCTCTTTACTCCTGATGTAAGCTGTGAAGAATAATAGGCTGCCACTCATCTCTCCATGCCTCGCTGCTGAGCAGGGTTGTGATGACAATCCCTTTCCTGACTTGGCCAGTTTATGATTTCTAGACCTATAAGCCTCACAGCTCTAGGCCTTAGGAGGCTTACATAGGTTGCTGCCCCTGCTGTTTCCTGAGAAAAGGTCATAAGCCAAACATCCTCACACTTCAGGCTTATAGACACTTTGTTTGAATGAAAGCTGCTGTTACAAAGCCTCCTCTTAGTGCATCTTAATCCTGTTGAGCCATGTAAAACTGGTGAAAATCCCTTGGTCCCTATTTTTCCTACATTTTATATAATATTTCCAACTCCCTTCCTGCTAGTGGAAGCCTTTCTGGCTTCCTGGTACTTAGAGAAGCTCTGGCACTTCCAGTTCTGGAAGTGACAGCCCATGCATTTTGGGTCCAAGGCTGTCCATTCCCACTGGCAGCATAGATTCTGTGCTTGCCCCCCTCCTGGAATCATAGAATGGTTTGGGTTGGAGGGGACCTTAAACATGATTTAATTCCAACCCCTCTGCCACAGGCAGGAGTTGCTCCAAGCCCCATCCAACCTGGCCTTGAACACAGCCAGGGATGTGGCTGCCACAGCTTCTCTGGGCAACCTGTGCCAGTGCCTCGGCACCCTCACGGTGAAGAACTTCTTCCTAATATCTAATCTAAACCTCCTTTCTGTCAGCTTAAAGCTGTTCCCCCTTGTCCTGTCACTACTTGCCCCATAAAATCCCTCTCACAATTTCTTGTAGCTCCCCTTTAGGTACTGGAAGCTGCTCTAAGGTCTCCCCAGAGTCCTTCTCTTCTCCAGGCTGAACAAGCCCAATTCTTAGCCTGTCTTCATAGGAGAGGTGCTCCAACCCTCTCCTAAGTGTTGCTGTATTATAGGGCTGCCTAGTTGTTGAGGTTTTTCAGTCCCTCTTTGTTTCTCCACAGGTGTTTTCCAGTGCCAAGTATCCAGCTCCTGAACGGCTGCAGGAATACAGTTCAATTTTTGCTGGTGCAGAAGACCCAGCTAAACAGAAATGGCCAAGACACAAGATTCAGAGCAAACACCGAATGCTGGATGAGAAAGCTCTTCAGGTAAGGAGGAGGAGAACAGACCTTGAGATGAACAAGCAAAGAGAAGCTGGGAGGCCGTTAGTCTCTTTGAAGATGTAGACCAGGGCTTTAGGATGTAGTCTGGGACTAGAATATCTTTTCAGTTTGGCCTGTTGGTGGGTATGTCTGAGGTCAGGCTGGGAAGCTTGTAGAGCTGCCAGTTGGAGAGGGCCATGTCAGTACAAGACCTTGGCTGGGTGGTTGAGTACGCTGCGTGGATGCCAACTGCCAGCTCTCTGAAGCAGTTCTATGTCCTGAAATGCTACTCTGTCCTGTAGCAGTGCTGGTGGGTGCTGCTGGCTGGGCTTAGGGCTTCAGCTATCCATAACAAGGTAACTGGAATCAGGGTCATAATCGTTTGAAAAGTAGTTTTCAAACAAGTGGTGGTGTGAAGGGAAAGGTAGAAGTGCTTGGGAGTGTGTCAGGAGAAAGGGGAGTCAGAGCATTTTCTGTCATAGGAAGGCATTGTTGATTGGGTATTGTCCCTCTCTGGTTTTACATGTTGAGAAGGAAGATTGTTTGTGCTTTGCTTCTCCTTTGCCTTGTGTTCAGCTATTGTTTGTTGAAAGCCTTTCAGTACCCAGCACAGCTGGGGCTTCCAGGTGTGCCTATAGCACTCGTGCCTGTGGCTGGTGGTGTTGAAGGAGGTCCTGAAGTATTGAGTTCCCTTTCAGCCTGTAGGGTTAGGAGCACCACTCTGCCTGAATGGCAGAGGAGCTTCTTAAGGAGGTCTTAGAAGTTTTGGGTTTGGCAGGAAATGCTGCTAAAGGATTTTCCAGCAATTTGGGTCAAATCCCTGGGTTGGAAGGAGAGAAGGAAGAGCTGCTGTTCTTAAAGTTGAAAAGTTGCTGTGTGTGCGCTGTGCCAGGAGCAGCAGATGTGCTCTTCTTGCAGGTTAGGGATCAAGCTGACAACTTCCCTGCTCTCCGTCCCTAAAGAGACTTCCTTCCTCATCCTTGTGTGCCTCAGCCCAAAAATAAAGCTGCCACTGAATAATTTATCATGCTAAACTTTGCTGAGTGTTAATGGAGCTGAGACCTTGCTCGGTGAGGTGGTTATGAATATTTCAGCCAGGGCACGAAGTGGGGTTGCTGGCCAAATGGACAGCTGGCAAACTTGAGCAAAGTTCGTGCTTCCTTTCAAGCACAATGGGCAGAGCTGTGTGTGGGACCTGCTGCTGCACAGACAGAGGATGCTGGTTGCAGTTCTACTGTCTTGCTGGTGGCCCCATCCCATCAGAGCATGATGGGGCAGCAAAGGTAGGCAGTGAGTGGGCAAGGTTGGTGCTTTCCCCCCTGAAGGACTGGAGGCAGTGTACGGCCACTCACTCAGAGAGGGGATTGAGAAGGACATCAGCTGGTAAAAAACAGTGTTCTGCAAAGAGCGAATGGTGTGCCCATCCAGCTGGCCTGCTGGCTCCAGCAGGCTCTGCATGACCCTCCCCACAGCACCCCATGCCATCTCTTCCCTGTTCCAGGCTGTCTCTGTACATTGCCATGTTCTGCCCTTCATGACCAGGGCTGCTTCAGCAGAGGGAGGAACTGTTGCAGGCCCCTAGGGATATTTGTATTTGTTCCTCCCTTCCTGTGTCCCATTTCTTCATCCTCCTCTGGGGCTGTTGATCTTTCTCTGGCTTTGCTGACCCTACCTCATGCAGTTACTCTTGTTACTCTTGCCAAGCTCATACACCCTAGCTCCGGCAGCTCTTCTGTGGGGTGAGGGGGCACTGCTGGCTGTCAGATGATGAACGTGCTCCTATCCCAGGAGCATCTGGTGTGCTGAGTGGGGCTTGGAGCAGCCAAGCTCTGACCACATTCAAGGGGGACAGGCCCTTCTTGGCCATAGTTGAGCAAAGAGCCTGACATATCTTGCTGTAATGAAATGTGACAGAGGGAAGTCTAATGTTTGCATTTGTGCCCTCCTCAATTATTCAGGGCTTTCAGCAGAGGCTCGCTGCCTGTTTTCACTTCTAATGAGGGCCTCTTTGCTGGGAGCAGTTGCAGTGGCCTTTGCTAACTTCACTCGCACACGCTTCACCGGGAAAGCAAGTTTTGCTTTTGTCAGTTTGAGGGTAAGTGGTGGCAGCCTGTGCTCAGCATTTAGGGTTTGTGCTCTGGGGGGAACCAGCTGCATTGGAAATGTGCATGGTTCTGCAGTGTATTTAAAAATGCTTCCCTCCTGGGAAATTCTCCTTTCCCACTTTGCATCCCAAGCAAGAGAAAGCTCATCTGTTGAGAGGCACTGTTTAGGTTGGTAGGGCAAGCACTGATGGATAAGAGTGCCAGAAACAAGGTCCTTGTGGTAAGCCTGGAAAGCCATTTCCTTTGCACATTGCTGTGGTAGCAGCCAGGCAGGGTTGAGCAGTGAGTTGGGGCTGGCCCTGGGTGCTGCCTTTGCAGTAGGAGCTGTGTCTGGGTGCTTTCCTTAGGAGGATGGAAAACAGGGTGGGAGACATGTGCCTGGGCTTGGGAAGAGGTCCAGGCGAAAGCTACAGTCCACTGCTGGAGCAGTCTTTCTGGGCTTCAAAACTGTCAGTAACTTGGTGTGTCTGTGAATGCTGCCTCTCTCCGAGTCCACCATGGGCATGGGGAGGCTAAACCAGGGGTTTGGCACTCGCCCATCTTCAGGTGCTTTTTGAGCTAGCCTCAGCACTCCCTTGGCACGGAGGGAATGGAGTTTCTGGTGTATCATACCAGTTCCCTTTGTAATAGTACGTGATGAATTGAACTTAAGCACCGGGGTGACTTTATATATATTTTAACTGTGGGTCTTAGGAAGAAAAAGGCCTGGAAATGCAGCATCCTTAGGGATGTGATCCTGCCAGGTGCCAAACCCCAGCATTCCAGTGCCCCCCATGCCTTCAGTATGCCGATGCTGATGAGCCTTTGTCTTAAGGCTTTAATGTCCCTATAAGAAAACTGATGTTTTAAATGACATGTTAACTTGTGCAATTCACAGTTGTACAACATGACAATATGTGGCTGTTATAAATTTCAAACCGTATCTAGGTAGTTGACTAAGACCAGCACTTTGGTGGCATTTAAGTTAAAAGGATTATGAAGAGCCTCACATTTCCGACTAATACTCATGTTTAGTGCTTTTATGACTGCCTTAGATGAGACTTATAAGTAAATGTAGGTAATGGTTGGTTTCTCACTAGGCCCTTAAAGTGACACACATACTTCCAGTGCTAATTGAAATCTACAAAGAGAGACTTAAAAAAATGCATATATGACTTGAGGGCTCAGTGTGTGTGAGCAGTTCTAGCAAACAACGTCAGCACTCCCTCATGCTTAAAAAATTCAACATTGGGAAATGAATATTAATGCTTCAAAAGAACCTTTATTTTTGAACCTCTGCTTCTACAGCTTCTAAATAAGAGTTTGTTGATTTTTGCCTCCTTGCCTCTGTAAAAATTCAGGATGTTTGTTTCAGTGTGTTTTTCACAAGTTGGAACATGTTCTTCGGGGGCCGGGGAATGGATTCAATCAAAACCTCCCAGTTTTTTTCCTATAGCGTTTTATAGGCTCAGAGCATCATACAAACTCTTAGTTGATTAACTGAGCTGTGACTAAGCCATTTCCCAGGATTTCTGGCTACCAAATTCAAGATGGAAATTTCAATCAACAGGAACTGTTCATGTTGCTGAGATGTGGTCTTAAAACTGAACCCGTGGTGATCTCCATTTCCCCAATACAAGAAGGGAAGAAGGACTCGGAGGATGGGATAAAGCAGGGATGCTAGAAGTAGTGAGGCAGTAGGATACTGTGGAAAGTATTTGGAGTGGTCATTTTCTGGTGATGGAAGAAAACCATAAGAGTGTGGCCAGTTATTAACAACCTATCCTGGGTAGTGCTCTGGTTTGTCTGGTTTGAACACCTGCCACCTCATAGCTGCCAGGCTGCTGCTTGCCCTAGTTTGTAAGGGAAAAACAGGAACCGCGAAGGGGCTGAGGAAAGGTGTGAGAAGGGGTCTGGGGTAGAGGTTTGTCCATCCCAGGCTGTCTCTGGGTTCAGGAACTGATGCCTTTCCTCCCTCTACAGCAGTGTGCTGTGGGCAGTGAGCTTCATCTCCCCAGAGCATGTGGCAGCGGACACTGTCACGCTATCTGAAACGCTGCTCTGATCTGGGATGGCAATTCCTGTGCTCTATAAAAGTAAAGCAGTTCAGATGTAATAAGTCCTTCTCTAAAGGGAGCTCTATATATTATGCATGAAGTTTTAGAACCGAGAGAGAGGAGATTTCAGTTCATTAGAGTTGAAAACTCCTGTAAATCCCTCAGGCTTTGCAGAACCATCTGGCACACATTCCACTCCGCACACTCCTTTCTGCCTGCTCTTACCTCGTGCAGGCACTCTGCTTTTTCCTAACCTCTTTTCCTTTGCCTTCCCTGCATACCCCACCAGTGGGATCACAGCTCCTAAAACATCAACTGAAGGCAGCAGAGGGGAGGTAATAGAGATGTTTGGAGGACTCTGCCTACATGAAAATGTCTAGTAGCTGGAGACAGTAGACTGGTGTTTGACCCCTGCCTCTGGCTATAGAGTCCTGGTTGTTGTTTTATTTTGGTGGATCCAACATCTGTTCAATATGACCCATCCATGGCACCAAAAGTACATGCCATGAGTCTGAACTGCTGAGATTTGTCACAAGTGTGGGGTTGCAATGTTGTCCATGTGCTTCCGTGCTCAAAGGGAGGTGGAGAGGGAGCAGTAGGGTTCCCAGACCAAGCAGTGGATCCAGCAGTGTGGGTTGTGGAGGCTGGGGAGAGATGTGGCTGTAGTGTCTTACTACCTGTTATCTCTCTTCTTGCAGGAGAAGCTCAAGTACTTCCCTGTGTGTGTGAGCACAAAAATTCACCAGGAGGACGATGCAGAAGAAGGCCTTGGCAGCCTCCCCAGGAACATCAGCTCCCTCAGCTCCCTGCTGCTGTTTAACACCACCGAGAACCTGTGAGAGCTGGAGCAGTGCTGTGCTGCTCACCTGCCCCCCCTGCTTGTCCTCAGAGGAGCTTTCCCTTCACCGGGGCTAGCAGCCACTGCTTGCTTCCCTGGGTGTCTTACGTATCAGGTTCAGGATAGGACAGGGTTTGATTCCGCTGGCTTCCAGCTAGCAACCCTTTTTTACCCACTCTTTCCCTTGAGTGGAAGGAGTTGTTTTGTCTGTACCTAATCCTCCACTCACTTACTTTCAACCCAGTTTTGCAGGTCCCTTCGCTGACTTAGTTTTTCCTGTCGTTCCCCTGTAATTTCTCTCCAGCCTTGATAGCTGCTGTCACTCCTGCCCTTCTCTGTCCCATGTGCCAGCCTAGGTACTGCTCCTTCTTCTGATGATGCCTCACAGCAATGCTTCACTGCTTTTGCTGCTTTCATATCTCCCCTGCCTCCCTCACTGCAGTTCCCATTCGCATTGGACTTTGCCTTCTTCTGCTCATATTGAAGAGCTTCTTTAAGCCCTTCTGTAAGCTTTCAGTTGCTGGACCTTCTCTTTCATCTGAGCCTTGGATTATTTCTGGGTTTTTTTCCTCATGGAGCTTGAGTGACAAGTCAAGGAGAGACTGGTGTCCTGCTGCAGGGAAGGGGAGAGCTTGGTAACAATGGCAGTGCAGCAGGGCTTTGTTTTAGGATGAATGTGGAGGCTGCACTAGTAGGATGAGGAGCTGATTGAAGAGGAAAGAAAGGAAAATGGGGCTAAAAATGGGGAGGAAGTTCTTCACTATGAGGGTGGTGAGGCACTGGCACAGGTTGCCCAGAGAAGCTGCGGCCGCCTCATCCCTGGCAATTGTTCAGGGCCAGGTTGGATGGGGCTTGGAGAAACTTGGTCTAGTGGAAGGTGCCCCTGCCCATGGCAGGGGGGTTGGAACTGGATGATCTTTAAGGTTCCTTCCAACCCAAACTATTCTGTGATTCTAAAAGAAGGAAACTGGAAGGCCCAACATGACTCGTGAGTGAGTCAGAGGTCTCCACCACCAAGGGTACACTTTCTTCTGTTCTTGGCTCCTGGGGCAACATCACTGAAATACTTGTCCTCTACCCATAGGTACAAGAAGTATGTTTTCCTGGATCCTCTGGCTGGAGCAGTGACCAAGACCCATGTGGCTCTGGAAACAGAGACGGAAGAGAAGCTCTTTGATGCTCCTCTCTCCATCACCAAAAGGGGACAGCTGGACCGACAGGTGAGATGCAGCTGTGGGGATGCAGCCACTTTTCCTTCAGGGGACTTCTGCCCAGGCTTTTGCCTGCAGTGCCCTTCTTTGCTGCAAGAAAAAGCAGGTGCATAGTCACTGACTTATCTTTTTGGTTTGGGTTTCTTTTAGGTAGCTGAAAATTACTTCTACGTGCCAGACCTGGGGCAGGTCCCTGAGATTGATGTGCCATCCTACCTGCCAGACCTGCCTGGCATTGCTGCAGATCTCATGTACAGTGCTGATCTGGGCCCTGGCATCGCACCATCTGCCCCCAGCAGTGCTATTCCAGAGCTCCCTACTTTCAACACCGAGTCAGTGGAACGTTTGCAACCAGGTATTTCTGATTCCTGATCCCAGGACCCTGTGGAGGAAGAAGGCAGGGATTGCTAAAAGATGAAGACAAGGCAAAAAGACCTGTGGTGGGGATTTAAAGATGGATATTTGCAATAGATAACCTCTGGCTTGTGCTTGAGCCTGAGTCAACCTGCTCAAGTGCTGACCAGTCTCCTGGCCCCTTCTGTCCCTCGCCCTCTGCATGGTTAGGGAAGTGGGAACACTGTGTGCCTGCGGAATGGCCCCATGGTGGGATGCTCTTGTGTGAGTGGGATGCAGCTGGGGAGGGCAGAGTAGGGGAATCTCAAGCCCTGCCTGTTGTCAAGAGATGCTGCACAGAGTGGGAGCGCGCGGCTGTACAGTGCGTGCTGAGGCCTCTGTTGTGTTGCTGATGAGGCATGTGAAGCTCTGAGCTGAAGCTCTCACTGTGCTGTCCTCTGGGACTCTTCAGATGCAGCTTGTTTCATCTTTCAGACCTTCAAGAAGCTGAGCTAATGCCGCCTCCTCCACCACCACCACCTCCTCCGCCACCTCCTGTTATGCCAACTACTGTGCCTCCTCCGCCACCCCTGCCCCAGCCCACAGCCCCCTCTGAGCCAGCCCGGACAGCGAGCGAGGAGAGCAGCAGTGCTGTGCCCGCAGGTAAGGGCAGGGCATCTTCACACTGCACCAGCAGAGTATAGCTCTGACGCCTTGGCTTCAGCCCATGGCCTTTTTGGTTCCCTTTAGCTTCCTAGCCTTCTGGCAGAGGAGGGAAGCTGCAGTGAGAGTGCAAGGTGCTCCCACCTGCCTGGGAGCTGCAAGCCTTCAGTTTGGCAGGGCTCCTGCTGGCTGGGCTGAGCATAAGCCTGTCACTTGAGAGGTGTCTGGATTACAGCCCTGAGCAGAAGCTGGCGGGCTACCAGATCAGCCCTTTCCATGGGGATTTGGCTGTGCCTGTGGCTGTGCACTGACACCTGGCTGCTGCCCGTCCTTTCTGTCCCTACAGCTTCAGTTCAGGGAGCCCCAAAGGAGGTGGTGAACCCCTCTACTGGGCGTGCCAGTCTCCTGGAGTCCATCCGCCAGGCCGGTGGCATTGGGAAGGCCAACCTCCGCAGTGTCAAGGAGAGGAAGCTGGAAAAGAAGAAGCAGAAGGAACAAGAGCAAGGTACTGAGGCTCTTTGGCAGAACAGATCTTCCTTGCTGTCAGCCCCAGGCTGGGGAGGTGTGGGGCTGGAGGCAGATGGGTAAGCCAGGCATACAGTGAGCACACAGAATGGAAAGGCGTCCTCTCTCCTCACAGGCTGGCGGAGGCCTCTGTGCTTCACATTTAGGCAGAGCTCTGTGAACTTGTTCAACACCATCTGCCAGAAGGGTGTTCATGTTCTTCATGAAGACCTACTCTGTCTCAGGGCAGGCATTATAGTTCCCTGTGTGCTGCATGGGGCAGACACAGAAAGGAAGCCTTACGGGCAGGAGGGGCAGGGCTGAGCCCATTTGAGCGCCTCAGTTTAGGCAGCGGGGCAGGGCACTGATGGACTGGTTTGGCAGAATGAGACTGCAAATGCACAGCCTCTCTTGCCTCTCAAGAGTTGTATGCTTGGATTTCCCCAGAAGATGCTGTTACTCTTTGGTGCATGAGGTTTTCCTGACCTGAAACTGGACTATAATGGGAGAGAACAGGGTTGTGATACAAGATTAGCAGTATGTTTGTGGTTTTATTTCTTTAATCTGAAGGCAGTATTGCAGGAAAATGCTTTTGCCATAGTGCTAGATCAAACTGACGCTGTTTCTTGGTTGAATTGGTTTGTTCTGTTTCAGTGAGAGCTACGGGACAAGGTGGAGATTTGATGTCAGACCTCTTCAACAAGCTGGTGCTGAGGCGCAAAGGTACTGTCCTGCAGGGTGGCTGATCCTTCCCCTAGGAAAGAGGGAGAGCACTTCTGGCACCTCACTTGTGGCAGGCTCAGTTCTAGATAAAGGAACAGAGACCTGGGGGAGGCCTTGGAAGGTACATGGGGGTATTTAGGGCCGGTGTCACCCCTCAGTGCCTGGCACAAGGCAGAGGAGGGCATGGACTTGCTCAGGAATCATAGAATGGTTTGGGTTGGAAGGGACCTTAAACATGATTTAATTTGAACCCCCTTGCCATGGGCACAGGTTGCTCCAAGCACCGTCCAACCTGGCCTCGAACACTGCCAGGGATGGGGCAGCCACAGCTTCCCTGGGCAACCTGTGCCACGGCCTGACCATGCTCATAGTGAAGAATGTTTTCTTACTGTCTAATCTTAATCTTCCCTCTTTAAAGCCATTACTCCTTGTCCTGTCACTACAGGTCCCTGTAAAAAGCCCCTCTCCAGATTCCTGGTAGCCCCCTTTAGGCACTGGAAGCTGCTCTAAGGTCTGCCTGGAGCCTTCTCTTCTCAAGGCTGAACAAGCCCAGCTCTCTCAGCTTGCCTCTGTAGGAGGAGCTTTAGTTAAGTGAGCCCTTGGCACCAGCGCAGGGGCAATGCTTAAGCATGTTGCCTGGGTGCTGGGCACAGCCACGCGAGGTGTGGTTTTTCATCTCCTTTGGTGAGCCTGTTCTCTAGTCTACAGGTGTCACTCACTGCTGCTTTTTCCTTCCCTCACAGGTATTTCAGGGAAAGGGCCGGGAACCTCTGGCAATCCTGATGCTCCTGGAAGTCCTGCTGGTGCCTTTGCTCGTATGTCGGACTCAATACCCCCCCTCCCACCGCCACAGCAGCCCGGGGGTGAGGAGGATGAGGATGACTGGGAGTCATAGATGGGGTCAGTTGAGTGTCAGTGTGACCCTCAGGACTCTTGAACTAAGCACCTTTGTGAGACACCATCTATGGAAGTACCTCCTGGAGGGTGGGTGAGCAGGAGCAACAGGAGCCAACTGCTGCTGAAGTTATAGTTACCAGTGAAGGCTTTTCTTCTGCTGCCTTCTACCCTGCACCTGCAATACTACATTCCATCTCAAATGCTGCTGTGGCTCACACTGCCTCAATAAATCCCACCTTAGCTGGTGGGCAGTGGGGCAGCCTGTGCTCAGAGGATCAGAACTAGCATTGCTCCTGATTTGAAGGGCCCTCTGTCTTTCCTAATGTAACTGGTGATGACTGCAAAAGCATCTCTTTCAGGCAAACTGCCCTGGCCTTGTTATCATCTCCTCACTGCTTGCAGAAACTCCTGCTTGCTTGGGTGTTGCTAGATCAAATGAGTGTGTGTGTGTGTGTCCCTTCTTCAGGGTCTAATTCCTAGTGCCTCTGCACTTGGTTTCTTTCTGTACCTGGCTCATGGTAACACTTTGCCTGTCTGAAAAAATTCAATAAAGTTGAAGGAAGCTGGTCCTTGCAGCCTTGACTTCAGTAAAAGCAGGAAGCGTGCTCATTGGGAGTGGGTTAAGGGAAAGCCCATCTATCCACTCTCACCTCAGGCTGGGGCTAGCCTTACACCCCAGCTCTTACACGCAGGTGCCCCCCCACTCCTGCTGCTGCTTTCACTGGTGTTAAGGCAGAGCTCATGCCAGACCGATGGGTTTATATCCACTGAAAGGGCAGGAGCCTCTCATGGAGGTTTCTCAGGAGCAGCTGTTTCTTCCCCTGCAGGGCTAATTAACATAGGAGGAGTGAGCACCAGCTCTTTGTCATAATTGTAAGTGCTTTCTTCATTGTGAAGAGCCTTGAGCAGTAGCATACAGCTGCTGAAACTGGCAGGGAGGCAAAAGAAGTGCCTGGGAAGAGACTTGTTCAGGGTGACAGATAAAGCTGGGAAGGGCTGTGGGATGGCACAGCCATCCCTGTTATCAATCACTGACCCCAGCCTAGGAAGCAACCCAGGAAGGTTGGTTACATTAAAAAACAAGGTTTTACCATTTTCCACAGAAAGGTACTTTGCTGTTATTACTGCCTAAGTTTGAATTCAAAAGAGCAGAGCAATCCTGTGCTTAAGCATGATCAAAGGAGAAGTACTGTGCTATTATGGCCCTACTATTACTCCCCTTCAAAGAATAAACCTCCTTGAATCTACTGTCTGCTTGAAGGAAGGTGGAAAGCAGGGGACAGAAAATGTCACCTTTAGCTGCTCTGTCTTACCAGGCTGACCATGTATTTCCAACATGACATAAACAACTGGCCTGATTGATAGTTTAGTTCTTGTGAAAAGCTGTTTTCAGTGGTCATCAAGCCCCCCCCACTTGGTGGTCACTGGGAAGGGGCAGATGCGTTCAAAGTAATGATACTCCCAATACTTAAGCGTTTGTGTTGAAAATATTTAATCAACTTAAATAAACCTTAACAGTGAAACAAACAGAAGTAAACAAATAGGACCCTGGCACTACTGCCTTGACCTATCTCAGGCCTGCAGTCAGCTTCCATCCTGGTTATGGTGCCTTACCATCACGGTGCTCAGATACTGAACAGCAAACATCCACACAGGAGGCAGAAAGCAGAAATTCACAAACTCCTTGGTACAGAAAAGCATGAACTGCCATTGTTTCAGGTATTCTTCAGAGGGGTAGCTCACAGAGTTGACCTACAGCCTGTTCACTGGTCCACATCATGAAGCATTCAGCTTGCCTCGATGGAACTAGAAACACATAAAAACACATAAACCTGGCCTTACTCTGAAGTGAAAACAGAGGGAACTACTTTGGTAGCAGCACATAAGACACAAGTTCTGACCTTTCTTAACTCCGCAAACGCTGCTCCAAAGGCAGGTTTCACCTGGGTTCTGTCCCTGATCCACTGTGGCAGTTTGTTAAAGATGGCAGGGCGTGCATACCTGTGGTCCAGGAGCAGGATGCTTGCGAAGTCTTTCTGATGCCGAATGGCTCTGCCTGCACAGAGTGTACATATGCTTTAAAATAGCCCACTGAAGTGTTTGTTCATGGGCAAGGAAGCTCATGCTCCCATCATCTGTACTTAGATGGATTGGTAATGCATCCTTTTTTCCCACCCTCCTAATTCAGTGCAGTCATGTTTTGTATCCCCCAGCCTGGCAAGGAAGGATGAATTACCTATTGACTGGTTTACTGCCTTCATGCACAGGTTTTCAATCAGCACTCTGCTAGGTGGCTGGCCAGCAGCTCTGGGCTGGAAAGGAGAAATAGGCAAGACTGAACATGAGGCAGATGATGTAAATCAAGCTAGGGAGTCTTACTGACAGAGTAAGGCAAATGCTTTTACCCCTGCAGTGTGAGTAGGTGGCCAGGCAGACCCCAAGCTGAGAGTCAGGAGGGACAGAAGTTGCAGTCAGAAAATGATTCTGAGCTTTCACAGTGAGCCCAAGGCCCTCTTAAAGGCAGGAAACTTGTACGCAGCTGCCCAGTAACAGCATCTCCAGTGGGCAGTGAGAAAGAACAAGTGAGCCGAGAGAAGTGATCCTGGCAAGCAGATTCTACCACCGTGCCACCTCC
This sequence comes from Lathamus discolor, assembly GCF_037157495.1. Lineage (NCBI taxonomy): Eukaryota > Metazoa > Chordata > Aves > Psittaciformes > Psittacidae > Lathamus > Lathamus discolor. The sequence continues at coordinate 78,855,536 of NC_088884.1, read as the reverse complement.
TCTGGAGCGGCAGGACCTTGCTCCCCTTCGAACCTGGGGCTCCCAGTGAGCCCCTCCACTGCGCTGCTTAACTGTGCTTAGGGCCACTTGTATGCACGCAGTGTGGACTCTTGGGGCAAGCTCAACAAATAATGTTTGAAGGCAGCCCTGGGACGTGTGTGCTATGAGGAAAAGTTAATGCTAAAAAGCAGAAGTGAAACAGGCGGATGTGTTTCTATTACCATTGTTTTGTCAAGCCAAGCCATTTTTTCCTGGAGCTCTGGAGATTTAATGTTGGGGTAAGGCATTCCCACCATAATCACACACCTGCAAGGGAGAAGGACTGCATTATTCTTAATGTCTCATCCTAGAGCACTTTGCCAATAGACTGATAAATCAGAGGTCACTGCACCCCTGAAAGACAGCCAGCCCTGAAAACCAAAGGTGGCAATAAAGCACAGCAGTCTGACAAGCATGTTCTGAACAGAAAGCTGCAAAGGGATTCAGGGTGCCAGAACAAGGGATTATCTAGCACAGCAAGCCTAACTGCATTACTCATGTGAAAAGTAGCCTGGACAAGTGGGGTTTACACCACCCAAGCAAACCTAGGCCTGTTGGTTTAAGCATCAGCCCAAGCCATGTGCTCCCCAGGATTTTCTGTCTATGCAAGTATGTGTCCATCCTGCCTGGAATTGCCACACCACAAGCCCAGTCAGTGCTCACCCTCCAAGAAGCAGCCCCCTTACCTTCCCAGGTCATCGGAGAAGTTGATCCCTTCACTCATTTTGCCTCCAACCACAGAAAGCAGCAGGGCCCCTGTCATCTGTTCTCCTGCCTGGCTGCAGCGCTGCAGGAGAGGGACCAGCAACTTAAACCAGATTTCCGTGCTTCAGAAACACTCCCACAGCTGGGCTAGAGCCCTCCTGCCTTGCTAAAAGCTGCACTGCCCTCTTCAACAGCGCTCCCACCAGCTCAGCTTACCTTTATACACTTGGCATATTCCACCAGCACCTGCTCCACCTGGTTGGCTTTCTTAGGCTCCTGAAAGATCTGTCACGGGCACAGTGCATCGGTTGCAGCAGCGGGAAGCAAACAGTTTAAAGAAAGCAAATCATTTTACTCCCACGCTGTTAAACGGGTCAGGGAAGGGCAGATGATTGCCTGAAAACCAGCACCTTTCCCCTCCACCCTGGAAGCACGCTGCACGCTCACTACAGCGCTTCTCAACTGGGAAGCTGAAGGGCTCTGAAGGGAGCAGCAGCTGCTCCTGCCCCTTGACATTCCCTTTCAGCTCTGGCAGACCTGTCTGCTTCTGCAAGAAGTTACAAGTCATCCGGGAGCCAAAAGGTGGAAATGCACCTCTGTGAGTAAAGACCCAGTGGAGTGAGGAGTCCTCCAGCTGCAAGCTCCTGGAGGACAGTGACAGGACCAATCAATTCAAATCACCAATTAATTCCAAGTAATAGCTCCCCTGGCACAGTGAGCAAATTAGTTTTCTATGCAAAGCATAAAGCAATATTTCTTTATGTTATTCTAGCATGCCTAATTAGTTACTGAAAGCCCCTGCAGTTAATTAAGCTGTATTTTGATAGATGCTGCACTTTGGCCCAAATCACAAGTTGTTTGCCTAGTAAACAAGAGGTGCAACATCTGTCTTCTCTGTGACAGTAGAGAACCTAAAGAACTTATCTTCTCTTGGTTAGCAAGAGGTACTATCAAATTTTACCAGCCGGAAACAGTCTTTCAGTAGAAAAATACCTGGCAATTACAACCATAAGCCAAAACTATTCAACTTATTAAAGAGTAGCTATTTAATCTTATGATTTAAATGAATTTTCCCTGTGTCAGGTATATATAATCTCAGTGTGATCTCACCACAGCCACCTCAGGAAAGACTTTAACCTTCCTTTGCTATGATACAATCTTGTGTGTGGGCAGCTGAAAGTCACACTTGCTGCACTTCTACCAAATTGCTTTGCTAATGCATATCCAATTTGCTGGAGACTGCAAAGGCCAAACAAGAACAAATCAGAGCTGAAAGGCAGATCAAGCTCCCTTGGATCAAAGCCTTGGAGCAGCAGGCAGGCCCTGGGGACCCTGGCAGAACACACCTGAAAGACACCAGGAGTGATACAGATGGCGAAGCTGAAGCACAATGCTTCCACCACAAAAACCTGCAGACAGATCCACATGCCAGAATGCCTGCACCAAGGCTGTGAAGTACCTGGTTCTTTGCTCTCCTAATCCACGTAGTAAGTTATTTAGCTTTGGTAAATGGAAGTCATAGCCAGGGTATACGCAGTTCTTGGCACATGATCCAAGATCCCTGCCCCATGCCCTGAGATAGCCCAACCTTCAAATACTTGTGAGAGTCACTGCAAAGATTCGACATTCGTAGTCATCCCCCTATTTAATGTTTCCCATGGCTTCTTCAACAGAAGTCACCACTGCTGGTCTTTCAATTCTTATTTCTTTGTTTCTATTAGAATAAAACCCCACCATTTGTCCTGTAAACCAGTCTGGTCCCACTCTGCCTAGCCCTGCGTTGTGCTGGCCTGTGTTCGAGGGACACATAGCTGAGCCTGGTAAAAACAAATCCCCTATAGAAGCCCAAACTGAGCAGCCCCCCAGCTACACAGGCACAAGCTGGCTGGTTCTGGAAAGCGAGGGCTGTCTCACCCCATGGCCACTACACAGACTGTGCTCTTACAGAATCTATAGCTGCGTTTAATCTAATTTAGATCCCAGCTCAGTGATCAGCCACCCGGGAAGTATCATTTCTACATTACTGGAGGGATTAGCTAGATAAACATCCGCTCTGCTCTGCTGTGCAGACTATGAGAACAACTTAGCGAGAGAGGCCCTTAATGCATATATAACTGGTTTCTGAAACCCCCATTTAAAGCTCCAGCTGCCCCTGGCTGCACAATTACCTTCTTCTTCACTGCCAGGCGGGTGAGCAGCCCTGTCTTCTCCCAGTGAGCATATATCTGCTTCTCATATTCATAGGAGGGGAAGAAGCACACCACACCCCCTGGGACCACGTTGCACAGGTTGCAAAGGATTCGACCCGTCTCATCCATCTGCAAGAGAGACAAGAGCATATTGCAGCTGACAGGAGCTCAAGCTAATGCCACTCCAATTCTGTGCACAATTCCAGGATCACACCTCCCCTGTGATATGCCTTAGGGATGAAAAAATGTGGGAAATATGCCAGGTCTAGGAGAGCTCTCTCAAGGAGATGTGCATCATCAAAAAAACCCTCATTGCTGCTTGCCCTCTCCTCCTAGTCCAGGGTTTCCGTTACTGCCGTGGAGCAGCGGTCATTCAGGAAAGGTGGGTTTATGTCTGTTGTCTGAGTGGATGGGACCTGTCACACGAGAACAGATTTGGAGAGCACATGTGGTGGCGATCCAGCAGCAGCAGAGCAGAGCCAGTGCCTGGCCTTGGGTCCTTCCTGGCCCAGAAGAGAAAGAAGAGAGAGAGCAGAAACATCTGCTGCCATCCCTATGGTTTGGGCTGCACTCTGTAGGGCTGCCACGCTCCTCTGATACTGAGGCCTTTGAAATGCAGTCAGAAATGTCCTGCTGAGGCCCAGCACACAAATGCAGGATCTCCGTGCAGCCCGACAGGAGCTGCTAGTACTTCTCATCTCCAATAGCTACCTCTGAGCAGGCAGCTCAAAGCCTCTTTTGCTGTTACTCTTTCCCAACTAATTGGCAACACACCTGCCCCACATCCTACAGATTTCCTTGCCATGGCTTTTTACTGACCCACCTTTCACACACTGTCCTGTGAAACAGAAGCATGTGAAGCAGAAAAGCAATACCAAGGAAGGGAGCAGAGCACAAAGGGAAGACTGACCATCTGAGGCATGCTTCTCGTCAGGTAGGTGAACTCCAGCTGCTGGTTGGAAGGACCACTGCAGAGGATTATGGGCAAAATGTTTTCCGGAGGAATCACATGTCCTGCAGACAAAAACACGTGGTGAGAGTCGTCATCACTGCTGCTGGCACAAACCCCACTAGCTGAAGAGCTAAAGCTCTTCACAGGTAAACCTGTGTGCAATGACAAGAGGCACGTGTTTGCCTGGATAAGCCGAAGCGCCCAAGCCACTTCCACTCCCCAGGCCCCTGTGAAGAAGGCACAGCACACCGCGTGTGACCACTGAGGAAGCTCAGAGTGGAAGGCAACCCGCACTCCTTGGCTGCCACAACTGCAAGGAAAGATGCCGTGATGCTTAGAGGGCTGACAAACCAGCAGCAAAGGCAAACAGCAGTACTCTGGTCTCGCAGAGGCAGATGACCCCCACCTGCCATCCCGGCACACTCACCACAGGAGAACTCCACCACACGAGCAGGGTCCACACCTGCACAGGCCAGCAGCTGTTCTCGGAAGTCAGCCACCTGTGAACCACCAGACAAAGAGAGGTAAAGTACCAGTGTCCCAAAGGGCGCTACATCAGCAACACCCGCGTCAAGGGAGGGAGGGACAGCAGCTCGCCCCTGCAGAGGGCAGCCGGGCTCCCTCTGCGATGGGCAACCCAGGGCCATGGGACTGCAGAGCACACAGGCCAGGGCTGGGGGGCGCGCGGGGGCCCGGGGCATGCAGGACACCAGCGTAAACCCCGCATGGTCCAGGGGCCGGGGCCGCGGCCCCCCGGACACCGCACCTGCCCCTCGCCCTGCCCGCAGCGCCGCGCCACGGCTCCGCCGAGCGAGGACCGGCGGCGCCCCCTGCCGGCACGGCCCGAGGCGCCGCTCGGGATTCAGGACATGGATGTCCAAGAGCAGGATAAATGTAACTAACGGGGATATGCGACACATCCCGCTGCGCCAGCACGGCGCAAACACTGCCTCCTAGGCACTGAAGGGGAGCGGCACAAAGCTGCCTGCCACCATCCCAGCGCTGAACTCCTTTTTCCTGAAAGGTCCCCGATGGGATGGTCCCTGTGGGATCCCTGTCCCTTTAGGTCGGATGGTTTCACTAGGTCCTGACTGCTACCCATGCTAGTTCAAACCTACCATGAGCACAGCTTCAGCCTGCATCGTTCTGAGGACAAGGCTGACAAGGGCAATCCTGCCCTTGCACCTACAGCTTTCTGCACAAACAGGCAGGGAAACTGTAGCAGGGAGATAAAGGAGATCTTTTCCCCACACACGCCATTGGAAGTGAGAAGAAGAGCACATCCCAGTGGGGCCAAGCTGTTATCTTTCCATGCCTGCTTGCAGAGACCACGAGACACCTCCTGAGACCTCAGCATAGCATCCTTATTCCCTCACCGGCTGCATGGTGCCCCCAGCAATAATGACAGCACGGCATTCTTCCACCACCTTGGCAAAGTGGACAGCTGGATTCAGCAACAGGAATTTGAGGCTGCTCTGACCAACTGTTCCTGGGAAAAGGAGAGAGCCAGCATCAGGAGCCAGCTGTGACGCACACACACTCAGATTCCCTCCTGCCCTGGGCACTCTGGCAGGTCCCCCACCTCCCAAAGCAAGGACTTGCTATTCAGCATTGCCAGAGGCGGCAGCAGGTAATGCCAACCTGGAAGTCACCTTCTGTTCCCCAGTGTTCCTGGAGCTGCAGAAGGGGCACAGTAAATGGCAAGATAAAAAAAAAAGACAACCAAAATGGGAACACGGCTCTGCAAACCCTGGCCTTGATGACCTTGGTTAAGAATCCCTTTTGGTTCATGAGCACCCTAAGACAGACCAAGCCTGTATCCCTGCCAGTGAAGCACCCTGCCTGCACCACATGCCCCTCTCCCCAGCTCGCCCTCTGCAGTACCTTGCCTGTTGATAATGACTCTGCCATCTTGGTTTGCATTGGTGAGGGCTGAGAGAAATCCTTCAATTTGCATCAGCGGAGAGGCAGTTCGGACCTGCTCATGCTCAGCCTCCACAACAGGGCTCTGGGGAGTACCTGCTGACCCAAAGAGAGAAGGAGGGGCAAGCAACTCAGGCCACACTTCTGAAGACAGGGATGAAGTACGAAATACAGATGGGTGCCTTCTACAGGAACATGGTACCTGATCTTCCTATGCAGGCAGAGAACAAAGACCCAATTAAGGAGAGAACCCAAATTCCATCTCATTGCTAGGGGAGGGAATAAATAAATAAATAAATCTGTTCTTTTGTAGCTGGCACCACTAAACAGAGCTACCCACAGCAGCTCAGGTCCCAGAGCACGCATGTCACAGCAGTGCAAAACTTGAGCGCATGCAGTGTAAACATGGACCCACAGCATCATTCAGCTTGGGATGGAGCTTAAGAGATCTTCTAATCATACATCTAGTTGCCTAGGTCATCTAGTCAGGTGTGTTAAAACCATCTGTGCACAACAGCTTCTGCAGTCTCTCGTTCTTCAAATCTGGCTCCCCCCTTTTCTCACACGGATAGATGCACGAATGCAGGAAGCCTGAACTCACCCTCTGTGTCAGCGCCCTGCTGGAGGGTCAGAAGAAAGTTCTGCAAACCACTCAACTTCTGGTTCTCCTTGCTGGACTTCACAGCCGAGGCAGGGCTTCCATAGCGCTCCACAAACCCAAAGAGCTGGCGAGCAGAAGCCAGAAAGACTAAGTCTACCAACAGCAGGAACCAGACAAGGTAAGCCCAGGTTTGCTCACCTGCCACAGGTAAAGCTCCTTGGCAGGTGTTTACACACCAACCCAACCAATCTACCAGCACAGCCCAAAGCTTCCGTTACTTTCCTCCACCCACTGAATCAAAACCAAAACAAGTGTCTGATGTTTGTTCGTTCAGTGAAGTGCAGCTGACCAGGCTTGGCAGGTTTGAGGCCAAGCAGCAGAGCACTAGCACTGGCTGGAATACACCACCTTGACTGTTTCTTTGCTGTATAAGTAAAAGGTAATCTGCCCATAGAGTGCTTTCTGCAGGAGCCACTTCATTTGCAGAGCAGGGTGGAGAAGACAGGCTCCCACACCCCAGCTGCTGCAATTCAAACTCAATGTGTGAAACAGCATTTGAACACAGGTGACCATCAATCCTTAGAGGCAGTACCTTCCTACTGATGAGGCTCTTCTCACAGTAACGCTGAACCTGTTGGAGGAAGACAGAAAAATGAAGTGGCATTCAGCTTCCCTTCTCCCATCCTGCTGCCCTTGGTCCCTGAACATCAGGGGTATCACCCGCTACTCTTGCTGTGCTCTTGGGAGGGGTGCACAGTTTGTTGTGGTTTCTCCCAGACAACAGTTTAGCACAAAGGCATTGCTTCCAAACTGGAAGCACATGGGGTTACGGTGCTGCGCTTGGAGGTTTGAGGGATGGGATAAGTTATTGGAGTAGCACAGTTACTGCATCCTCAAACCTTACAGTTTAGCTTTGCTTACAGACACCCTCCCCACTTGTACATGTTTAATGCTTTCCTTCCCTCCACCCCAAGACCACTTCTCTAGCTTCAATGCAGTTATCCAGATAGCAGCAGCAGAGATCCATACACTGGGGAGGTCGGAAGAGTCTGCTAGAAAGCAGGTTCTGTCATGTGAGCCTTGCCTCTACTTCCACCTCTCACACACAGTTCCTGATAACCTTGAGCAAAGTCTCTGCCACCTGTGCCCTAGCAGATGACAGCATTCGCATTACCTTGAAGAGGTTGATATTGTCAATGTGGCTCTGAAACAGAAAGTCATTGATGGATTTTAGCACTGTCCCTGAAAGAAAGGAGAAGAAAAAAGGAGAACAAAATTATCAGCTCCTGGATCTGCAGCCCCTCATGGACATGCCCCATCAGGGCAGTGTCCCTCATGATGGCTGCATACCCCAGGTGTTCACTCCAGCCTTACCTGTTTGGGAAACAGCCTGGCAGCTAGGATTTTGGTTCACATTACCTGTAAAACATGAAACCGATTCAAGGAAGGCTTAACAGGCCTGTCTTTAAAATGAAGCAAGAGACTAACAGCTGAGCTGAAAGGGATACCACACCACAACAAAACCCAAGAAATAACTATAGGTCTGCAAAATGTAGCTACACAGACAGACCAAGCATCAGCTCCTGCTCGGTTTTAATTTCCTCTGCAGGGCAGCCCTACACTGGGGGGCAAGTGTTCTGCTGCATCCTAAGGAACACCACCTACATTCCTTCTGTAGCAGGAGGCAGCAGGTAGGGTGGGTGCATACAAATGCTCACATACCATGTAGTCATCATGCTGCAAAAATGAAGGGACAGGGACTGCAGTGCATCCTTCACCCCTCCTCAATGCAGCAGCGGGGAGCTGGGAGGCTCATAGTCTATCAGGCAATTGGGAAGATGGAAAAACCTGAGGAGAGCTCCACGCCCAGACCCAGAGAGCCAGAACAGGATTAATTGCTGCCAATCACTGTGTTTTGTGTCCTTAACACCCACCTCACATTTCACTCTTGCAGCCTCAACCATGAAGCCGTACACAGGCTGCATTTTCTAATGAAAGCACTTAACTGAATGTGGGTAAGAGAAGAGTGGCAGGAACAGAGCAGGAAGAGAAGTATAGGTTTGACAGAAAGGCAGAGAGAGAGCACCACCAGACCCCTGCACCAGAGAGCTGCATTTCCCCTGGGCAAGGAGAAAGTTCTTTATGAACTTCTGACACGTTCTCTCTCCTCAAGACACACAGAGGTCCAGCAAACAGATCATTACAGGAAAAGAGCCCTGCAAATTCCAGTGGATTTAAAATCACAGCAAAGTATTTTCTCTCAAAGGAAAGACACCACTCAGGAAAGATTCGTTCTACAGAGGTGCACCTGACATGGGTGGTACCAGAGGAGCCAGATTTATTCTGTGCAGGTCTTGCACTGTTCCTGATCACTGTCATGCATCTGCTGCATTCCTCACTTATCCACCTCATCCCCACCCAAATCAGACCTGAAAACCACACAGAAAGAGAAGGAAACTGCCTCTGCCAACTTATGATGTCATCTGCTGCTCCCCAGCTAATCAAGTGAGAGGGGATCAGGCAGACACCAGTCACCATCCCCGTATTACAAAACAGCCTGAGAAGTACAATTACTGACATCTGAACCTATACATGAGCAACATTTCCCCACAGTCTCTGCAGAGGGATAGACAGTGCCCTGAGGAAGCACCAACTAGCTCAGAGCCTGTCAGCATCCCTGGAGACAGAATAGGTCTGCTTACCTCCCAGCATGGCCACAAACCGCTCCAGCAAATACAGGATCTGTTTAATGTACATCAAGTTCTTTGCCTTCAAACGTTTCCTATGAAAAAGGAGACATATATAAGGCCCCAAAACATCTCCAGGGACTAACTCAAGTAACTGAGCTGCAGAAACAAGCACCTGAACTCCCCTTCATTTTGGGTAGACATGAACCAAGAATGATTTCTCCCAGGCTCACTCCCCCTGTTTGTGACAGGGCACAGACCTCTGGATATCCTGCCTGAGGTCAGCCCAAAGGACTCACCCATGCACCCCACACTGTTCCTACCATTGCCTTTCTCCTCATACATTAATCATAGTTTATTGCAATGGCAGTAATACCTCAAGGCCCTGTTGCAATAATGCTCCACGAATTCCAGGATATTAGCATTGAGCACAATAATCAGCCACTGCAGAGATGACGAGGTGCAGAGCAAAAAGCCACATATAGCTTCCTCCTCCTCCTTCCCAGAGCTTACTGCCTCTGTCATAACACCAGTCAGCACATGAAAGACTAAGGTCCAGGAGAGACATAAAAAGACTGAATCTTTTGAAAAGCTGATTCACAAAGCAGGAGCGATTACAGAGAGATCTCGGGAAAGGAACTAAGAGCATAAGAGAAATGCAGAATCCTCACAGTATCCCCCTTCTCACTGCTTAATACCATCCCCAGGAGTCACACTTAGGTGGATTCTAAACAAAGATAATAAGGCAAGTGGCTTTTCATCTGCAAAAGTATTAATGCAAATTACTTTCCACCAGGGAAAAGCAAGCAAGACCTTGTAAACATGAGAGAAACCACAGCATCCGCACTGCCTGCCACTTGTGCTACTTTCCTCCAAGATCCTCACCTGTATCGCTCCATGTACTGCAGCAGCTGGGAGTGGGCACAGCACAGCTACATGAACACAAAAAAGGAGCTGTTATTAAGGAGCCCAGAAAGGGCACTCTGCTGGAGCTCACATTAACCACGCCAGGCTATGACTCACCTGAGAGCCACTGACCTCTGCACTATGGATACAAGTGATGGTGTCTACGAGGTTGTGGGCCTCGTCAATGATTACGACCTGGTCCTTCAGCTTGATCCCAGCAGCATTCCTGGTAGGCTCATGCAAGAGCATCTGATAGGGCAGCACCACCAGCTACAGGAGAAGCACACACTGCCCTGATTCTGGTCCTCACCCTTACAACCTTAGGACACTGTCCAGCCACTGACTGAAGGCCTGTATTAGATGACCTCACAGAATCCAGTCAAGTTACTTTTATTATGGGAAAGGCAGGAGGAGAGACAGGAACACGTGCTTAAGGGGGGCACTGGGATGTAAGCTGAAGAGAAATGATGATGCTACAATTGCCTATCAGCTCAGGTTACATTTTGAATCTCCTTTGAAGCACTGAAAGCATGTCTTCTCTTAGAGAACCAGGCCAGGAAAAAGAATGGTGGCAAGAGCTAAGATTACACCTATGTATCAGTATTGCCTCAAGAGTTACTGAGCCTTTCAAATATTTCAGAATGCTGAGACATACTCAACAGCCTATTCATTTCAAATGGATCTTCTCAGTTTTCTTTGCTTCCTCAGCATAACTACAGCTGACAGAAACACAGGCTGTTTACAAACTCTCACAATATTTACAGTACTGGAGAGAGCAGGCAATTAGTTCATTCTTAGATCCCCTAGCATGAATTCTGCTAACACTGTGTACATCTTACCTGCGCAGCAGAAACAGCGTATCGACTCCCATAATATGGGCAGGCTTTGGTCTTCCTTCCCAAAGCCACCAACTGCTCAATATCCTTCACTTCCACTAGAACTTCATCACGGAGAAACTGCATTTGCTCATAGGAATAAAATGGGCATACGGTGCGACTCACACGTCTCTTCTTCTCTCCATTCTCTTCATCACTCTTTTTTTCTAACAGCAGAAATCATAAGCATGCTATCAGCAACACACACAATAAATGCAAATAACCACTTTGCAGAACCTCCTGAATTTCAAAGCAGGCTTTGTCATGTACGCTTCTGACTTATCATCTATTCAAAAAGCATCTCCACAGTGGACACTATTCTTGCCAGTTTGATTTAGCCATGTGATGCTTTTCCATATTTCTAGTGCTGAGTTACAAAGACAATTATCCTCCTGTTGTGTAAGTCCTGACCAACTTAAGACATGCAGAAAATCCATACAGATTTCAGCATCCTAGCCTGGAAGTCAAGAAAAGTGCTGAGGATCTCCAGCTCCGTTCCTCCAACCTATCGTTTCCAAGCTCCTACCACCCTCTTGCTAGAACTGAATGGCAGTGCCCACTGCCTCCGGACTCTCACACCAGCTTTGTCAGCGATTGCTTTCCCAGGCTGGAAGTGCTCCTACCGTGTTTGTTCTTCTGCATCTCCATGCAGCGGTCATTGATGAGCTGGAGAGCCCCTAAGCGTCGCACATCCTCATTCACACACAGGTTCTTGGACATGCAAAGAGAGGAAGGGATAGGGGGTCAGTTAAGAACTGAGTGCTCCATGTGCATCCTTTGCTGTAAAACAGAAGATCTCTTTAAAGCAGTCTCAGCCCAGAAACAAAACTGGGTAAGACTACTGGTCAGACACTGTGCACACTAACTGCTACAAATATGCTTGAAACCCAGAAAAAACTTAGCAGGGAGTTTAAGAACTGAGAAAAGGTGCACTGAGGTGGCTCACTGCTACACAACAGTGCCTAAAAAGTGCTGCCAGAACAAGAGCAGCACCTTTGCGGTGACTCAGACATCTGTTATGTTGCACATCTGAAAAGGTAAAAGAGATTTTTATATTTACATCAATGGGTAAATGGCCAAAACACAGTTCACACAAAAATATCCATCACACATGTATCTGTGTCATGACCCACAGCTGCTTTAATGTTGCAACAGGAGATTCAGTCAACCCCCAAGATATCTTCTGTGGTGTCACATTCACACACCCCGTCGTAGCAAGGTCTCTCACATTAAGTTGACACACACTCTGGATCCCTTGTGAACAACAGCACATACCTGCCTGGATCCCAAGGAGACCAGACGTGTGTCTTTACTGAAAGGACTTTTCTGCACCTCACGCACAAACTGAGACAGCTGGGAGTGAGTGCGGCTGCAGTAGTAGATCTACAATGAGGAGGAACAAAGGGAAGACAAGAAGAACATGGAAGCCAAACTCCCACCCACAACCAATCCTGCAAGGAAGCAGCCAAGCACTTCTACAAAGTTAACTGTGCTCAAGCCTTCAAGGGAAGGCACATGTTTGGGTATCACCTTGCAACTGTTAAGGCAAACACCCTTATCTCTCTTTTCTCCTATGCATTTTCCTTCGTTTCCATTTAATTTTCCAAGACCCCTATAAAACCAGGGACTCACTAATAAAAAACTGTTTCTTCCTGTGTGCTTTTACAGCAAGCCACAGCAAAAATTCAGCAATGCTAGCAGGGCAAGCTGCTTAGACAGCCAGTGTTGCCAAGAAGAGTAGTATAGCAGAACTGGCTCCTACTATCAACAAAATTGTCAGGTCTTGGATGCTAGTTCCTCAGTCCTTCTGTACTGCACGACTCTGGGACGGGTACAAGGAAGCCATCATTCTGCTCACTCATACATTGTTCTACAAGGCAGCAGTATTGCCTTTCCTCATCTCACCTTAGTCACATGCTCCTCTTCCAAATCATCATCATCTTCTTCCAGCCTAAGAAAAGAGAAAACTCAAACAGTTTCCTTTCAGCAGATCACTGGCACTTAGAATCAGATGATGCTCTACTTCAAGACAGAGGTCTCAAGAGAGATGGCTCTGTCATCTCAAGAAAAGCCTCAGATCTTAACTCAGGAGGTAAGAGAAAAATCGACTTTTTAAGGACAGTGTAAGCATGCACAATCAAGTCAAGCCTTGCTCTTAAAAAACCCACGTCTGTAGGGTTGTGTCTTTAGCAATTTCAAGATTAATTTTTCCTTCTTTTAAATCTGAGACTTCTAAGCCCCGGGCACAAGCTAATCAGTGCTGTACTATTCTTTGGTGAGCTTATTTATTTTTGTAAAACTTTCCCTTTAGAGACAATTTACCACCCTCAAGCTATTGCATAAAGAAAAGCTTCAGGAAGATACTTAGCAGCTATAGAGTTCCTCCAAGGCAACAGCAGTTTAATGTTTGATAAACTACATATAAACGAAGTAGTGGTTTGGAACTTTTAAGGCAGGAGGATCTGTCTAGATACTAATTAGTAAATTTGTATGTTAAATATATTTGACTTTCCATGCTGAAGCATGGCTTCTGGCCTTCTGCATAAAGCTAATGTATGAGAGAGAAAAGTGCACATGGGGTTTTCACGCTGAAGCTCAGTCTTTAGAAATGTGAACATCTCTCCCTTTAGAGTACCAAAAGGTGCCAATGCTAATCTGCAGGACTGACAGCTTCCTGGAGCCCTGAGTTCTATTTTGCTTTGCAAATGCAAGGAACCTGATCTCAAGCTATTCATTCCACATCCAGGGGCATTCTTTGGGAAACTGGACATGGTTAAGGGCAGGACACTGCCACACATTTTAACAAAGGTGCACTTTCTCAGGAATCACTTCAGGTCACTCTGATCAGTCTTAACAAAAGCTTAAAAAAAAACAAAACAAAATTCCCCCCACAATACCAAACCAACCAACTAAACAAAGAACCCACCAGAACAACCACAGCTTGAACTGGGGATAAACTCCAGATGTGAACAATCACAGGTGAGATCTCTTAAATCAAAGCAAGTCAAAGGAACCCATTTAGTCCCTGTCCTTACCCAGATACCACTTTCTTTTCTTCATCACTCTCATATTCAGCAAGAATCAGCTCCTCCTCATTGTGATCCAGCTGCTCTAGAGCATCTCCAGCTCCCTCAGAAAGAACCTCCTTGCTGAGCTGAAGAAGGCGCTTTGTCTCATCCTCCTCAGATCTCTGAAAGTAACCGTGATCACATTACTGATCATGCAGAAAGCAAGCTAGCAGACTCCACGCTTTATGCCATGGACCGGTCAGAAGACAGCAGAGTCCCTTGCAAGTAACACAGGGAATGGCTTGCTGGGGAACCCCCAGCAGGGCAAACAAACGCACCAAAGGGTGTCTGAAGCTGTTCAGCCCCACAGAACGCAGCTGCCACCAGCAAAGACTTGTCCACATAGGCATATATGAAGGCGAAACATAAAGAACATCCTATGCAAAAAGCCCACTGAACTACTAGATTCTCAATTACAATATCCATGTAATCCAGTGTTAGTTGCTTAAAGTGGTCCATAAAAGACGCCTGCTTGAGAAAAAAAAAGGTGTGCAAATAAACCTAACCAAACATATAAGGACATAAAACCCTCTGTCCACACTCAATTCAAAGCGAGGATAAATTCAGCACTTTAGAATGCAGGGCACAAGGCTTCTCTTGCCATTTTTTCTCCAGTTATGCGGTTCCTATCTTAACGCAGTCTAGCGCTCTACAAAAATTCCATTACATTGTTGAAAAATAGTTTTCTGATCAACTTTGTGTCCTGACAAAGAAGAGTTCCCTTTTTAAATCTGAAAACAGTATCTTCCAACATCAATAAGCATTTTTTACTACGGCACTACAAAGAAATGCTGTTAGTGAGTACTACAGAGAAGATGAATCAGTTGCTTTTCCTAATCTCTATAATATTCTCTCATTTGCTTTCATGGTTTTTATCATGCTCCTCATTTCACATGCTTTTCATCCTCTTTGAAGAGATGAAAGTTCTTTGTTCCGCTTGTTTTTTATTTGCTGTTCACCTCTGAACCCTTGCTATTCCTGCCGTATGCTTTTGACAGGAGTTGACCAAAACATAACAGAGCACTTGAGATGGAGCACACTAGAAACTAATAACCTGGCAGCCCAATAAGTCTGCCTGTTAGGGGGCCTGATGTGGGTATTTCTGGGAAGTTTGACCCATACCATCAAAAAGCTCTTAGAGACAAGAGTCCTGAGGCCAGTTCACTCATCTAAATGGCAGGAAAATGTATCTGTGAACTTTTTATATGTAGAAAAGAGACATGCCTGGAAAGTACAATCACATTTGCTATGAGAGTAAGCAAATGCAATTGTTCCCTAGTGGTGAGCAAAGTACAACCGAAGCCTGACCTAGCTTTTTCTTTTGTGGGGTGTCTTCTGTTCCCATGATCTTAAATCTAATCACAGTTCTACAGGTCTTATTCCAGCAGTACATATTGTTCACACACGCTCGCAAAATAAAAGTGCTTTCAAAATACAGAAAAATCCAAGTATTAAAGCTTTTAAAACGAATGCAGAGGGCCAGAAGGCCGTCAGAACACACACCCTTTGTATCCACACACAAACATCATCGCAGGAAACTCTCTATGCAAAGACGGTTTTCCATGTCTGTACTTTAAACAGAGTATCTCACCAAACCTTTTGGAGGGCCTGTTTCAGGAACCTAACACAAAGAGCTCCCGAAATCCCAAACAGACAAACAGGGTTGGAAAATCCCCTGTGAAGCCACAGACATAAGCAGGTATGAACCACACTTGAGGTAACCGAACCAGGAAGTTCTGACCCCCTCAGGATAACTCACCTTCCTCTTTGCTGCATATTTTAACTGCACATTATTGCGAATTTTCTCAAGACGATCTTCTCGCTTTTTCCTCCTGATCTGCTCTTCCTAAAATGAAAGGAGAGCAAAGGAAGGATGCAGTGTATTTAGTCCCAAACCCTGCATGCAACTTTCCTATTTCCTGTTTTTTTCCTAGAAAAGAATTGATTCCGAACCCAACTGTCAGTACACAGTCCCTTTCTCCAGGAGTGCATGCTTATTATATGTTACTGTGTTAATAGAGTAATATAGTTTCCTGTCTTACCCAACCTGTGTGGCGATGTCTCCCCTCTCATAACCAAAACAAAGCCCTGTGAAAGACAAAGGCCACCACCAAAGTTTGCCTCATGTTTTTCCATGAGATCAGCCTTTCTGGTCCTCACCCCCTGTGATTTTACATGTCCTCTACAGATGAGTGTTTAATAAAATCAGAATGGTTCCTCCTGGAAGGGACCTTAAAGCTTATCCAGTTCCAACCCCCTGCACCTTCCACTAGACCAGGTTGCTCCAAGCCCCGTCCAACCTGCCCTTGAACACTGCCAGGGATGGGGCAGCCACAGCTTCTCTGGGCAACCCGTGCCAGGGCCTCACCACCCTCATAGTGAAGAATTTCTTCCCAACGTCTAACCTAAACCTACCCCCTGCCAGACAGAGCCATTCCCCCTTGTCCCATCACTGCATTCCTCAACCTTCAGCTTGTCCACCAAGTCCCGCTCCTCCTTCTTCTGCACAAAGGCCGTAACCCAGTCCGGCTCCCCCGCGGTGCCCTGGCTCTCCGGCTGTGCTGCCGCAGCCGAGCCCGGGCGCTCCTTCCCCTCCTGCCCGCTCTCCTCGGGGGCCAGCAGCCGCGCCTCCTCCTCCCGCTTCTTCTGCTCGAAGTCTCGGAGCCAGGTGAGGGCCCCGCAGATCAGGCTCAGCGATTTCCCCTGCCACAGGACAAGGCACACGGTGAGCGAGGCTCTGCCCCTCCTGGCCCCTTCACCCTCCCCGCGGTGAGGCTCACCGTGCCCGTGGGGCTCTCGAAGATCCCGACGCGGCCAGCCTCCAGCGCGCCGTACAGCGCCGCCATGAACTGCTCCTGGATGACGTACGGCGTGTAGGGGAACGGGAACCGCGGCTCGCCGGGACCGGGACCGGGGGGGCCGGGGCCGTCCGCGCCCGCCTCCCTGCTCCCCATCCCGCCGCGCCGCTTCGAACCGAGCGCCCGCCACGCTCCGCCCCCTTCCCGTGACGCCCCGGGGCGGAAGGGCCGCGCTTCCCCCGGCGGTGGGTGCGGTAGGGCTCGGCTCTTCCGCGCTAGAGCGGGGCGCCGGGGCCTGGCCTGCCGGAGGTGTCTGTCGGGAGGTGTAAAGGGCCCGTCGGCCTTTGGCTGCTGCTCCGTGACGCCGGGTGATTCTGCCCTTGCCGAGGCCTGCCCTGCCGCTGCCGTCCTGCTGTTGGGCTTCGGCCAGCGGAGCGCCGGACCCGCAGGAGGAAAGCCAAGCCTGAGCCCCGGCCCGGCTGGGTGAGGGTGTCCGTCTGGAGCCCCTCGCCACGCCAGAATGGGTGCGGGGCCCATCTCTCTTCGTAATCTCACACCCGTTGTACGCAAGGACAGAAAACTGGGTTCTACAGAGGGGAAAAAAGGTTTATTTAGGGTAGAAACATGTAGCTAGTAATAAAACGTACCAGTATAGAGGAAGTTTATGTAATATACAGCCGTTAACATAGCAACAAATGCAAATACAGTAATTCCTAACTCATAATGCTGAACTTTATCTGTTAATACTTTACCAACAATAGTGAGCTAAAGAGTATCATAGAAAAGACTACAAAACTGCCAACAGTCTCTGGACTACCAGTAAGAATGCATCGTGTACCAGTTCACACCAGGGTATCAGGAGGGAGGATATTTCTTTTGGTTCAATAAGGTAAGGCCACGCTTTTGCCCATGTTTTGTTGATGCTGCAAGTTGGAAGGTGCTCCAGAGCACCAAGGATAAGTTTAGGAGAAGCTGCCACAGGCTAGTGAAGGGCAGCGTTCCAGCTGGAAGTGCTCGCGCACCCCTGTTTCGTGGGGAAAGCCGCGACAGTTTTGTGTTGCTCAGCTATCGTGTCACTCAGGCTTTGCGTGCAGAGGTAGGAATTCACTGTCCCGTCTAAGACTTGGAGTTAGAAAAGACAAACAGGCTGAAGTTCAGCTCCAAAGTCTCAGACTCAGAAGATTTGGAAATGCCTTGTCAAACACTGGGTTAACCTACTACATTCATGAAAGTAAGGGAAGGTAATAAAAGAGTTCCTAAGACTACCACAGTGTCTAACAAGCTAAAGTTTTGAGTCAGAACCAGCCTGGAACTTTGTATTTTGATCTTTGCCTTCGTTGTAAAGTTATTTTGCAAGCCTGATTCTCCCACTTGTTATTCTACCACATATTCACAGCTCCCAGTTTACCCAGAAGCCGGTGCCCATTCCTTAGGCTCTCTGCACTCTTCCTAAACCACGAGCACTTGACTGACTCCCTGCTTCCAGACCTCCTACAGGTTTTTGTGCCGCTGTGGTAAGCAGCCAGGCCTGACACCAGTCACCATGTCTCCAGTCAGTCTCTTCCCAACGTGGGTCTCATCACCCACCTTTTTCAGGTACCCTCAGTCGCTGCTTTTGTTTCCTGCTCCGAACATCCACTGCAGCCCTATGGCAGAAGTAAGCTGGAAGTGAGCATTCTCCTACCCAGCATGCATTTATAATGTTTCTTGGCTGTGTGGATCTTCAAATGCACTTTAAGTGTTGAGCTTTTCCGGAAGCTTTTCCCACACTCGCCGCACTCGTAGGGCTTGGCTCCTGCATGGATCCTCAGGTGGGCACCGAGGGCTGAGCTGTGCCTGAACGCTTTTCCGCATTCCTCACACTTGTATGGTCTCTCCCCACGGTGGATCCTCAGGTGCACGTTGAGAGCCGAGCTCCGTCGGAAGCTGTCCCCGCACTCCACACAGATGTAGGGCCGCTCCTCGGCGTGCGTGCTCTGGTGCTTGGTCAGGGTGGAGTGGTCGCTGCACCTCCGGCCGCACTCAGCGCACTGGTAGGGGTTGGGCAGGAGGCTACCACGGTATATGGGCAAGGCTGCCCCACCGTGGATCCGGCGATGAGTGGTGAGTGCTGAGCTCTGGCTAAAGCCCTTCCCACACACGGGGCACTTGTAGGGCTTCTCACCTGTGTGCGTTCGCATGTGGGTCACCAGCGAAGAGCTCTGCCGGAAGGCTTTTCCGCACTCGGTGCACTCATATGGTTTTTCTCCTGTGTGGATCCTCTGATGCCGAATGATGGCCGAGCTGTCCCGGAAACGCTTCCCACATTCCTGGCACTTGTGAGGCTTCTCTCCAGTGTGGACTCTCCGGTGTATGATCAGGGAGGAGCGATCGCTGAAGCTTTTCTCGCACCGTGGGCAATTAAAGGGCTTCTCACCCTTGTGGCTCCGCTGGTGGACAATGAGGTGTGAGTTCTGGCTGAAGCTCTTCCCACACTCGTTGCACTGGTAGTGTCTCTCTCCTGTGTGGGTCCGCTGGTGCCTGATCACATTGGACCTCTGGCTGAAGGTCTTCTCACACTCGCTGCACTGGTAGGGCTTCTCACCAGTGTGGATCCGCTGGTGTTTGATCAGGTCCGAGTTGCGGGTGAAACTCTTACCACATTCGGAGCAGCTGAAGGGTTTCTCTGCCAGGTGGATCCTCTGGTGCTGGCTTAGGTACGAGCTCCGGCTGAAGCTCTTCCTGCACTCAGGACACTCGTAGGTTTTCTCTCCCATCCGCTGAATCCAAATGGCACCGTTCCCACAAATGGTTGGGTCTGGCTTGTCACCAGCAAGGATAACCTTGCTCATGTGGGCTCTACCACTGTTGTCGCACTCCCAGACTTCCATCCCACAGGGAGTTACCATTCCCTGCCTCTCTCCATAAGATGTCTCCACCTCACTTTCTATCTCCAGCTTCTGCTTGCAGTCATGTCTTTGATCAGCATGCTGGAGGGTATCTCCTTTGAGCATTCTGGGGGGGAACAGATGCAGTCCAGCTCTCACAGGACTTCCCTGATGAATCTCGCCCTTCTGTGTGTCGCCCATGGTCGTGTCACCTGCTGGAGTGAACAGAGCAACTAGCAATGAATAACCCCCCTGCTTCTCTGAGGAAGAAGTCCAAACAAGGCAACCGCAGCACATCAGCTACCACTAGCTAACAGCAAAGGAGTCAGCCCCTCACTATCTGCTCCAGGCAGAGAGAGGGCACAGAGACTGAGTATGGGAGGGGAATGTGACCCAGGGATGGGCAGCACATGGGATGCACAAGTCGCAAAAAGGGTCCTCTGTCAAAAACTTACAGCCCTAAAGGACAAAACCTGACACGTGCTTGTCCTCACAGTTCCCATGTCTAGCAAGGTTAGAGGAACGTCATCGCTGCTCTCCTCAACAACACCTACTGTAGCTGCTTCTCTTCCTGTTGCCTATGAATCACTGCTCTTCTTCCAGCATCCCCATGCTTAATCAGGGAAGGAAGCAGCCAACACCACAGGAGCATCCACCCCTGCCAAGTAGACTATTTTCTTTCTTCTTTCCAGTCATAGCGCTTTTCCTTAAAAAGAAAGCGCTACAGGTTCTGCAGCAAATTGTACGTAGATTTTGTCTACAGAACAGATAGGCGAGTGGAAAGATAAGCTGTTTTATTAATCAAGCATGGAAACGAACAATTAGACTGAAACATTCAGAGCTTTCTGATTTTTTTATTAGTTATAAGGAGAACACACCTCAGAAATGGATGCTGGAGCGTGAGGTAAGCCGATTAGCTGGATGGAACTGCTTACAGAGTTAACATCATCCTCTTACGTGTGGAAGGTCAGAATATGAGGTGAATGCAGCAGGATAAACCCCTCAGGTTTGGTTTCAGGTGATCTGCAGATTTTGGAAGACACCACCGCACTGGTTATACTGATTCCCAAAGTTTTGTTTCCAACACTCGGGGCTGAAAAAACATTTGCAGTACAAACAAAGGTACAGCACTGGCCTGAGGCATGCACCTCAATGCAGAAAACCAGTACACCATTAGAAACATTGTCAGTGTGAAAGGAAGAAAAAGCCACACTTTGGTTAGCTATGCTTTCTGAGTCTAGTCTTTGCTGAAAATACACAGGATTTAATTTCCTTTGGATAAGGGTCTTTTTGAAAGGATATTAGATACCCCAAGAGCATATTTCATTTTTATTGGACCTTGCTCTTCTCTCCCCTTCCCAGACATGCTCTGTTCAATTTCTCACCTGGGAAGCAAACTCTCTGCTCTCTTGGTGTTGCGCTGCTTCTGGCCACTAAGCTGTTTCTCTTCACACCAGCCAGGAGGTTTAAACCATCAGTGACTGCAGATCCTGATCAGAGGAAAGAAAACAGATGTAATAAATACCCATTGTAGTAGCAGTGCTGTAGAGTGAGATTACAGGAGCATAAGTATTCAGGAGACAAAAGCAACCTAGACCAGAGGAAAATGACACCCAGAAACATGAGTCGGGGTCACTGTCTGTCCTGCCACGCACACCACGACACTGCTGTTTGGGTCCAATAAGCAGGGCCCGCTCATGTAGCAAAGCCAGGGTCAACTACAGATGCTGCAGAGCTGCCTGCCAACTTACTGCCTTCTCACAAGTGTCACAATGTTCCTCCTGCTGCGCTTTTACAACCAAAAATGCATCCTACTGAGTTTGGTGTAAGGAAAACATCAATTCCTCAAACCACTTTCCCTCCATCTCCTTTCTTCCTAGTGAACTAAGGAAGAACATAATGTGTTTAATGCAGTTCAGCAGTTCTGGTAGAGGGAAAATGCCAGCTTCACAACTGGGCTGCTCTCTGTGTCTGTCTGGATGCAGACAGTCTATTGCCTTTACCCAAGGAGTATTTTGCCTGATTGCTCTCGGTGGCTCAGCCAGGCACGCACAGGTCTGGGTGAGAGAAGATACTTTGGTCTGCTCACATAGTACCCACAGGAGCCGTCCAAAGGCAGGATGTCCTGCCCTGTGCTCCAGGAAAATGGCGATTTGGCTGTCTTGTTCCAGATGGAGTTTACAGGGCTGGCAGCGAGCAGGAAAGCAGTCACACACACCTGTTAATGCGTGAACACCAAGATGATTTAGTCTGGCCAGTTCTGACAGCCAACACACAATCCCACTTCTCAAGAATATCTGTTCAGAGCAGAAGTGTGCTGCGCGGGAGTGGGGTTTGTGGGATAGAAAATTAGGTCACCCATTTAGCTTCAGCACTATATTTGTGCAGTGGCATTTGTTTAGAGGCATTTTAAGATGATGAGGGCTCAGTGATATCCTAGAACTGTACAGGTTAAAGAAAGAAAATGCTAATACCTGCACACGGGAATGCCAGCTCTGCAATGGAGTTTCACCTTTCTGGTCATGTGGATGCCCACCGTGCCACTAAAAGTAAGTAAAATTACGATGACCAGGTGTTCATCAGTAGAAATGAAAAGGAAATGTAAAACCAGCATCTTTTGCTTTCAAAATGAGAAAAACTGAACTGGATGCTCAGTCGTGTACCAGAGGAGGGTATCACAATAGACGTCAGATGCCAGACCCTCCCAAGGACAAGAGGGAAGATTTCCCCACCTATATAATGCCATCACGATAAAAGAAGCCCCCTAATCATCACATGGAGAGCTGACGTTCTGTTGGCTCTGCCTCAGCCTGGAGTCACATCCTTCCTGCTCCCTGCTGCCTACTCCACAGTGGATTCAGTGGGTATATCCCCCTGGGGAGAGAGTGTTTCTAATCCTCCCAGCAGCAGGCAGCTGCTGCAGGCTTTGATCCCAGGTAAAAGGCAGGGAAGCCAAGGTTTCCCTCTCTGTACAAATTCCATCCACCTCTGAGGCAGTGCTGCTGTGACCCTGCTGAACCATCCTCCTGATTTTAGGAGGAGAGAAATGTCCTTCTGGTTCAGTCCCTGTCCTTCTGGTTCAGTCCCTGCTGTTGTTCAAGGTGAGCGTGTAGTCAAAACAGGCACCCTAAAATGGTGGGTGAGCACCTCCAGAAAGCAGACAACGGATGTAGGAGACAGCTGATGTTGTGCAGAGCCAGGCAGGTTGTGGGATAGGGCAGAAAAGCACATTGTGCAATGGGTGGTAAAGATCTGTCCCTAAACAATATGGGAAACCTGAAGCGCCACCAAGCACCAGACAGGGACAAGGTGCCAGTCTCCAGAACAACCATGTTTGGATAAAGCCAAGTCCCCAGATAGTGTCCTGACTGATAACCCAGTCTTATGAGGCTGAATGAGTAATAAGAACCTGTAGCATGGGGAGGCAATGGGCCACACCAAGGTCCTGTGATGACAGACAGAGGCCCCAAAGGGACTGCCCCATGAAAGACGTAGCTGGCCAGGGATGGGAGAGCCACGACTAAGACCACAAGCCTGGGAGGCAGGAAGGGCAGGGAGAACAGAAAGCTGCAGTGGACATCAACCTGAGAAACCCAAACATACTCTGTGAGGGCTTTCCTCTGAGCTTGGAGCTGGTGTCACAGCAAGGAGGGCAGACCCCGCTACGGCAGGAGGTGGGTCCGAACTCAGCCTCATCCAGCAGGCTGAGTTCCCTGCTGCCTTCCCCAGCACAAAACCCAGCGCCGGGTAGGGCACAGACCCAGCGGCAGGGCAGAAGGGGAGGCAGAGGGGAGCATGGGCAGGAGGAGCAGTTGGAACTGAGGTGTCTGTGACGCCACCAGACATTCCACTGCTGCTGGTGAACCCGGTGTGGCAGGACGAGGACACAGGCAGCAGCAGTGTGTCCCAAGCTGTTACAGGCATCGCTCACGGTGTGATGTCAGCCACATGGGCTTATCTGGTTTTGTTTGGTGAGTAGGACACATCTCTCTTTCAAGCCAGGTTGTGAGGAACAGCAACCAAACCAGCTGCTCTTTACCCCTCCCCATCGCTCCTCAGCTTTAGCAATTTGAGAGCAAGAGGAAAAGACAGGAGCACCCCTGAATGCCACAGGTGCAAAGAGATTAAAACTTTGCCAGTCTTCCTCATTGGAGCTAATAATTTATTCATCAAGGAGGGCCAGAGAGTGACC
The DNA here is from genome assembly GCF_037157495.1 of Lathamus discolor. Classification (NCBI taxonomy): domain Eukaryota; kingdom Metazoa; phylum Chordata; class Aves; order Psittaciformes; family Psittacidae; genus Lathamus; species Lathamus discolor. The sequence goes on along the minus strand of NC_088884.1, from coordinate 78,831,734 downwards.
TAGACCTAGGAGCCAGGGAGGAGGACTCGGAGCTGGATGTAGTGGGCTGAGGCTGGAGCAGAGGTGGAGACTGGGGATGTGATGATGGGGACAGCTGGGTGGGTAAACCAGACATGAGCACAGAGGTAGATTTGACTTGCAAGGCCAGAAGGGAAGAGCTGTCCAGGTGAAGTGACAGGAGAAAGAGGTCTGAGGGACGACCTTGACTAAAGACAAACAGAAGGGGATATAGCTGGAAGAAATGGACAGAAAAGCCAGGCTGCTCTGGCCACATCCTAGAAGGTGACCCTGGAGGGGTCCACTATCCCCCAGTCTGCTCATTCCCCTGCCTTCTGCAAACCCACACCTGGCCAAGTGTGGTGTTCTCTGCCTCTGCCTCACCGAGTGCTCAATAATCCCTGCTGTCCTCTTGGGGGGAAAGGTTACATGCTTTTCTTTGATCCTGCTGCATCCACAGACACACAGGTGTTAATAAGTTGGCATAGCTGTTACTAAGATATAGGCCATGAGGAAGCTTTTAAGTTAGTTTTTAACCAAAAAAAAAACCCCAATGTCCTATGCTAAGAGAACATTACAGAGGTTGCAAAGTCAAACTTTGAGCATGCCTGAATCACACTCATTTTGCATTGTTAGATTTGTTCCCCCTGAGCATGGGCATGGTGACCCAGCTCTTTAATTACCTAGCTTCAATGTTTTTACATGGGTTTCGGCTTCTTTAGTCCCTTGGATGGACACTGCCTTTCTAATGAGCAGCTATTCAGTATGTTGTGTCACCCTGATCATTCAGTGTTTGACTCAGATTTATTTACTTGATCCCATTTGAATTCTGCTGTAGACAGGATGACTCATTTCCTCATTAACTTCTTACATACTCTATGTTTTAGGGCTTTACAGCCATTAATTGGTTTCTAGTGATTTTGCAAATGGCAAAATGAGGGCAGAGAGGAATTAAAGTCAAAAACATCTGCTACTTTTAGAATCTCAGTTTGAGCTATCTCAGCCCTGGCTCCTCAGAATACATATGCTAATGTAGCACTTACTTGCCATTCAAAATACACCACACGCAGACTCCAAAACAGCAAGAGAGCTCAGCATTCCTATAAACAGCAACCCACAAGGTAAGGAAAATGCCATTAATAGCACGCTAAGAAACCTGGTACTTGCCTAGCATCACACAGGAGCCTCTGTGGTGTAGCCAGGAATAAAACCTATGTCTTCAAAGAGTATCTACAAAACTGCCCTTGCAGCATCTTCCTGACTCATTCTTCCGTGTATCTTCCAATCTGTGGGAAATGAGGCAGGATGTCCTGAATATAGTAAGTGTTTAACCTGGGAAGCCAACTCCCTCACAGAGCAGGTGCAGTCTCTACACTGAGGGAGCTACCAAGTCTTTAGGAAGGAAGAGTAGGCTGCTGTCTTAAAAGCACGTATAAAAAGCATATGCAAGGGGAGATGAAATTAAGATTGCACATTTATTTTTGGGTGCATCTAACCTCCAAAAAGTTTGATTTAATGAGCTTTCATAATGTTCTTCCCAGGGAAGAACTGGCTTTAAGTTTTGCATAAGGGTTCAGTGAATGCTTGGACCATTGTAAGGGCACACACACATCCACTGGAGCATGCTCCATTAACTCGAGGGGTTTGGACCCAGTTATGTGGAGGAAGAGAATTTGCAGAGGCTGAAATCTTGATAGGAAACAGTTCCCTTGCTCCACCCTGACAACAGAGCTACATTCCCAGTTCCAGCCACGATTTCCAAGACATTTCTCCCAATTCAAGACTGGAATCTCTAGAGCTTTGGTGAAGGTCCTTCAGCCACGTACTGCCACCAAACACTACACCCCTTTCTACATGGGCAGAGAAGGTCTTCCCCAAGGTCTAGACCTCCCGTCTTGAGCCTGTTCCTGCATTTCCCATTTGTTGGATCCTGCACCCAGAGAAGGCAACAAGAGATCTGGGTTCAGCCCTCCAGCTCCTCCGAGTGTGCCACGGTCAGCATTTCCTGTGACTCCCTACGTTTTATTTTTCACCAGTGCTCTTGGGTTTGGGCTTCAATGCCGGCCCCCGTGGCGGGAAGGCACAGCAGCCTGGAACACCACTCTCCGATGAGGAGTACAGCCAGTTCTTCAGGTTCCTCCAGACAGCAGGCCGTGCCAACACTGCCTGCCTCCTTCGCACGCTGTACGGCTGCCAGTACCCCCTGGTCCAGAGGCTGGATGAGTATGAAAACCACGGAGTCATCCCTGAGGGTAAAGACAACCGTGACTCCCAAGGGCAGGCAGATGGGCGGGTAGGCATCCCCCATGGCCAGCACTGAGCTGACCACTGGGAGAGATGGAGACACAAGAGCTGGTGGGAGAGAAGGGTGGATAGCAGTCCTGTAGTGAGAAGACATCTGCTTGTGAGCATCCTCTCTCACGCTTGATTGCAGCTACGTGTCCTTAGGACTAGCTTCCTCTCACGCCTAGGGTCATGAAAATAACCAAGAAGTGATGGAGTTTCTCACCTGGGTTCGGGGAGGCACCCAAATGGCCATGGGGCTTTTCATGGAGTGATGTCCTTCCACAGTGAGGTTATTGCTGAGGGCTGGTGGGACCCCAGCACTGGAGTTTATAGCTGAATCTGTGTCTTTATTTGCCTCTCTCTAGGGCCTGTATGCTCTGAACTGCCAAAAAGTCCTATCTTTCCTGACTTCTGCACCTTTTCTTTTTATCGCTGTACTAAGAAAAAGTATTTCATTAAGGTGAGATATTTAGCTGTTTCCTGAAGACTGTGGTGTGCTCTGGGCAAGCAACAGGCAAAAGGGGGTGCCCTGGAAATAAGGAAGTGGGAAAACAGGAGGAAGGCTAGAATACAGGGAAGATCCAAGAGAGCTATGGGCAGCCCACCTTGCAGGGGCACTCACACCAAGCTGACTAGCTTACACAGATGGCACCTGCAGCCACTTGCCAACAGAGACTTTGAAGAAGGTATTCTTCAAGAAAATGAACCTTTGAGGTTCAGCCCTTAGCTTCATCTCTCATTCCCAGCCTAGTTGAGATTATCTGTCTAGGTTACTGCAGGAGAAAGGGTGATTCATGCAGCCTAGAAGAGAAGGAAAGAGAAAGACAACTGGGAGTCATAAGGAGACACTTATGGGGAGACTTGACAAAGAAAGGAGCAGAAGGTTTCTTTCCTTTCTTGGGCTCATCTTTGTAGGAGTGGGAAAGATGGGACTGCAGTGAGTGCTAACCCCACAGAACATGGGGGTGTCTAGCTGCCTGCTCCTGAAGCCCACTGCCTCTACAGGGGAGTGTTTTCTCTTCCACAGAGGACTGCGTGCCCAGGAGACAGCAAAGCCAAGCTGGACAGCACACGCGCCTTCAATGACATGAGCACTGATGCCATGTTGTCCAGCATCTTCAGGACTGCCCCCCTTCGCCCCTTACGTCCCACAACCGCCCAGCCAAGCCGCTCCAGCCCTGCCAAGGAAGTAGCTGTCAGGGCTCCAGCCCCGACAAGGAAGATCCCCACCTCCTTACCTGCGGGCATGCCACAGTCGAAGCGCATGCAACTGAACCCTTCTGTCCCACATGCCACAGGGGTGAGAGCCAGTGGGCAGCAGCAAGGACAGCTGCCCACCACTGACATGCAGGATCTCTTCCTGAGGCTACAAGATACCCAGGTGCAGAGTTCACTGCAGAGACTTGAGTTGCTGACCATGGGGAAAGCAGTGCCGGAGGAAGAGTTGCAGGATGCTGCCTGGAAGCTCCTGATGGCCCTGAACAATGTAAGAGTGTCTCAGCAGGCAACTGGCACTGATAAAAGGCACAGAAGAGAGAAGTGAGCAGCCAGGGAGGATCAGCCATTGATGCTCTGCTACACAGCATAGAAACAGATACACTGACTGAGAGGGGACATATGGGAACACGGAAACAAGAGAAGGCGGCGTCATGAAGGTCAACAGTGCTTCCCCAGGCCAAAAGTGTGGGAGACCAGGTATGTGAAATGGTATTGTTCAGCATTCAAAGAGAAAGATGTTATCTTCTTGGAAATGACTGTATTGAAGAGATAGTGTCCTCTCTCACAAAAACTGTTTACTTGCTGTAGTTCATTTTGGGAGATGGCTGTTCTTGAACAAGGCACGATGGAAAAATAATCCATTTTTCCTGCTTGGGGTTGTGTCACCACATCTGGCTCTCTGTCCTGGGCAGAGAGATGGGGTTTGTTGTGTCATTCAACGAATGTTACAGGAGAACGCTGGCCAGTCTTCATCAAATATCAGTGTTCATGCTCAGAAGCGTTAAGGGAAGAATCTTCTTTGGAAGCATGTGTGTGAATACACATACATGTATACACACGGGGTGCTCTCTAAGTGCAGGAACGCCTCGGTGGCAGAGGGTTGTCAGCTGCTTCTGAAATGACGCTATGAAACACACAGGATAAATGCTCATATTCAGAACCTCCTCTTGCCTCTCTCAGAAAACCGGAGTCTGCTTTATGGGAACTCAGACTGAACTGCTGTTCCTTTTATAAACACTGGACATAGCTGTATGTAAACCCCTGTGAAGCCATCCGAAGCCAGCACTTGCTGTTAAACACAGAGTGGGAACTCCACAAGAACCAGCTCCAGTTTTCTGACTCTCCACTGAATGAGTTTAGAGCTACCTCAGACTTACTCTAAACTCCAGTGGTTGGTTTTGGCTTTCAGGAGACCACAGTTAGAGTGAGAATCCCCTGTTCACTCTTCCTCCCACTGGCCTTCCTGTAATCTATACCACCGAGGGCTGCAAGGAGAAAGGGGATGAAGGCAGCTCTCCTTATGGAGGCACCACACCAAGCACATCCCTGCAGGGAAGGTCACAGATGTTTGCCCCCTTAACACTGGGGGTCAGGGATGTCTGCTCCCCTTAGAGTTGGGGATGTCTGTTCCCTCTACACTGCCTAAGTGACACAAAGACAGCTGAGTGAAATACACGCTCTGTCTCTATCTATTGAAGGAAGTCCTTAGAAGAAGACCTCCTCAGGAGATGATCTTAAAATGACAGGTCTTCCATTTGTCCTGGGAAGCATAATCTTTCCCAAAGCTAAAGGTGGATCACACATGGGAAACGTGCAAGCCTTTGAACAAGAGTGCTCACTTGCTTTAGTGGAGAGCTGTCCAGTCATAGTCCTCACTGGGTGAGATCCCTAATAGAGCACAGGCTGCTCTGACCTCACCCCGGTACACCAGCTCATCCTCTTCTCCTTAGAAGCCACCCAAACCTGCCACATCCGCTCCTGGGGCACCAGGGCTTCGCAGCCCCTCTGCTGCCCGGGCAATGACAGCTCCCCCATCCCCTGCAGCCGGGCACCGCGGGGGCATCCCTTGCAGCAGCCTCGGTCGCCACCGGGTCCTGGTGCGCATCGCCCCGTGTGGCTCTGTGCACCCATGGGGCTGCCGCACTCATGGGGTTGCCAGATTTGGTCTCAGCGACCCAAACGCTAGAGATTCCTTAACCAGGTAGCTCCGGCCGGGCCCTCCACCCCCGCCCCCGACACGACGGCCCCGGCCGCGGCCTCTGGGCCGCCCTCTCACCGGAGCTGCGGGGTCTGAAGGCCGCGGAGGGCCGCGCATCCCCGCCGTGCCCGCCGGCTCCCCCCCGGCCCTGCCCGCACGCTGCGCACCTCCCGGCCGGGTGCTCGCCACCTGCCCGCCCAGCGCCGCAGCCCCGCGGGGTGCCCGGCCCCTCGGCACTGTCACGTCGCTCCCCCCAGCCCCGCGCAGCCGTCCCGTTACTTCGGGGGACTCCGCTCGCCATGCCCGGCGCCGCCCGGCTTTTGTTGCGGAGGAGCCGCGCTGCCCCCGGCGGACTTACCGGGGCCATGCGCGCAGAGGCGAGCCGGGGCCGTAGCCGCGGCCGGGGCGGCGGCGGGGCCGAGGGGAGGCTGGGGGCGGCGGCGGGGCCGAGCGGCGGCGCTGCGGGACCGCTGTGCGAGGGGCGGCGCGGCGCCCTCCGCTCGGCTCCGCTCGCTGGTGTTAACCCCTGTCTGCGCCGGGCGCGGCGCCGGCCGGGCTGGGGGTCTCCGGGGAGGGCCCGTGCTCGGCGCAGGGCCGCCCCCGGCTGGGAGGCGGGGAGCGGAGCCGGGCCGGTGCGGCCTGGCGGGTCAGCCCTGTTACCCTGTGCTGGAAGAGGACGGGTCGCACCTCAGGCGTACGGTGCTCAACAAGAAGACGCAAGCGCCAGGGTGCTGCACAACGTCAGTTTTCAGTGCTCCGTGTTCAGGTTTCCCAGCACTGGCTGTGTTTTACAGTGCAAGCCCTGGCACATAGTGAAGCGCCCATGCTACAGCCAAAGCCAGGAGCTGCTTTCTGTCTCCAGCTCTCAGTGACAGGATGGTATTTTCCTTCTTGGGCGCGCTTTACTTCAGGTGAGTGGAGGCTTCACCCTGGTTCTGTGCCTAAAGGGCTTCTGAGATGCTGGCAATGCTCATCACTGCAGCATCTTTTGCTGGGCCGTCTTATGCTGTTACCCAAACAGCAAAAGATGCTTATGCCACAGGAAAGGGTCCATCCATCCTAGGCAAAATTCATCTCTCACTGTACACCCTGCAAGTGCTGTGGAATCACAAGTATTTTTTCCCCAGGGGAATGCAGGAATGGCTGTTCCCTTTGAATGAGAGTAAAGGGCACTGAGGTACGTGACAATGAGTTTCTAGTGCATCTAACAACTTTTCCAAAGGCAAAGGGAGAAGGGTCATTCCCAAATGCAAAGTCTTGCATAGATAATGCAGTTGCTGACTCCAGAGACGTTAGACGGACATGGAGCTTGAGCAAATCTAGACTTTGCAGCATTCCCTTTGCAGAGGGAAGGATTTTGCACACATTGCACATTCTTTGTTGTGAGCCTTGCCCCAGCTCCCTCCACCTTCCTTTTGAAGAAGACATTGCCCCTTGCAGGGTAGACAAGTAAAATTAATACCACACCAGTAGCAAAAAACAAACCAGTTGAGCAAGGAGTCCAGCTACCAGAGCATAGGCGCAAGGACTGAGAGGCAAAGGAGGGAAGGGGAAGCATTTCTGATGGGCAGGCAGAGCAAGATCTCTGCCTCTTTTTGTGGAGTGCTGTGAAAGGCCACGTGCAGCACAGCTCTGATAACAAACTCGAAGGGACGTGGGAAAAATCCATTTTGACAACAGTTTGTACCAAAAGCAAATTATGAAAGAGCCGAACTGTCACTTATGAGTTCATGCTAATCAATATTCCACAGCGAGACCATTGGTATTATCCGAGTTTGCCCATGGGATTTATGAGCCCAGGCCCAGTTATCACCTCTGGCCTCTGCTGCAATATTCCACCCTGTCACTGGCATGCTTCTGCTGCCTCCTGAGAGCACACCTCAATGAGTGTCCTGCACCTGGCTGGCTTGTGTCTCAAGTACAACTGTCAGCTGAATTTTTCATAGTACCACGGCATTAGCTAAATGGCCTTGGCTAGTTTAAAAACCACTCGGGCAAACTCAAAATAAGACCTGATGGTCCTTCACCTGTTGCTCCAGGGGGGACTGTAAACCTGGTTTAAATCAGTTGCACCATTTGTTTAGCAGCCCAGCATAGCGGGTCCGTTCCACAGATGGCATCCATACAACATAAACAGTGCAGGCATACATGAAAGCAGAAACTGTGAAAACATGAATCATTCCACTTACTAGTCCGATGAACCCCCACCACTTTACCCAGGGATGCTGCTGTCTACAAATGACTGTTAAGAACCACCACAATCACTCCATAGTAAGGCTATTTCACAACCCATTTGGGCAAAGAATGCCTTCACAGACATCTTTTTAACACAGTTTCCAACAGCAGTCCCACCAGGGGCACATAACTGCAGGTCCCAGCAAAGCAGGGCGTGCAGCCCACAAAACAGGTTTCATCACATCTTTATCTTTCTTCACTGGGGATTCAAAAGCAGCTACTATCATGCTTTCTCCACATTTATGTTTATGGAACATTAAGCTTTTGTAGGGCTTTAACCACTTCTGCTTTCTCGAACTCCTTCATCTGCGCTTTGAGACACCTGTGGCCAAAATCAGAGGAATTCGCCATCAGACAACAGAAAATGGCTTTTCTGAGCCACACTACCTCTCATTCCTTCTACCTTTATGACAAATCAAGTCTTACAATGTTTTCTCTGAAACTGAGGGCGAGGGCTATTAATTCCATATAAAAGTCTATCACACATTGGCTTTCACTGATTTTCTTTCTGCATGAAGGTTATTAGCAGCAGCAGCTGAATTGCACTATAAAGGAGTGAAAAAACAGGAAATATTACACACTCCAATTTAAATGTAAAGGAAAGTGGAATCGATGAAAAAGGTTAACAAGCCTTTCTTTGCTGCTTCATGACCGTGCAAAAATGTCCAGCTCTGTCTCTGCAGGCTGTATTTAACAGACAAGTCCTTACCCCCATTGTTTTACGTTTTAATCTCAGCAGTAATAGGGTCATTATTTCCTAGTTTCCTTGATGGTTGTGATCTTTGGCAGTCTCACACATCTTACCAGCGTATTCCTTCAGTTAAGGACTCAAGTCCTTAAAGAATATCTTCCTTGGTAATTAAGAGGTGAAAAAGCCCAGCCCGCTATATATTAGAAAGGAACGCCTTAAATAACTCTGAAAACTCAGACACGAAACCAGAATGAACAATTCCAATTCAGCGAGCACCGTTTAATTTTCTTTTCTTTTTCTTTTTTGGCCAATATTCTGCAACAACTGTTCAAGTGTTTCAAAGCAGACTGAAGTTGAGTCAATTATTCCAGCTCCCCCTGAAATGAACAGTTTTGTGGCTAAAGCTGGCTGCAGTTGGTTGGAACTCTTAATTACCTGTTTGCCCAGCAAGCACAGCCTTTCAAAGCAAAGAAGGTCTGACTTTGTAATTACAGGTATGTTACTAGAGAGATTTTCAGAACACCAAGAGATATGTGGAAGAAGCAACAAGAAACTCATTTCTTTACAGGTAACTTTCAGAGAAAACAAAGCATTAGAACATTCTGAAATACACCGTAAAAAGTCTCCCAAAGACCTTACACTGTTCCCAGAGCAGTGCTTTGAGAATTGGGAGAAAGTCAGGTTTATTGTTCCATAACCTTAAAATAAACAAGCTTGTTTTCCTAACTTCCATTTGTGTAGCTGAGGAGTCTCATTACGCTCACAAGTAACAGAAAAGTAAATCTCTGACTTGCCTCTGAGGCATTCATATTCTGCTGCTCAGTGACCATGGATCCTTGATTATACAGGTGTCTGCAGCCAACTAGGTGGCATTTCCTCATAACGAACACCTACATGCCTGGCTCTGAAGTTATACAAGTAGGAGAAAATGATGCTGAAAGGCACCTATTGGCATTAAAGTAGAAAGCCCAAAGACCTGTGGTGTATATTCACGTGTAACCTGCAAAATTCATGTATAACCTGCTTTGATTTTAAGAAAAGGATGACAAGGCATGGGATCAAGTCCACCTAGTCAAGCATGTTGTCTCTAGGAAGCAGGCAGTAAGGTGTTTGTAAGAGGAATATGACACACACAGGTATATGCTGAAAGTCTCCCAACAGTGTTGCAGAAGAATGGTAAGTGCAAGACAGCAGTAGGGAAGAGGGGAAAAAAAACCTTTCTTTCATAGTATTCACGTCTATGAAGTGCAGCTGTCCTAAAAAAGCTTACAAACAGCTGACAAACAGGCACAACAGAGTTCTGAGGCCTCACATGGGGGTGTGATGGATACTTTCAGCATCGCAAGGTAACCCACAAGAGCTAAGGAAGAGAAGCCACAGATGAAAGGGAGAATTGCACACTCTACTGGCGTTTCATGTCTAACACAGCAAAAACTCCCATTTCTCCCCATATTGCTCCAGTAAGTGGCCACAGATCTCAGCTCTCAGCACTGTCAAACAAAAGTATCCTTTGAGTGTATTTCCCCAAAATAAAGTCTGGCACAAATGGACATAGTTTCTTTTCTCTGTAGAGGGTCTCCAAAGTGAAATTAAATCTGAGATGCTGCTGCAGTCTCACCAGGTTCAATACACAGCTGGCATTCCATTTTCTTGACAATAAGAATCCCCATCAAACTCCTTCTGCCTCTCCCAGCCCCCATCCAGAAAGACACCCTTTCTCACCTGAACATCACCAGTAAAGCATGAGCTGCTTTACTGGTACATGTAAATAGATGCTATAAACAAAGCCACCATTCAATCACAGCTAAAGATGAGACAGCAAAATCAGGCTAAATGACCGAGAGGTTCACTAGACAACCACCACCCTCTGTTCTGTGCCGGGGACACCAGTGTGGCATGGGCTTTCCCTGCAACAGGCAGCAGAAGCACGAGAAGGCACCCAATGATCCTAAACCGGTGGCAGAGGTCTGGGGCATTTGCTCACAACTGCAAGTGAGCTCACAAGCACGGTGAAACTCTAGCTGGAGAAATGGGGCTTATAGGCACTGATTCTCTTAATAACAGCACATATTACACCTCCTTCTTCCTTTTTTCTCCTGCTATGATTCTTGAAAGAATAACATTAGCTGCTCTCACAGCACTCAAAAATGCCTTTCAGGAGCTCCTGCTGATCTCTGCTTGATTTCAGTAGAGTCTTTTGAGATGCTACTTCCCCAGGCTCCATCTCCATATTCTTCTTGTCTCCCCAAAGCCTGTCTTTCAGGATTTATACTCTGAAGGAGAAAGAAGCAATCTCCTTGGCAGGGAGAGGTTTGTGAGTTTATTTGCCTTGGTTTTGTATGCAGGCTGTGTCTCCTTGCATTTTACTATCCTTGTTCCCCATGAAATAGTATGACTCTTGCATATCTTTAACTACTTATAAGCACCCAGATTAGTCCTGTACCAGTAAATGTGGTTCTCAACCACCTCTTAAAATAAAGGGAGACTGACCATGTTTTAAAGGCAGTTTCTCAAGCTCAGCAGCAGGAGAATTTATTTTAGATCTGTTAGCTTTTGAAAGAAATATCAAGTATCTTAATTCCATTTTTCAGTAGCCCTTTCAATACAGGATATCTGGGACATCTCCCCTGTCAGCCCTTGAAAATGGTTGAAAATCCTATTCTTTGAACCACCTCAGCCCCCTTCTGTGGTTCTCTGCGTGACAAACACAAATATGATGGGTGTTGTGAGATGCTCCAATGCTAGATCCCCTATAGCACAACCACAGGGAAATGCAAATCATAATCCAACACTACTTTGTAGCCTCTGCCAGAAAAGCAATGTAAGTATAACTACACTTACTTCAAACCATGGCTGTAACATGTTTTCTGTCAGTATAAGTCCTATTCTTTTCTAGACTGATGTTTTGAAGAAATAGCTCATTTTCACAATTTTCTTTATCTCTGAGCTTTTATGAAGCTGCTACATATAGAATCATAGAATCATAGAATAGTTAGGGTTGGAAAGGACCTCAAGATCATCTAGTTCCAACCCCCCTGCCATGGGCAGGGACACCTCACACTAAACCATCCCACACAAGGCTTCATCCAACCTGGCCTTGAACACCGCCAGGGATGGAGCACTCACAACCTCCCTGGGCAACCCATTCCAGTGCCTCACCACCCTAACAGGAAAGAATTTCCTCCTTATATCCAATCTAAACTTCCCCTGTTTAAGTTTTAACCCGTTACCCCTTGTCCTGTCACTACAGTCCCTGATGAAGAGTCCCTCCCCAGCATCCCCATAGGCCCCCTTCAGATACTGGAAGGCTGCTATGAGGTCTCCACGCACCCTTCTCTTCTCTAGGCTGAACAGCCCCAACTTCCTCAGCCTCTCTTCATACGGGAGGTGCTCCAGTCCCCTGATCATCCTCGTGGCCCTCCTCTGGACTTGTTCCAGCAGTTCCATGTCCTTTTTATGTTGAGGACACCAGAACTGCACACAATGCTCCAGGTGAGGTCTCACAAGAGCAGAGTAGAGGGGCAGGATCACCTCCTTCGACCTGCTGGTCACACTCCTTTTGATGCAGCCCAGGATACGGTTGCCTTTCTGGGCTGCGAGCGCACACTGAAGCCGGCTCATGTTCATTTTCTCATCGACCAGCACCCCCAAGTCCTTCTCTGCAGGGCTGCTCTGAATCTCTTCTCTGCTCAACCTGTAGCTGTGCCTGGGATTGCTCTGACCCAGGTGTAGGACCTTGCACTTGTCATGGTTGAACTTCATAAGGTTGGCATCAGCCCACCTCACAAGCGTGTCAAGGTCCCTCTGGATGGCATCCCTTCCCTCCAGCGTATCAACCGGACCACACAGCTTGGTGTCATCGGCAAACTTGCTGAGGGCGCACTCAATCCCACTGTCCATGTCAGCGATGAAGATGTTAAACAAGACCGGTCCCAACACTGATTCCTGAGGGACACCACTCGTTACCGGTCTCCAGCCGGACATTGAGCCATTGAACAAATCTCTTTGTGTGCGGCCATCAGCCAGTTCTTTATCCACCGAGTGGTCCATCCATCAAATTGATGTCTCTCCAATTTAGAGAGAAGGCTGTCGTGTGGGACAGTGTCGAACGCTTTGCACAAGTCCAGGTAGATGACATCAACTGCTTTACCCTTGTCCATCAATTCTGTTGCCCCATCATAGAAGGCCACCAAATTGGTCAGGCAGGATTTCCCCTTAGTGAAGCCGTGCTGGCTGTCACCAAGCACCTTGTTGTTTTTCATGTGCCTTAGCATGCCTTCCAGGAGAATGTGCTCCAAGATTTTGCCAGGCACAGAGGTGAGACTGACTGCTCTGTAATTCCTCGGGTCTTCCATTTTCCCCTTCTTGAAAATGGGGTTATATTTCCCTTTTTCCAGTCATGGAAAATTCACCTGACTGCCATGATTTTTCAAATACGATGGCCAGTGGCTTAGCAACTTCATTCGCCAGCTCCTTCAGGACCCGCGGATGGATTTCATCAGGTCCCACGGACTTGCGCGCGTTCAGGTTTTTAAGATGGTCTCGAACCAGATCCTCTCCTACAGTGGGCCCAAGGTCTTCATTCTCACAGTCCCTGCGTCTACCTTCTAAGACCTGGGTGGTGCAGTCAGAGCCTTTGCCAGTGAAGACCGAGGCAAAGAAGTCATTCAGAACCTCAGCCTTCTCCAAATCCAGGGTAGCCAGTTCTCCCGAAAGCTTCCTCAGGGGGCCTGTGTTGTCCCTAGTCTGTTTTTTGTTTGCTACGTACCTGTAGAATCCCTTCCTGTTATCCTTAACATCCCTGGCTAGGTTTAATTCTGACTGGGCCTTAGCCTTCCTAACCTGGTCCCTAGCTTCCCGGACAACATCCCTGTACTCTACCCAGGCCACTGTCCTTGCTTCCATTTTTTATAAGCCTCTTTTTCCTTTGAATTTTCCTCAGCAGCTCCTTATCCACCCAAGGAGGTCTCCTGGCCCTCCTGCCGCTCTTCCTTCTAGTTGGGATGCAGCACTCCTGAGCTTGTAGCAGGTGATCCTTGAATATCAACCAACAGTCTTGGGCCCCCTGCCCTCCAGGGCTATATCCAATGGAACCTTACTGAGCAGGTTCCTGAAGAGGCCAAAGTCTGCTCTTTTGAAGTCCAGGGCAGTGAGCTTGCTGCACGCTCTTCTCACTGTCCTGGGGATCTCAAATTCGACCATCTCGTGATCACTGCATCCAAGGCTGCCCTGGAGTACCACATTCTCAACGAGCCCTTCCCTGTTGGTGAGCACAGGGTCAAGCATGGCACCTCTCCTTGTCGGCTCCTCTATTACTTGCAGAAGGAAGTTGCCTTCCACACAATCGAGGAACCTCCTGGATTGCTTGTTCCGTGCAGTGCCATTGTTCCAACAGATGTCAGGGTGGTTGAAATCCCCCATGAGAACAAGGGCCTGTGAGCGTCTGGCTTTTCCTATCTGTCTGTAGAGTGCTTCATCCACAGGTTCTCCTTGATCAGGCAGTCTGTAACAGATCCCCAAAGTAACGTCTCCCATCACTGTTCTCCCTTTAACCCTGACCCACAAACTCTCTGTAAACTGCTCACCTGCCCCCAGACAGAGTTCCATACTCTCCAGCCTATCCCTAACATAGAGGGCAACTCCCCCTCCCCGCCTGCCGGGCCTGTCTTTTCTAAAGAGCCTGTAACCTTCCATTCCAACACTCCAGTCATAGGAGCCATCCCACCATGTTTCTGTGATGCCTATTATATCATACCCCCGTAGACGTGCACACATCTGTAATTCCTCTTGTTTGTTCCCCATGCCGCAGGCGTTTGTATAGAGGCATCTGAGCCGAGCTCCAATTGAAGCCGGCTCGTTGGCTGGAGCAGCTGGAATATATCTACATTGTTCCAAGCCTTTATCATAGGTGTTGGCAACTGACTGGGTGTGTTGGGATGGAATGATGCCCCCCTCCCAACACATCTAGTTTAAAGCCTCCTTGACCAGTCTGGCAAGCCTCCTACCAAAACTGTTCTTCTCCTTCTTTATGATCAGACCAGCTCCACCAGCCCCCAGTAGATCTGGCCTACAAACTTCAGTCCCGTGTTCAAGACACCCAAACCCCTGACTGTGAAACCACCCTTTTAGCCATTTATTAACCTGGCCAATCCTCCTAGCTTTTCCTTGGTCCTCCCCTGTGTCCTGGAGAATTGACAAAAAGGCTATCTGAGCTCCAGAGCCCCTAACCACCTCTCCCAGGGCTCTGTAGTCTTTCTTTATGGTCCCCAGTCTACTACTATCTATATCCCTAGCACCCACATGGATCACCAGGAGTGGTATATACATAGCTTATGCTTACCATTTACATTTTCCTATACCCATATGAGCCTGCTGAATTCTCCAAAGAATTTCAGATTTCAATGCACTTTGCACTGCTATTGTTACCTCTAGAGTCCAGGAAATTCTTTACAACAAACTCCAGTCTGAACTGGAAATGTGAGCTTGCTCTGCAATTCCCTAACTCCTTCACACTGACAGCCCTAATGCCTTTTTATAATCTCTCATCTTTTACTGTGCCTCTGCAAATTTATTCCACATTTCTGAGAGCAAGCAGTTCACTTCTCTCATATTTATGTGCATTGTATTTCTGGCTTCCTTTATCTTACATAAGTAATGTTTTCAAACCCAATACTGGCTTCTTTTTACCAGCAGCTACAATAAACTGAATATATAACAGAGTATAAGACCAGGGTAAGTATATATATCCGGGCCTAACTTGTTTAGACCTGCTCTCACTGCTCCTCTGAGAGAGGCAATTTAATCTTCTCTACAGGTCTTCTAGTCTCTTCATTCCTGGCAGGAAATTAAGGCCCTTCAAAACTCCTTCTTCAGCCCCTCTATAGCAATATACATTGAATAAAACCCTAATTTTCCATTTTCAGAAGGCTGAGATTCTTGTGTAAAATCACAGGATTTTAGACACAGAGGACTGAAGGAAAACCTAAAGTCTCACAAGAAGAAAAAGAATCACAAAAGACAGAAGCACTGCTTCTCCATCCCACACCACCAACTGCTTGTAATGCCATCCTTTCCTTCAGTCAGATCCTCCTTCAGCTCATTACTTTATACAGGGAAAAGCTGGTCCCCTTAGAGACCTGACATAACTCCATGGGCTGAAGAAGACCAATATGGGAATATACAGGACACGGGAGGTGCAGAGGCTGGGTCCAGCTGCAACCCAGACTGGGTGTTTTTGAGACAAAGAACAGCTATGAATATAGGTTTGTAACTGCATATTCAGATACTCATTGCTTAATCATTGCAATTTAGGAAGACACATGACAAGCACCTGTGGCACATTTCTATAAAGCAGCAGCATGAACGCTATGAAAGTCACCAGTGTCCGAGAGAAGTTTAGTCCTTGACTTGGGCTGATAGAGAACATGCTTTTCTTAAGACTGAAGTCACAGGTTTATATATCTTACATACTCTCACATGGACTACTTACAACACCTAAGGCACTACACCAGAGTGTTACAGGAAGGTCTATTTAAGAGGCCTGTAAAAACCCTTGACTTTTGGACCAGTTTTGGTTCCTGCGTTTTAGGTCACTGTCTAACCAGCCAGTGTCCAAACTAACACCAGGCTGTACCCACCCCTTGGGGTAGGGGGACAGTATTTAAGCACTGGTTTTCCTAAACCTTCATCTCAAAAAACCTGCAGTCATTCTATATGGCACTGAAGGTCTGATACATAATCTACCTATGCAACAGTTGACATTAGTGTAATTATTTGAAATGTAGCTATTATTACAGCTGGGTGCAAGATTAATGTCCTGGTTGTTATGAGGACTACCCTAAAAACACTTCCCATCAAGAATTCTGTAAATGATATTTAAGATTGCACATGATATTCTAAATCTGAACTCTTACCAAGTTGAACATTTGAACCAGCAGTTAGGCTCTTACTGTTAAAACGTTTAAGTTACGTATACAGCTTGGTGAGATTAATTACTTCACAGACTTGGAACTAATACATAAGTTAAAGGAGTTCATAGGTATATTTGGTAGTACAACCTCTAGAAATTCATAAGGACAAAGTTGAATGAATAATTTCATTTTCTCATTAGCATGTTAGCTATGCCTTAGATGCATCAAATCTGAAGAGAGAACTTGAAGTAGAAATGCCCAGACCGCATCACTAAATGTGCAAAGTCCATTGTAAAGCTGCAAAAATGTAGCAAGAAATTTGCACAGCAACTTAGTGTCTGTGACACAGCCATTCATTGGGAATTCCTCTATATTCTCCAAACTGATGTAGTCAGTAAATCTCATCTAGGTAGTTAAAACTACTACTACAGTTTCATGCTCCAGATATATCTGGATAGATAACCAGATAAATCTGGCAAGTACACAGCCAGACTTTGCTTTTCCATGCCAGCATCAAGTGTGAAATCCATCATTTTTCCTTCAGTTTAGTATATGTGATATAATTTGACACACAAGTCCTGCTTGCACTACACTCCCAGAGTATATTCCCACTGCTGTGTTTCTAGGTTGAACTTTGGTATAAATCCCTCTGATGGTTACTGATCCTGATCCAGAGCTTTTTGCCAGTTATGGGCCACATCTCTGGTCTTTTATGACATTTTCTCATCTTAAACCACAAAAGAGTGACACATGGACCAAAGCAAAAGATACTATTTCAGGAATGCGATAATTTGATTCTTATTTGTATATACCGGAGAATTCTTATTTTCTTTTCATGGTTATTCAACGGCCTGTTTTCAGTGGTTTAATGCCTTCTGGGGAATGGCTCTTTTCTAATCAATTTTAGATTACTTTTCTCCATATTTACTCCTACCTCCTATAAAGCTTTTTAAACCAAAATCAATTTCACTATTGCCTCAAATAGCCCTCCTGGCTGTGCAAGGGTAGATTCTTGAACTTCATTCCTGGAATCCAAATTAGAGTCTGCATGGTATTAATCCTGGTCTTAAATAGAGAAGCACACACTTATTTGGCTCTTCTAAGATCCTGACCAAGGCACATTATAACCATCCTCAATTTTGTTCACAGCTGCTATGTTTGCAGAGGGATCCCAAACAACACTGGAGCTCAGCTTTATGTTTCAAGCATCCTAAGTCTGCGTTGACACCCAGCATAATAAGCACATCCTCAGGTGCTCTTCCAGTGCTAACAGCAGCTCTATGCCCGGTTAACTTGTGCAGTGCCATGCAAAGCACTGTTGGATAGCAATCTTTTACAATGCTCAAAACACACTTTTACTTACCCTGCCTTTATATTGCACTGAGCAAGAGCTGCATACAGTTTTCTTCCTGGTGGCTGGCATGTACTCCACAGAAAGAAAGCAGTGAAAGAACAATGTCTCTTATTGCTACATGTCCTTAGTTCAGCTCCTGCTTCGTAGTCATCTCCCATCAGCACGCTGATTATCCTCTGTGCTCTGC
The DNA here is from genome assembly GCF_037157495.1 of Lathamus discolor. Taxonomy (NCBI): domain Eukaryota; kingdom Metazoa; phylum Chordata; class Aves; order Psittaciformes; family Psittacidae; genus Lathamus; species Lathamus discolor. The sequence continues at coordinate 78,813,878 of NC_088884.1, read as the reverse complement.
TACAATAATACAGCAGACTAGATCTCTCCGGGTATACAGGCAACTTTGCCTTGTGACTGCAGGCAGCAGGACCAACCCTACTGCCTCTTCATCCTCAAGGAGATATACTTCACTTGGAGCACAGCAAAAAAGAGTGGGTCTCCAGAGGGAGGAGAGGACATCCAGCCTATGTGGGAGCAGAGCAAGAGAAGGAGGGGTGAATGCATACATACACTAATGAATAGAAGAGGAATTTACTCTGAAAGGAGGGAACAATCCTGAGCCTGCCAGGCTTTGTTGCCTCATGCACTGTGGTGACAATGCAGAGCCATGTGCTCTCCTAGAAAATGTCCTCTACAACAGGTCCTGAATCCAACACCTCTTGCAGCAACACCTGACATGAAGACCAACCACAGCCCAGCAAAACAAAGGCCACGGGGAAGGAGTCAGCATGGAGGCATGTGCATGCGCACAGTGCTGCATGTGCCTTCTGGAGGAGGTACATGCCTGTGTCTGTTGCTGAAATCCAAGGAAAGGTGGGCTGTTGTACAGCAATTCCTGCCCATGTTAGGTCATCAGCCACCCTCATGCTCCCTTGCCTCTCTCCACAGTACCTTTTATCCACCTAGCTGTGATGCTTCACAGTATGCAGACACTCAGGCTAGGTGGAAAGCTGTGCAAGGAGAGCTCTTTACAGCAGTTCCTTCCAAATAAATCCACTTTCTTCTCTGCAGTAGGAAAGTTAAAAGAAATAACCAGTGTGTGAGTGAAAACAACACTGTTGCAATGAAAGATGGAAGAGACAGCCAAAGCAGAGAAAAATAAGGCAGATTTCAGATAAAGGACAGGGAAAGAGAGGTGGAGGGAAGAACACCAAATCTTCAGTCCTGAGAAAGTTAGTAATAGAAATATTATTTATGTGTATACAGGTAAATCCTGTTCCTTTCCTTCATTATCAATTTAATGTAATGAATCAGGGGAAGTGGCTGATAACCTTTAAAAGCGTAGATACTTGATATCCACAGTTCTTTTTCCTGGCTAGGCATAAAGCTGTCTGCATCTTGAGACAATGAAGAGATGAACTGGTTTAAAGGTGAGAAAATATTTAATGCTGACTTTACATCCAAGTGCCTTACCCACCACCAGGCCAGCCTGACAGCCCGTAAAACTTGAGAGCTCCTTCTGGGACTCTGATATCTCCCATTTGGATGAGGGAGCAGAAAAAGTGTCCTTAGATGGTGGTGCAGTGCACCAGTATGGGTGGGGGATGATGCCACAAGGATACTGGGGGTGCATGTGGATCCCCAAAACTTACCCCAAGAGCAGCCTGTCTTAAGAAAAAATCCATCAACCATTCCAGCCAGGGGCAATGTGAGAGTCTTCAGATGGATGAGCTGGTATCTCCCTGGGATGATGTTTCCTCAATGTTTTAAACACACACCTCCTCACATTTTTGGTTTTTGCTTTATCTATCTTTATGTGATCTCCTTAAGTGTTCACACCATGACTTTCAAGATCAGATTCCACATAGTTTTGCCCCTTAACATTACTAAATCAGGATAATTTCATTTTACTGCTTAACTTTTATAGATTTTTTTTCTTCTTGCAATGAAAGTTTAAAAATCGGCTGTGGAAAGAGTGCTCTGCAGAAGAGGAAAGCATAAAAAACCTCTTTTCTTAAAGGTATGATGCAGTAATAAATTTGTGTATATAAAACTGGAGAGATAATCTCTCTACGGGGCTGTTTTGTGCTTGTTTAGACATTATCTTTTGAGGCAGCCAGCGGGTTTTCATTAAAAAAGAAGTATGATGTGAGGATATAAGCCCAGTTTAGTGGTGCTTAGGTGGGTGCCTGTTTAAGCATCTTTTCATGTTATGGCTTCTTGGAGGCATAGGTAAGAATAAGAACAAATATTTGAGTGTAGTGCCCAGTGTGAGGAAATACTCAGTATGAAAGCTTTAAATCCGGCTTCACATTAGGAATTCTTTTTTGAATGGCTGATTGTCATCTTACACCTGAGGAAAGGGCAAAGAAAATAGAAAAGAAAAAGCAAACAGAGAGAAAATGAGAAATTAGAGAGGGGAAATTGTGCAGATTCAGGAGGCGGAAAATACCCAACACACAAAACCAAACAAATAAGCAGGAGGCAGGAAAAAAAAAACAACCCAGAGAAGTATTTTAAATAGGAAAACAACAAAAAATTGAGGCAGAAAATTAATATAAGGAAAAGAAAAAAGGAAAATCAGCTTTCCAGAATGAGTAGGACATTTATATCCTCTGCACCACCCTCCCCTCAGTCAAATCTGATGAAATTGGTAAGCAAGTTCACAAATGATAAGGAAATAGCTAGTAAAGTGACAGCAAACATGGACAGACAATAAAGCCATGCTTGGACAAGCTTTATTTCCTTTGGAAGCCAGACTTCAACCCATTCTGCATTGAATGTGCTTCCTTCTCTTTAGGAAGTTCTCATTCAGGCAGAGTCTGGTGGGACTCCCAGTGCCCAGCAACATGTTTTACACAGGACATCATGCTGTTCCCAGTAGAGCTGCACAACCCTCCAGATGTGTGCCAGAAACTGGTGCGCAATCATGCCACCCCATCCTGTTCACAGGTCCCATTAACATTCCCCCTATTGGAGCTGGGTTGTAGCTTAAAGGTAACAATCTTCAGAGGGTCTCAGCCCTTGCTTTCTTAGGAGGACCGAGGTTTCTGTTCCTGTGCCCAGCTTTTGGCCTCTGAGCTGCTGAGAGGCAAGTGTTGACCCTCATGCCCCTGAGTAAGTCCTATGCAGCTGAGTGCTGTTCTTGCCCAGATGAGAAGAGTTCTGGATAACCAGAGAGTAAAATAGTGTTGTAAAATACTGGACCTCCACACATGGTTAATAAATCATGTTTTACAGGATGATTTTTACTGTATATTTGAAAAGCACCATATATTTATAATAGGAGTGGTTCTGAGAAAGGTTAAATGTGTCACTGCTAAAGAAAACGTATTACAAATCTGATATTGCTGGAAGGGCAAGTGCTCTTTTCCAAGAAACCAGAAGCAAACCAAGGTCTTGAAAAATGACAGGCAGGAGCAGGGCTCTTACAGCTTGTCCGTAGATGACACAAATAAATTTGAAGGGAAAGAGAATTAGTGTTTCAGATGTGCACAATGGCAGGCAGGATTGGCCAGTTCTTGAACCATTACAACAGCAATAGCAGCTCTGTCTAAATGTACCTAAGTTGGGCTTTTCAGCTAAATGACAAGATAGAAGACTGAGTTGCTACTACTTAGGCAGGCCCCTTTTTTGCATGTCTCAGAATTATGGTTCCATTAGGATGAAAAAAACTGTAAACAAGTCTTCAAACAACATGCTCAAACACCTCATTTATCACTTTGCTACCAATAATGAAGCTAAAGCTGATTCTGTAAAGCAATTTAACAACACTCTAAAATCTCGAGTTCAGAACCCACAATACCTCTTGCTACATGGATGTGTTAGCAGTATTTACGTACCAGAGCTAACTGCCACTCTCACAGAAATGCATACAGCAGCCTTGAGGATTACAACTACCTCGTATTCCCAGAAGGTTTGGGAAACTATGGGAGACTGGTTTTGGTTTTGTTTTAATAAAAGTGGTGCTCTGTGTTCTTAAGAAAAGGGACCATCTAAAAGCATCTAAATCCAAAGACCATCGAGTAAGTTTATGGATGGTTGTTCACTGATGACATTTTCACCGTGACTGAAAGCACGAACCTGTCACGCAGAATCACTTGTCAAGTAAAAGAGTACAAAGGTAGGGTGATTCATGGTTATTTTTGCCTGAAGAAGTACAAAGCACTCATGCCAAACAGCATGCTTACTGGACTGAAAGAGTTGTACCTTCTGAAATCCTCTGTGCGGGAGGGTATTTCCCATGTCTGCAACACTTGGATGCAATGCTTTCCGGCATAACCATGTAACAGGGACGTTTCCGTCACTCTTCCCAGCAAATTCAGCACCGGAGTATTCCAACAAAACCCCAAATCTGCTTTTCCAGAAGAGTTAGTTACACCCTTGGATTTCTTGAGAATCAAGTGTAATAGAAACACAAGAGTCCTAGGACTGGAAAGCAGAGTTTTCCGAATTTCTTCTACGGGTAAGAAATAGTCATGGCTTTTGATTAGCCCAGGGATTACTTCTCTAATGTTTAACATGGCAGTCCATGACTTCTGAGCTCATCACGGGAAGGTTGATGTGCTTGGAGGAAAACTAACCTGAAAGCTTTGGAGAGCACTTGAGCATTTTGCATCACGTGTTGTCCAGTGAACACCACTGCACTGCAAAGTCTTTTATATTCCCTTTTCTGCAGAAGTTCCCAAAGGATGGCACTGCAAGGTACCAGTGTTTAAGTGGCCCTCTGCATTGCTGCTTTATTGCATACTTACCCAGGACAAAAGAGCCCACAAATTTCTTACCACTGCTTATGACTATCCATATTATTTTCCTGTGAGTAAATATCCTATTGTCACCACTTCACTGCAATAACTTCAGATCTGAACTGAGATATTTAATTTGTATTTTGGCAAGGTGATGGTTGAACTGTCCCCCACAAATCTTTGTGGAAATTAAAACCGAAACTAACTCACACCAACAAGTATTGTGATAGTGAAAATTGTGGTGATCCTAAATGGCGGTGGAGTCTGGATACAATATTCCTCCTTAGTATATGGGATTCTTTGTGATTTATGGAGGCAGAGCTATTGTCCTTCGGAAGATTGCAGTTTGGGGAGAAGGAGAGGTAGAGACTACTAAGTGCTGTATTAAAATAACCATATAAAACATTCCAAATGTATTATAAGTTACATCTTGAAAACTGTTCTCTATAACGGAGTGAACTTGCTATATGGAAGCTTTCAAGAAGTCTTATAAGAACTGTAAGTCATCACAATACACAGGATACTTCTAAATCTCTTGGAGGAAAAGCTGTGAAACATCTAGTCTGCTGTAGATGAAAAACTTGGAAGAAGCTGGGAAGAAAGACAAAGAACTCTCCTGTGGGTGAAGAAGATGGTTAAAGATGGCTTTTGTCACTGCTGATCCAAAGAGTGTACTAAATCTAAAGCAGATCTGTTCCAAATAACTCTCATATACAGACCAGGAGAGAGGGGAAAAACCCCTGCACTGAGGTGCCAGTAATCAAAAAGATAACAAAATTTAACTTCAGTCCAGTATACTCCCTATTATGTCACCAGCTGTTATAAAATAATACTTTTTATTACTCGTGTTTTTTTATGAGGGTCTTTTTTTTAGTAGCCTTGTCAAAAGCATGTTTTCTTTTAAGATGCTGAAGGCTGATTTTGAAATGGCTGCTACTAAATTGTCTAAGGCAGAACAGAATATAGCTTTTTTCTGTCAAGGGGGAGGGTTGAGCAACTTTAAGAGGTTCATATTTCTTTTAATGTAGCTGGACAGGCTTTCTTTTAGCAGAAGCAGACTTTAAAAAGTGTTTGTTCCTATATCATCCATTTTATACTCTGAGATTGCTTTTCAGAAAATATAAACCAGTAGGCAATATAGAAGGGAAAGTTTAAAACTCCGGGGTGTAAAAGCATTTAACATCAATACTGGATATTTGCAAGGTTTCCTGTCAGCATCTTTAGAAGTTTCTAGAAGGAACAGAATGACACAGGTTGTATTCCCATGAACAGTGACTCTTCTTTGATAGTGGGACCCATACTTTTTAACATCTTCATTAATGACCTGGAAGAGGAAGCACAGTGCACCCTCAGATGATCCGAAATTGAGAGGAATGGCTTATATGCCAGAGGGTTTGCACTGCTGTCCAAAGGGACCTCAACAGCCTAGAGAAAGAGGGTTTCAGGAACTTTGTGAAATTCAAGAAGGGGAAGTTCGAAGTCCTGCACCTAAGGAGGAATAACCCCAATGCACCAATACAACCTGGAGACTCAGTAGGGTCTTCAACATGTATATAAATGACGTGTAAGAGAGAGTAAAGACAACAGAGCCACACACTTCTCAGTGGTACCCACTAGAAGGATAAGAAACAATGGGCACAAACTGAAATAAGGCTTCAGTTACACTTAAGAAAAAGTTTTTTTACTGTGAGAGTGGTCAGACAGTGGAACAGGCTGCCCAGAGTTGTGGAGCTATTAAAAAGCTGATTTAGACACAGCCCTTGGCAGCTTGCTTGAGGTGAGCCTGGAGAGGATGGAGACCTCCAGAGGTGCCTTGACACCTCAGCAGCTCTGCAGTTCTGGGGTGATAATGGTCAGCCTGGACCCAAGGCAGCCAGATGAACCAGGCTTGCTCACGGGTCAGTTTCTGTCTAAGGCACCCATTGACATCAGCCTTTTTAGAGCATCCCTGTGACAGACGTTTGCCTCAGAACAGCAAGGAAGCCTGAGGTAGGTCTTTGATGTACCTATTTTTGCACGTCTTCATTCTATCTTCAAGATGAGCCAGAGCTGGAAGTTTTGCTGAATTCTAGATTAGGGTGTCTTTGAAGACCAAAAGAAAACTCTGAATGCTTTATGATTTTATTATGTCGGCCAGTAGAGGGTGGAAAGAGAGAGAAAATGGAAAGAGTCATTCTTGATTCTCTGAGGCTGAATAGCAATTCTCTTTCATATTGGCACCAGGACTTCACAGCCCTGGGGCTAAACTTGCTCTGTCAGAACTATTGTAATGGATTAAACCACATGAGATTTAGTTATTCTTTTAGATACTGTAACCACACTGAACATCCTTCTATGTGGCTAATATCAAGGAGTGAATTCAGCTGTAATCTGTCCTGACAGCTGACGTATCACTGTGGACAACTGGAGTCAGCATAGCTTTCCATGCACTTAGAACTGCATTTGATGCATTAAGCTCTGTGCTTCCCCTAGCAAGACTGTAAAGTGAGACGGCTCCAGCTGTTCACAAGGATGTTCTCTGATCCAAAGGAACAAAAAGTGCTCGTAGGTGTTTACTTCCAGGAACTACCCCTGAACTGCATCCTGGACTGAAAGGGGATGGGGAAGATGATCAGCTCCCCCACCCCGACCTACCTATTGCTTTCAACATTTCATTGCTGTGGGAAAGAGTACTGTTCTTTTGCCTTCTGATTCCCTGTCACTAGGCAAAGTAAGGACCTGCTGAGTGTTTTGTTCATGTGTAATACTGAAACAAGTTAACCTCACAAAAGCTAAGGTTGCAGGACCTGACCCCAGCATAACGCCACCACTTCTAACAGAGTTGCATTTATATGCTGCTTCTATTTATATAGCAGCAGATTATAAATTATGAATTTAATGTTGAAAGTTACTGATGGACAAATATAGGAAAATAAGTTATAGTTTGATCTAAAATTGTCTGCATCCAAATTCAGATATGGTTATTCTCTTGGCTGTGGCCTGAGAAAGTCCCAAGGAGGACAGGACCCAGGCTGCACAGCTGCACCAATGCGCTTGTCATTAAACTTTATGAGCTGCACCAGACATCTTCATTAGTTCCTCTTCTTCTCCAGAATTCTACATTGGCAGTTTTAATAGAGTTCTGCTCTCAAAAAAAGTATTCCCAGGAGTGCATAAATGGTGTTGAGCCCCAAGTGGAATTTTCAGAGCTGAATGTACGGCATGTAAAAGCCACTCAATCAGCCCTTGGTGACACAGATTCTTCCGAATATAACAGCCTCATAAACAGCCCTTTGGAAAAATTTTGCTCAGGCTTGAGCCTGGCTCCTGATTGAGATGTCTGTGAAGCTTCTGTCTGAGATTTGTAGCTTCCCATGCACACTCAGTTACTCTACATTATTTTTTCTGGAGTGTGAAAAATGCACACCCTTTGGGAGCCTTTCAATGAGAAAATGGGAAAGAAAAACATGACTGAGATTCTCTCTCCTTGTTTTATGTTAATGTGTCAAATTCCTTCCCCCTGAATTTGGCAGCAAATGAAGAAACGTGTTGTGTGCAGTTAAAAACTGCAATGCAATCAAGGGTGGAGCATATTCTCAAAGACCAAAACAAATGAGTACAGAAACATGTCCACGTGGTGGCAGCAGAGGAGGAAAGTGAGGAAATAATCTACACGAAACCCGAGATAAACATCAGTGACCAGAGCTGGAGCATTTCTTTGTTAAGTGTACACTTAAGTGCGTGCAGCTTCAAAGCTAGGACTATAACCCCGTGCCCTGAGCATCTGTGACTGCCCAAATCCATCCAGAAGACTGAAGTCCACACAAGCATGTTGTCATTGTCACCTGGCAGTTTTTGGGGGTGGAGCTGCTCTAAAAGATGGAACACCAATGTCTAAGCTTACAGCATGGCATGCCACCAGCCATAAAGACACCGTTTCCTTCCTGTGCCTCACAGATTCGCTGAGCACCCCGCAGCACCTAGAAGTGTGGAGCAGATTTCATCAGCCGGAAACAGAGCAGCAAGAGCAGGTAGAGAGCAGCAAGAGCTGTCAGGGTTTCCCTCTATACCCTAGAAGTACTTGCCCATTGTGGTGTGCATCTTGTCATGTACGTTAGCAATGTGGCATGCACGCATTCAAAGTCTCTCACCGTGGCTTGTAACCCTGGGAAATAAAAATCTCAGCTCTAAGGAAATAAAAACCTGCAGCTCACTCGTTTTTAGTCAAGCAGGATAGAACAGCATAGGAAAAAAATAGTGTGGGAGGCACAGGACAAGGGTGGTCCGTGTTGAACCCAAACTGTACAGCATCCTTCACTCAACAAAAGCTGGCCTGGCAGCTATTCCCCTGCTCCTTGCAACATGCATGCACACTATCATCTTTTCTCTCCCAGGAAGACTGTTTCAGCTGTCACAGGTCAGGAATGAAGAAAAATGAGCTTAATAATAAGAGAAGCAGACAAGAAAAACCCTCAAGCAACTAAATCATGGTTTTCTACTCTGATAAATACCTGGTGTCATTGAGTCTGATGCATCTTTGAAGAAGTGAGCTCTGCTTTGCCTCTTGCAAGCCAGGTGGGTACATCTTTTCTTCTGCCCACCACTGACAACTGACAGGGCACTGGCAGTCCCAGCTCGTCACTGATACTGGACCATGCTGGCATTTCCAGCCAGGTCACTCTGAGCAGATCTCCCCAGGGGTACAAGGGAGGGATAAGTTACAGTATATGCTTTTGCTAAACGTAGTGCTTATACTTTGGTGGAAAAAAAAACCATAGTGAATTCCAGCTGAGCTAGAGAAGGGAGTGGCAGAGCAAGGTACTCCTCTGGCTTTTCACAGGAACTGTATGTCCTGAGACACTGCTGGTTGAGGAGATGGACAGTTACTAAGCAATTCAACTCAAATTATCCCATTTTCATTTCCTGATCAGAAAGTGAGAGCAGCTCCTTCCCAGCTGGTTTCATTACCTGATCTCTCAAGCAGTGCTATGTCATGGCAACATAAGCTCATTTTCCAACCTGCGCAATGCCAGCAGGGGAAAGGCCACAGCACCAGTTTCCTGAGTGCTTCCAGTTCCTCAGGAAGTGGCGTCTGTTGATGGTAGCTTCACATATGATGAGGAATGTGCCCCAGGACACAACAGGAGAAATGTAGTTCTTTGTAAGTATTGAGGCCAAGTGCTGACATTAGTGTTTAGGGTAGCTCTGCATCATGAAGATCCACATTCCTCTACATGCACAGAGCAGGAAAGGAAGGAAATAACAGTGTCTAGGGACTCTGGGACACACAACATTGACTGTCTTCAAGACCTATTTCTGCTCTCCAACCAACTAGTAGGACTAAGCTCTCACTCCTAATAAATAAGACCTCTATGCCCTCCCCTTCTGCTCTCTTGCTTGCAAGTCTAAATATGGAGCCTGCCATGGTTTTATAGCATTGTGTCCTTCTGCTGTCATGCTTACACATACGAGTCCCCATGCTCTGCTTACAGCACACATTCCTCATGCTTCTTCTTTAGGATTATTCACCATACCTTGTAGCATCCCAGCTCTGCTGTCGCCCTCTAAGTACTCTAAGTACTGAATCTCAAATAAAAATGCAGGTTAAATATAGTTTAGTGTTCATGCTGGAAGCATTTATCTGAAAACAGTGGAAAGCAGCACATCACCTGCCAAGAACCTGCCATTGTAATTCGCCGTGGTGAGCAGACACCTACCTGTAACAATGCTGATTTCCAGAGGGAAATTCAAAGTGCTTAAGTCCAGCACAACTCCCCCCTTGCTGGTCAGAGGCAGAAGCAATGTCCCATATCAATGCGGGTGATAGCGTTTCTACGAGATGCCTTACGCAAGCGAGAGGAAAAGAGGTCTTCAGACTGTGCTTTGGAACCACATGGGAGGAGGACAGCAAGGCTGGACATAGCTTAGTAAAGGACAAGTCAATTAGCAACCGTATCACTAGGAGCTGCCAATTTTAAAAGGCATTTTGAACAGAAGAGAAGCTGGTTCTTTTCAGCTTTGCTGAAGCCCTGGCTGATTTCTACTTTATATAATCATCTTTTTCAATAGACTGGATAGAAGCTAGTATTTACTAAGCCAGAGACCACTAGTCTCTCAAAAACCACATATCAAAACTATTTATGCTACCCTTGATATGCATGAATTTCAGCAATAAACTTTCGCTGCTTTTTTAAAAACAGAAATATGGCATTTAATAAGTAAGTTCATTCAGGACTAGCAGCCAAGCAGCTCTGAGTTCTTCTTGAGCAGGCAGGCTCAGCTAATTTCAAAATTGATTGCTCTGCAAAGGAAGGATAGCACTTCCCAGACCGCAGAAATGGTTTACTGGCCCAAGTTTCATATAAAAGAGTCTCTTGGTGAACAGCTAAACAGTTTTAAAGGTGTCAGAGAAACCATTAAGCAATAAAAATTCACAGAGCAATTTTGCCAGAGAAAAAGCATAAATAAGAAGTGCATCATTTCTCTCCCAGACTTTCTCGCAAGTCAGCTGCATTCAAAGGGATGTGCTGCAGCTAGAGCTGAACTAAAGGCAATTAAAAAGCATTGGCTGCCTCATGTCAAGCTTTCAGCTTGTACTCATGTCCTTTAAACAGAAAAGCGGCAATTATATAAACAGTGCCACTAAACAAAGGTAGAGTAGAGAGTACAGCAAGCACAGATCAAATCCTCTATATGAGAAGAAAAAAGAAGCAATTGATCCTTATTTGTGTATGGGTGCATTCATTCTGTATCCAAAGAAAACATACACACAAAGAAATGGCTCTCGCACGGAAATGTAGATGCTAAAATGGAGCCTCAAACCAGTTCAGGCTACTTTGCTTCAAGGATATACTGATCTGCTTTTGAGTTTGTAAGTTTTAGTTAAGTCAAATGTCACAGATTCTTCTTGGAGGCCTTTCAGTCCGTATACAAATATGAAAGGCTACTTAGAGCATTAAAAGGAAAAAATCTGAGGCCCAACATTAAGCACCAGCTATTCTGGGGAAAAAAAATGTAATAAAACCTTGGATTTTTCATGGGTATTTTGTTTGGGTTTTTTGACATTAAAGGAAAACTTCACACCACTGATCTTAATCCAGCACTTGCTAAAATAAAAAAGGAAATTCTGCTTATAAATTCATCGGCTTCTAGTTTCTCGCTAAACTGATTTTCAGTGAAGAGAAAGAAATCCACAAAGCAAGAACAGTGAACCAGCATAACCTTTCCAATGCAATTCAGTAGAACATGCCTCTTTGAGAGGATAATCAATTTCGTGCGGTAACTGCTAATAGAAGGACATTTCCAGCTGTGTCAGGATGTGTGGTGTTCCTGGCTACTTGAGAAATGTTAGTAAGAAGCCTATTTGAGTTTGTTGTTCAGTTTCTTGTGCCACAAAAATCTCACAGGCAGCATTCAAGCCCATGCAGCTAATGCCAGGCAGGAGCCTTCCTCTGCCTCCAGACCTTAATATACAAACCTGTGCACAGGGAACAAGAAATCCAGGTTAGCTTGAACTGCAGCTTGGGCTGGTGGAGGTGGTGGCCAGATCTTCCTCCCGATTTTGAACTCCTGTGTCGGCACTACAATCCAATGGCATAGAAGAGTTATGACTGGTGCAGCACACACTTATTTTGCCCTCTTTAAGCTGAAAAACTTCAGTGCTGTGGGATTTATGCATGAGGTATTTCTGGAGGGCTTGGATCAGGCATAAAATTTGCAGTGTGGTAAAGCTGCTGTCCTGGAGAGCAGAGCTATTCCTCCAAAAAGCAATGCTGTGTAGATTAATTTGTTATCTGCTCTTGCTACAAACATGTCTAGAACTAGGGAAAAGCACTCATTAGGGTCCATGCTTTTGGGAATTGCTTGTCACACTCTAATTATGAAACTCTCCCCTACTATCTATGCGTCCTTCAGTATCAGAGTGTTTCTTCCTTCAGAAGGTGTACATAATTCTTGGTTCTGCTATTCCGTTTCCTCTAGAGGGTATATTTATAAAAGCCAGACTTGCTTGTGAAAAGGTGGGGAGGGAAACTTCTCTGTATAAAGTGTTGCACCTCACCCTGGACTGTGGCTTTCTCTTCACTTACCAAACGTCTCTGCATCAAACAGGTGGTCCAAAAGGAAGCCATGCAGCAGATCTCAAGGGACAACTTAAACCGTGGATACACTACACGACCATTTCAATTCTAGCTCTGCACTGGAAGTCCAAACCAGTAGTTATGCCCCTTCACACCTGGCTGCCCATTTCTAGGTCAACAAAGAAAAAGTCTGTCAGAGGAATATTCATTGCTGCTCTTCAACTTTACTGAAAGCTTTCCTAAAACTCTGCTCCCGGTGAAATTTAAGGTATAAAATCCCATGTGGCAGGCCAGGGGTTTCTGTTGCCACCACAAATGTGCCCCCAGCCTGGTCTTACCCTGCAGCTCTGCAATGTTCCAAGGCATGGGCAGGACTATGCCTGGGATGAGGCTGTCACTTCATTGGGTAGCACATCCTCTTTCCAGATATAAGGTGGCTACTGGCATGTCAGGAGTCCTGGAGCAGGTTTCCTTCTCCCTAGCTCCCTGCCATCGAGAGTAGGCATGGTGACTAATCCTACCCCACCGTCCTTGAAGGTTTCAGTGAGTATGTTATTCACATAATGCAGCACACATTTTCACAATAGGAAGCCTCCCTGGTCTGTGATACAGCATTAAATTACAAACCCTCAGCTGCTCTATTTGCACAGCTGAAGACACATTGGGGAAATCACATCTCTGAGCCAAAACTCCAACACATTTGCTGTCAAGATGGCAGAGCGGTTTCTCAGAGTTAGTTATAACACGACAAGTCAGTCATCGGCAACAGCAGCCTGACAAAATACTGCAATTTACAGCTCTGCTAGTTCAGGGGAACTATTATTTTTGTAAAGATTGACTGATGGTTTCTGAATTGTGCTAGAATATGCGGTTTTCTTTCTGAAAGTAGCACAGGTTGGAGGTACAAGCGAGAAGGGTTTATTTTAAGCAACACAGAGACTAGCATTTGGTAAGTCAAAATATCATGTGTGTAACTTTCCACTTATTAAACTACTGTACCTGAATGACCTGGTGTAAGGTCAGACTGTAGTTCTGCCATTTTGGCAGCAGATGGTCACATTGTTCACTTGGCTCAACAGCAGCCTTCAAGTTTCCTCACAAAAGCACTCCTGTGTTTGTATTTCCATACTTAAGTGGACTGCCATATGCAGCACAGAGATGGAAAAGAGCCTGCTATCCTCTGTTTAAAGGACAGATGTGCACACATTGCACAACAGTGCTGAAACCAGAGGTGATGGATGCAGACAGAGGCTTTGTGGCTTGTAATTCACTGATACATGCCGCTAGGGCTGAGCATTAAAACCCTTCTTCACAAACACACTTCACTTCCAAGTCTAGCTTTTCTCTACCAGCTTTAGATAAGTCAGACATCGCCTTGCCCTCTCCCAAGAAAGTGTGTTTAAACCCTTCTATTTCAAACAAAATATACAAGCTTCTGGCAAATAAAGTCATGTCAATACAGCCCTCTTAACATGAGAGACAAGGCTAAAAGCTTGGCATCGATAAATCTCTCTGAAACCTGAAGGTATCTTTACAGCAGATGAGCCCTCACACCAAATTCCAGATAGCTTTCTTTTCAGTGAAATAAGACTACATCTGAGGCAGTCCATTTTAGCTATCCATGCTGCTGCAGCAGCTACTTCCCTCTGGTAAATCAGGTTATCTGAGACGAACAGGGGTTCCAATTTTATTTTGACAGATGAGTACCAGCTGTATAAAGGACTTGACACCAAACATGCACCCAAACACTGAAGGATAGTATTTCCTAGGCACCTTTCAGGAACTGGATTTATATCAGCGCTACAGCACCACAAACCTTGCTGCAGTAAAAAAAGAGGATTTCTGAAACAGAGCGTTCAAGCTCGAACTGCCAAAGAGGAAGGATTTGGAGGAAGGTGACCTGAATCACAAACATTTACCCAGTATACATCACAACTTCTTTACTGAGAGAAAATACACAAAACCCTGAAAAGCTGCTGTTCCCGTTAATCAAACATTTTGTTTTGTGACTGATGAAATCCACCGGCTTTCCCAGATTAACCTCCAGCCAGCTAGCAGGATGCTTCCTTGAGACTCTCTTTGTTAGACTTTGGCTAAGGGCCGGTCAGACAGGATGCAGACAAGCTCTGTGCCAGCTGCATTCAGGCACATGTACCCTGTGTCTCCTGGCAAGAGGGGTCAGTGGCTGTTTCTCCCCCACAACCACTGAGCTGTCCCAAGGAGGCACTGCCACCAGGAGGTATCTGACCATGCTGCTGAGAAGCGGAGCAACAAGGTCCAGAGGCCCCAGCCATTGAGACCCAGTGAGAGTGATCTCATCTCCCTTGTGTTCATTCCCCTTTGCTTAGCCTCCACCTTGGCTTTGCCTTTCCCAAAGTGGCAGCTTTCTGACAGAAGAGGCATCCTGGCTTGTATCTGGAAAATGTTTCACAAGCTGCAGGCAACATTTAGGGAGCAGGGGTAGTCTCTCCTGGCACTATCCCCAGTCAGAGCTGTCACTGCCCTCGATAGGTCATAGATGCTCTTTCATGTAAGCCTAACTTGGACTTACTGCCAGCTCCTGTCTCTCCCTGTCCTGCTGTTGAACATATTGCAACAGTGCTTGCTTCCTTCCCCCCACCTAGTAAGCAAGCTGTTGCTGCAGAACTGCCTGTGTTGGAAAACAAATTCCGATCAACACAAGGTACAGTTTCCGTGGTCTTACTTCTGTCAGCCCTCTGATTTTCTTGCCTCTTAACTCACTGCTTCATTTCTCTCTCCTCCCAAATATCCTATAACAAGTCTGCAAAACAGATGATACAGTTTTAATAATGTATATCTTCCTTCACTGTACTCGCTGGATGCCTGAGAGTGCTGTTTTAATGAGGCAAATATGGATTTCTCCTGATACCGCTGTATGAGGCCACAGCACAATCGAACTGAACAACTTTTGAAGGCTGCTTCTAAAAAGAAGGAAGAGGAAACCCCCCAAAGAGGCATGGATCCAAGGGGCTGAGGGAAGACACTTTCCTTAGGCCAGCTTGCCCCAGGACCTCACTCCTTCAATGCAGAAGCCTCCCGTCATCATTGCATGTATTTAGACAGCTCTTGGAAGGACTGTGGCATTTTGTTTGCGTATACTATTAACTGAACATGCCAAGACCCCTATGCTTATATAGCCTCCTTATTCACATGCTCTGTTCTTGCACAGCAGCTCAATTTAGGTCACATTTTCCTACTGCTTAGCATGTGTCTTCATTTCTTCCCCTTTCTTTCCCCCAAGTCCTGCCCCAGGTTGCACATAACAAACTGGAAAGACCAACTAGTTTCTCTCTGCTCTACCCAAGCTTTGCACTCTGTTTTATAAAGTCTGACTTACATACTGCAGCAAAATATTCCTCTAACAGAATATTTTGTGGTTTAGACAAAGGGTACAGGCAACTTAAAAGCTTTTTTCCTTTAAATTTCAGTCCCTTGTATCTCAGATATTACTTTGCTACCAGCAAAGAGGTGCCTATCATATTAATGCTGTGCATGCCAGTATTTGTGGAGGTTAAAAAAAAAAAAAAAGAGAACAACTCCCTTGGATCATGTATGCTTATTTTTGGTTCATTAACTTTAACGGTCATAGTACAGCTGTGACAGGTAGGGAAGTCAGGTAGAATAGGTGATCTCTACTATTCTCTAGATCATCTCTAGCCTACACTTATCCCTTAAAGTCACAGGCAAGACTGCTTGGAGGAGTGTGATACAAAGCCTGTTGACAACAGCAGCATCATTCCTAACCCTCATGCTCTATTTTAACCAGATAATGAGGCAAACCTCCCCAAAGGCTTGTTGTTCATTTCCCTGTTAGGACTCCTTACTGTTCCAGATACACAAATACCCTTCCACCCCACCTCCCACACACATAGTAAACACTGTGCACAAACAACATGCATCCCATCACATGCAGCTTTCACTGATCACAAGAGACCATGAAACCATGAGAAAGGAAAGAAACAAAACTAGAAGTGATCAGTATTTACTTTCCTCCAAAACTAGTAATACAGAGGATGAGTCTAGAGGGGAAAAAAGGTTTAACATAAAATAAGTCCATTAAAAGCTTGTCATTGGTAGAATTGTTTCAGAGAAACATACTGAGAATTTTAACTGCTGAGGTACAACACATTCCCATATTTCCCCTCTCTCAGTGGCACTCTGGATCATGCCATGGGAGCTAATCTTTTCATAATGGGCTCCCTCTATCCCATCTTCTGTGTGCCCCAGGAAAAGGCACAACCCTCTAATAAGAGCAGCCAAGCTCTTGATCACAGTTCAGCGCAGATGGATTAAACTGTTTGGCTTTCTGCTTCCTGTTTATGCTGTCAGGTTCCAGACAGTGGTTATTAATTAATCAGAGGTCAGTTGCATGCTGAGACCAATTACTCCGCCTAATAAGCATCTGTTTGAAACAAAAGCAAGCCAATCCAAGCCCTAGTTTTAATAAACAGTCATTCCTCAGCGATGTTTCTGTATGCAACTCAATGACAGTGTGAACTGCAGAGATACGGGGACTGCCACCAGCATGAAGTGCTTGGAGAGAGCACTGAATCAACTTAAAGCAGTTCTGGTTACATCAGAGCATGGGAGAATATCTTGAAGTGATTTCAGACAATAGCTTTAAGGGGAGCACATTCAGCAAATGAACATACAAATGGCCCTGCCTGTTACCTGCAATACCATTTTAACAACAGGATTACTTTGTGGCACAGGCAAGGAAAGACCCAGAGCCTTATTTTCATTGGCTTCTGCCTTCCAGCTCACTTTGTGTTGGCTGCTGGTACAACTCTTCTAGAAGGATTCTGAAGCCTCTGTGTCCCACAGATTCATCAGTTTTGAAACGCAGGGTTGGGAAGCTGCTGCTGGAGCACATACTAAAAGATTCTTCTGACCAAATAAGCTTGTTGGTTGGGGAAAGAAAAAAATACTGCAGCTGCAGTCATTGCCAAGTAATCTGAGACACAGCCTATACTTACTGCCAGGGACAGGTACTTTTATCCAAGCCATTTGATACTCTAAGATCCTAGTGGATTTCTCTGAGGTCTTTCAAGAGGTACATCTCTAGTGGCTCGTGCAGTATCCTTCCCTACCCAGGATGAAGAGAGGAGACCTAGTGCAGTGGCCAAACTGTTCTCATACTCTACATGAGTGCCTCTCATACTTCAGTGAGATTACTTCAATAACCAGTTCTCTTGTATACGTACATGGGACAAGGCAGGGGGGAGGCAGTAAGAAAACTAGGAAGGCATGAAGCCGTTCCAGTGAGCCTTTCTTTACCTAAAGATCTTCATGTTCATATGACATAAGGCAGCTTTGGTACTCACAGCAGCATCTGCTCAAACTATTTCAAACAGAGCAAAATAGCAGCAGCACCCAATAGGAGCATTGCCTACTAGGTAAACAAGCAGAAGAGAGATTTTAGAACTAATAATCTTTAATAAAACATGGTTTTGTAGAACGGAACGGAAAGGAGCATATAGAGATCAGCAGCTAAGTTAGTATCTCTTTTTCACAGGTGTATAATTGGAAATGAGCATAGTAATTAGTTCACTACCTATGCATTTAATCATCAGCACTCAAGATGACTAATAGATCTCTTCCTCATAATGGCCATTTCTCTAAAAACAGATTTTATGTTTGTTTTTTTCACAAAAAACCAAAATCATAATAGACTTACCAGATTATTTTTTCTGAGTAGAGTAAGTCAAGAGAATGCCTTTCACGGCTGCCTCAGCTCTGCTTCATTGTCACCACTGAACTTCAAGATTTTTATGGGATAGAAGGAAGCTTCACCACAGAAGTTGCCTGCAAAATAAACCAGAATGGGACATAAGCCTTCCACTTTCCCCTTTTTCTCTTGAGGGCTGTATGGCATAGTCTTTCAAAGTGTCAGAAAAATATTTCCCTATCTAAAACAAAATTCTGGTGTCATTCAGCTTTAATTCATGCATTAGAGTACAAACATGGCCATCAGATAATTATACCATATAGATTGCTACACTTGTAATGGAAATGGGGGCCTTCTTCAAGCATACAAGTACAGACACCCATTATAACCACTACAAATCATTAATGACAAGTGCACACTGCATGGACTACACTGGTCAGAAGAATTCCCTGCTCTGACAGGCAGCCCCCACCTCAGGCTCCTTTGTGCAACTCTGCAGTGTTCACCAGACTGCAGGACATCCATATTCTCCAGGTAATAAGTCACTTTGAGAGTCTCGCACCACTGAGACCTGGCACTGAAGAACCTCATATCCGTAAGTGCTTTAACAGTTTAAGTTTCCAGTCTATGCTTTCTCTTCCATGTACAGAAGATACTTACACAGCTCCACTTCCCCAGCAATATCCTACATAATCAAGCCAACAGCTCATTAGCAAGGGTGGGTACGTAGCTCCACTCACTTAGCAGGGCAGTAGGGAAAGCTTCCCATTCCTTGGCCCCATCACTTTGACGTGCTGCCTTGTCTTTGACACACAGCTCTGGACACACACAGCAAGCTGTCATGCGGCAAGTTCGAGCCTGGGAAAGAGCAACCTAGACAGACTCACACTGTTCCTGGGGCACAGCCATGCCATGATTTGGACCTTGTATCCAATGCGCTTGATTACAAAAGTATTTCTAGGAAAGGAAAGATACCGAGATAGCTGAAGTAGCTCCAAGTATTATCAGAAATCCTTCCTGGAGCACGGAAGTGTGCCATGTAAAACTCACTTGTCTGTCTGCAAAAGAAACTTAGTTCAGCTCCTGTTTCTCTCACCCCAGCATCAAGGCGAGCTTTCTTTCACCTATTAACTCTCTGGTTAGTCCAATCCTTCATATACCATCAGTTGGACATGACAATTACACAAACTTCTTTCAGTCCAGAAGTTGAGGACTTGAAGCTGAATAATGGATTTTAATGGGGCTATAATTCTTCAGTAGAAGCTGTAGCACAAAGCAAAGAACAAAGTCAAAATGCCAGCATATCTTACAATTGGCTCTTATTTCCTAGGGATAGCTATCAAAATGTGAGCAAAGGCAGAAGGGATTGTAATACCCATTAAAAAGAGAATAGAAAAGAAAAAATCAAAGATGGGATACTGGTCCAAATCTATTTTGGTCATATTATTCATTATTTCTGAAGTTAAGCTTTCGAACAGTTTAGAAGTCTATGCTACTGCTGTGTGAATGGAAAGTTTTCTCTTACCCTAACTAAGCACAATAAGGGAGAAAGGAAAGGAAACAGATGAAAGTGCCAAAAGATTTTTCGTGACATAGTTTAGCACTGCCATTGTTAACCCCTCAGTTATGCCAGGTTCAAGCCTCTGACATGCTTTATGATGAGAGCTTTGCCCAGAGGTGTCAGATTTGTCTGCTGTATACTGGAAAGAAGGTACTGGTACCCCCCACCTTTCCTGACGCTCTTTGAGGAACTTTCCCAGTTTTCTAACATGCACTGAAGTACCTGTGGAATCATTGAAAACCACATCACAGATATTTGCAGATTTTCATGTGGGAGTCATAAAAGCCAGAAGGACTCTGGTGCTCACTTGGTTGCGTTTGTATATCTCATGGGGTGTCCCAGTGACTGGACCATTCCTTCACAATCTGTAAGAATTACATCTGTGCATCGTGACATCTCTGACCTCAGCTCCTTGGGATTTTTTGAGGCATTGCCAGGTTTTTGTACTGGAAAGAATAAGAAAGTAGAGCATTACGTTCAATTTAATATCAGGTTTTAAAAGGACTTCCACCAGGGACATATAGGGCAATTCCTATATGACATGTCACCCCTACAGAAAAGCATGGATCGTGGGTGAGAGCCAATCTGAAGAGCAGAACCTTGACATACTCATTTTTAAAGTTCATCTGGAAAAATGTGTTCAGTTAGAGGACAAACCAATTTGGAAAGCTAATACATTCCTACTCTACCAAGCCAGACCTTGTATGTCATAGTCCTACAAACCTCAAAGTCATTTCAGCCTTGCTTCAGACTTCAGCATTTTGCTTATCAGTCTGTTTTATCCAGGCTAGAGCTTTGGAGAGCCCTGTTATTTCATACATTTGGAGAAGGTGTGAAAAGTCTCCAGAAAGCCTATAAAAGCATCTTCAAAATAAGTAAAATTTGACCTGAAGCTTCAAACAGGTCAATTCTTCTTTAGAGAGAAGGAGCTGTACAGCTTGACTGTACCTTGGACCCTGAGCATCAAGTATTCAGTGCTGAAAGCAACAGGGCCAATGGAGCAGAGCACCATCTTCACCATAGGTCTGGGCCTCTGGAGAACCACAGGAGATTGAATGGTACCACCTAGCACAGCTAGAAGCCATCCAAACATAATACCATTCAAAAATAATACTGTAAAAACATCATTTGAGAAATGTAGGCAAAAGGCATACAAGTTACTCAGCAGAAAAGCAGAAAAGAGAGGAACTATTCACATTTAACAGATGTTCATTGCTGGTAACATGGCATGACGAGGCAGCAGGCAGCACGTCTAGTCCCTGTCCTGCAAGAAGTGCCCTACTTCTCGCCAGCGAGGATATGCTCAGTTCATTGCACAGTGCCAGCTGCCCCAATTTTATCCAGGAAGCTACACATCTTGTTTGCTTTATCTGCCCTGAAATATTGCTAGACTATTTAAGGGCTCATTATTGGACTTAAATTGAAAATGGAATGGGACAGTGAATCTTTGCTGTATCCACTGGTAGGTACTTTCAACTGTTAAGCACGCTAAACTGTTTTCAGGTTACTTTCTGGCTCTCTGAATTCCCAACCTCTTTCTCCCCTTGTCATGCCATCATCCTAAAGTTCTCTAGCTCATGCTGTTACTAAACCCAAAGCCTATGTTTTAAGTTCCTCAGTAACAGCAATTTGGTTTAGTGACAGTCACCCACTGACTTCTGCTGTTCACTGGCTCTAGAGACAGAGTGAAGTTAAAAAAAAAAAATCCAAACTAGTCTGTTTCAATATGTTGGCATATAAATAGACATAGGAATCTAGTTTAATATACCCAACCTTGAAAAACTGCCAGCCATAACAAATGCTATTACCTAGCAGTGAGTCTGTGTGCTGGAGGATGCTCCAGGGAGCCATCTATTAGACTCTATTCAGGGAAGGGTTTGACTGATGGCCTCATTTCTGATTGTATTTTCCTCTGTCCTGCATGTAAATAGTTATGATAGTTAAACTGTTATTCTCAGCTGTAATAGACACACTTTCAGAATTTTTTTGGTATGCTTTTATACACAAGTTCTTGGAGGAAAAGCTGTGGAGTACTCTAAAAGTTCCTTAGCCCATCCTCTTTCTCCTGTCCTGTGCTTTCACTCCCAACTCAGAGTTAACTGACATGCTAAACTTCAGATTTGGTGGGTAGTTTCTATTTTTTCTTAATGAAAAGAGTATTCCTAGCGTGCCCCATTACCCTAAAGGTCTTTTTCTGGAAGCATTACTACTGTGTCTGGTAACAAAAGGGTGTTCTTTTTCAAGTCAGGAAAAAACAGCTTATGACCCTTGTATGAGAACTATGATGATCATGAATGCACTACCCATCTACACCAAGGCAGAAGTTAAACAGGGCCTCATCTCTAGGGCATTAGCCATCACCGCTGGTGTGATGCAAGAGGATAAAGATCTACACAGAATAGTTGTTAACCAAAAACTTTCTCCAGAGTCATCACTTAATCTCGAAAATATTTGGAGAACACACACACTGGAATTCACCTACTGGACTCCCAAAGGCTGAGGGTGGATTTCTCTACCACACTTTTCTCTACCAAGATATCATTGTGGATACCTATCCAGGAGAAATGCTTCTGTATAATTAGTTTATAACATCTGTAAACACAAAAAAATTAAACCTATACAGAAACAAAATAAAGGGGGATGAGGGAGAAGAAGGGGAAAAAAAATACCCCAAACACACTGATGAGCTGGGAGAGGATGTTGAGAGAAGGAACATGTTCACAGGTCAGAGATCCTTCAGCACACTCAATAAAACCTCTGCAAGATCTAGTCTTCATAAGTTTTTCCCCTACTCTTTTCCCCTTACTTCCCGCTTCCCCATTTACATTTTATGCCAACAAGTTCCTTTTGCTTTCAAGTTGCTGTCTGATACCTCCCTTTGATTGATGTCCCTACTCCTTACCTTGTAAAAATTAGTGACTAAGCATTCCTTAGGCACCTTTCTGTGCCATTCACAGTGGTCTATGAAGCTACTGCACTTCTCCATTTTCTTTTCCAGCCTGTTCAGTCTCTCCCAGTAGAGCACCAGACCAATCCCTGAATAAACGTCATGCTAGTTTATGTGCAGCAGAGAGAAGGAGTAAATTAACCCCCCACCCCTCCAGTGTTAACAAGATTGATTCCTCAGGTTTGTACAGTAAAGCATATTCTATTCATTACCTCTTCACATTGACACCTTGTTTTGTACTTTTCATGGCTACAAATCTGCTCCAGTGACCCTCCAATATTTCAGTGATAGCAGATAAATTAAAGCCCATCACTTGTGTATGTAAAGGCATGGGTGTTCTCCCTTCTGTCCCAAGACTTCAATACAGTGAAGGTAGAAACTGATTTCCTCTCCGTCTAAAAATGTTTATATACTACAGCATTTGTATAACAGACAAGAAAGTTGGCATTTGACTTACTATTTTAACTGGATGCAGATGTTACTGCCCTGCATCTCAACCTATCCACTTTTTCCCTTGCTCCTTTTCCCCTACTCTGTGTACAGAACTTTTAAAACAGGAAATGAAAAGTATTTCCTCTATGCATTTTGGAATGGGATTAACTTGATGTGCTTCTGCTCCTGTCACACTGCACTACCAGCTAGATTTTACTTAACTACACAGTGTAAAGTACACATGCAGACATAGAGGCCTCTAGAAACTTTCCAGCAAACAACATGAAAGCTCTCACTTTGTTTTTAATTTAGCTTCCTTTGAATTCTGTGGGTTGTGCTCATCTAGAGTAGTGTCTCAGTAACTGGACTGCACCTCAACAAGGTCAAGGTGAGGAAGATTATAGCCTTCTGCATAGAAGATAATACATTTTCTGGTATCAAGAGTCACCCACACAGTTTCCTAGATGCTAATACTTCAGTGCCATTCATTCCACTTGAAAGAAGCAGATAATATGTACCATCATCGCATTTCACGTCATCAGAAGTACGAAGACAGACAGCTTGACTTCAAAAAGAAGCTGCCAATAAAGGAAGTCACAAGTCACTTACATAGACTAGTGTCCATAAGGGTTTGCCCAAATACCACACCTTATTTCCATATAGTCTCTTTTACCACCCTCCAGTGTACTAAGAGAGCTGTTCTGCTGCTGTGTCAATGAAGCAAACTGACTCAGGGACTAATGTCTTTGGCCAAGTTTACAGCCTGATCTCTGAAGCTTAACTTAAGGCTGCCGCACATTGGAGCCATGCAGCTGGGGCTGGAAACTGTTTCCAAAACTGGTCCAAGTAAAGTGAGAAATTTCTAGGACTCAGTGTCCTCAGCTGGATTGTTTGTTGTTACCTAGCGCTCTTCTTCCTCTCTGGCTCTCTTCATAAATCCCAAGAAACTCCTCTTGGCAGTTCAGTGATGATGTTATTGACAGATGCTTTACTTTGATCTTTGCCATGCCCTTCAGAGACAGTCAGAGTATCCAAGAGTACTCTGTGCTTCCTACATAGCCTGATGAGGAAGGAGCAGAGATAAACCCCCGAGGCTCTTCTAACTCCACTTCTGACACACATTCTCTGGATAAATGTGCACTTCAGTGATAAAAGCATTAAGACAAGACAGTAAGAGCTTCCTACAAAACCTGCCAGTTCTGCCCATGATTGAGGACAGTCTAGCAGGTCAATAAAGTTAGTGGGAAATGGCTTTCCAATATTTAGATTAGCTTTTTTCCCCGAACCTGTTCCCCCTCCTCCCACCCCAGTATTACTTGGGGTTTTTTGAAATCTGAATATCCTGATATTACTGGCAAGAGTACAGCTGCTGCAGCCACTGTAAAGGCCAAAACAAATGGATGTGGTAGGAATCTTCTGTCTGCATAGGGCAGATACCTGTATATGTACCTACGCATTTAAAACACATCCCCATCAGTTGGATCAATTCTTAGGGTCCAGCATGCCAGTTGGTACAAGCCTGCAGGAGTTCTCAAAGTGTACCTGGTCACAAGGCAGTCCTGTTGCCTTAGCCTTGGAAACCCAACTAGCATAAAGGAGTGAGCTGGCAGGGCTTAGAGGAAAGCAGACTTGCTTGCAGATTTGCTCTGGGCTGTGTTTGAACGAATGCCTGCAAACCAAATAAACAGATACCAGGTTGGTCAAGCACCTGGGCTGACAGGCCCGCCAACCTCGAATACTCACTACTGAGGAAGAGAATTGTTACTTTTTTTAACTAGCCTTGTGACCAGTGCTTGACAAGAATGATGAAATATTATGCTTTTGTTTATGCACTCTGTGGTTCTCCAGAAACACAGGAAGAGAGCAGGCTTAGCCTATAGCTGCACATGCACACAATGCAGTCAGATTCAACACTTGTTAAATAAGAGACCAAATCAACAGGGAATATTTGGAAGCATCTAAGAGGTTATAACAGAGCAGGAGGAGAGAAAACAAGAGCACTAATGAGAACTGTATGTCCCTTTAGTACCAAGCATGATAGGGTTGTTTGCCTCCCAAGGCAGCAATTTTTAAAGTCATACCCTCTTGTAGAGCAACTTAAATTCCATTTAAGTGTGCTTCCTCCCACACCATCGTTTATGAGCTTTCTGCTCACAATGGATGCTGACACCGTATCATGTCTCTGCCTACCTGCACAGGATGCTGAGAGGGCAGAGGGGGAAGAGCTGAGCCCTTCTGCTGAGTAAGAAGGATCATCTCCCTCCTTTCACATCCAGAAGGGAGCTGAGAAACATTTGTCTCCCAAGAAAGGCACTGCAGCATGAACAGCACTGCACAGCAGTGCTTCTAGAAGGCACACACAGGGAAGCATGACCTGGCTTAACCCACAGTGGAAGAGAGCTTGGCCAAGCTGAGCTATAGAGAGCGTACCCTTCCTCCAGGAGAGCTGGCCTTGAAAAACCCAAACCTCTTCTACTGCAGCCTAGGCTGAAAAACAATGAGTTAATCACACAGCTCTGCACAAGGGGTGAGACAAGGGCTCCTGCATGTGCTCAGCACTGTTGGAGGACACAGGCCCCATGCTTGCATCAGAAGTCAGTAGGGAACAGTGGTACTGTGGTCTGAAAGGGTGGAAATCCCAGCAGGCTGAGCCACAAGAGCTTGTCAAAATCTCTTTTGCATTCAGGGTGACACCCAGTTCAGGTCATTACAGCACCATGTGCTTGCCATGACTTTGAGTTCATGCAGCCATCAGTGGCTCAGCTGAGACAAGCCCTCTCTAGTGCAGGCAAGAGCCTTGTGAGCATTTCGAGCTCCTGCTAACCATCCCTGGAGCTGCTGTGCTAATGATGCCCCCCCACAGCTGTTGGCTGTGCTGCATTTTCCTGAAGCCAAATCATCCCCGCCTCCTGTTGCATATCACTTTGGGCCACCTATCTTTATCTCAGTAGTGTGATGTGGTAGAGCACCAGCAAGGGTGCCAGTGGGAAGAGAAGGAAAGCACAAGCCAACAGCCTGGCTACAGCACAAATCTGCAAGCAGAGCCAGTAGCACACCCCTTCTTTTTTAAAGCTGTGAGCAAACAGCATTTTCCAGTTCATTGCCAGAGTCACCCAGTAACCTGGGGGTACTTCAGCCTTTTCATCATTCTTCCTTCAACACTGTCACAGTACTGGATGTGGAGAAACATGTAAGTGCTTAATAGGCAGGAGGAGGCATATCAGTAGGATAGAGATGTTGGTTGCGCTTTAAAAGCAGCAGCAAGCTGACAGTGTCTCACCCAAGACCACAGCTCTGTTCATGCAAACTACACGTATAAGAGATTGAATAATTCTCTCTGCTTTGAGCAACTCAGTCCAAAACACAGAAATTAAAAACCCAATACCTCATTCCAAGGATAAAAAAAGAGAAGGGTATGCTGCTCGATCAGCTCTCTAAGTGCACAGGAAACCTGCAGCACCAGTGTTAATGGACCCCTGCTCATCTATGTGACCCATGGCTTCTAGAGACAAAAGGGCCTTCCTTCCCTTATCTCTGCTCACTGGCCTTCCTCCCTTCCCTCTCCCTGCTTATACACACACAGTTCTCGTGACAAAATCCAGAGAGCAATATCCTCTTGGCACCAAGATGTTAGGAAACTCAATCTTGTTATTGGGCACTACCTGGAGCTGCTCCCCAACCAAACCAGCTCCGCCACCTTCTGCAAACCAAGAGCTGCAGCCTCTGGCACACGATAGCGCCGCACAGTTCTGCAGCAACCCCGTGTGCATGCCTCCCACATTAGCTCTGTGGGCAGCTTCACTAGCTGCTCCTCTGCTGGGGTCTCTGGTGCACTGCCATGAACAGCATGCTCTGTTCAGCATCTGAGGTGCACTGACAGTTTAATACAGAACTCAGGAGCAGTCAGCATGGCCAAGCACTTCCTGCAATAGAAAGGCAATCATACAAAGGTCAGATAAAAGAGCCAATGGTCAGTATCTGGCTCAAGGAGCCCACAGGGTTTTGAGTCTTTTGTATGAAGGCATATGTAAAAACTGAATGCAATGCTGCAGCTGAGAAAGATTTACAGCTACGGAGCTGAGCAATTCCCTACATAAACTGCCTGACCATGAAAGCCGTTACAATCTTCAGAGAGTCAGTGGTCAGTAGCCAGTTGTGTCAGATCCCAGCTTATCTGTGGGGATGGTCTGGCTGCCACGTAAGTGATGACTTGTTTTGTTAACTGGTTTTAGTTTAGAAGAAATTCTCCTTTAGTCAGCACCTGTACTAACATTTCTGTTAGGTCAGGATGGGACTATGAATCACAGAATGGTTTCGGTTGGCAGGGACCTTCCAGATAATCTAGTTCCAAATTGTGCCACAAGGGAGAAGGACTGGCAGCTGCAGCAGAGTGGGAGAGTCCAAGTGCTCGCCTGACCTAAAAGTGGAGCATTATCCACAACATGCTCTTTTCTTTACTATATCCTTTAATTTCCTGCTCATAACTGCAGTACGAGTTATCTGGGATACAGGAAATGTATATATATATATATATTCCTATTAGCAGAAATCCTCCATTTTCTTCTGGCAGCAACAGAATGAAATATAGGATGGGCAGAAACACAAACCCTCTGTCCAGCATTCGGTTTTACCTTTCTCAAGAAATGCTGAGGATAATCGCAGCTATTCACTAAATGTAGAAATACATACTTGGCTGTGCGTGTATGTGCAGGGAAGGAGGACGGATAAAACTGGAAGACAAAGGCTTTGCATCAGCAGTTTCCCAGTTCAACTACTTCGTGCCAAAGAGAAATATTTCTCTAGAATGACAAATCAGTTTGTTTAACATGGAAAAAAGACTTGAAGCTATCTAGTGGCTCTTTGAAATCTCTCAGTGGTAGATTTCTCCATTTGCCAATGAAACTATAAAGCCAGATTCACCTTGACCTGAAGAGCCTCAAGCAGTAAAGAAACTTCTGGGAAAGAACAGAGATAGCTGGTGCAGGGAAGCAGTATGCCAGTGCTAGATTCACATGGAACACCTCAAACAGGTTTGCTCCCCTCATTTCTCTGTATGACAGCCCTCCTCCTTTGAGAATGAGGGCCTCTTCTTTTTGTTGGACGCCATCACTTTCATGCAATCAGTCCTTATTCAGTAGCATATGCTACTCTTTTTCTAGCAAAATTTATCCTGCAGACTGCTGAATGTGGTGCTAATTATACCCAGATACACACATAAGTTCCATTTATAGCATTGTCCCAAACTATTCTGCCCATCAAAGCGCGGGGCTGGTAGGCATTTTCTCAAGCAGCTGCCTTTTACTGAGGAAAGTATCTGCCCAAAGATTATATTCTAGAGCCAGAAGTGTTAAATACAAGTGTTAATGCTTTTGAAACTCTCATTCTAATGTCCAGTAAGCTTTGTTTAGGGGAAAGGCGTGAAGGAGAGGAGGAAGGAGAGACTTCCTGCATGAAATCACCTGGAAGTTTTTGTGTTGGTTTTTTTTTCCTCTTAAGTTGCTTCAGAAAGTCTACCAGACAAAGCCTCAATGCACTTGGGATATTTTATAAAAGACTCATCTCACTTAGACAAAGAAATCACACCTTTCATCAACAGTCTTATTCAGCCCAGGAGAATCCTTACCTTTGAAAAGGTCCCTGGTTTCTTTGGGCTGGCATAGCCAACACCCTAGCTGACAATGCTGTAAGAACTAAAAGGACATTTTCCTTGTTGCAAATCAAAGGGATACCAGAACCAAAAGAGAGAGGACTTGCAGTTACCCTGTTTGGCTTCCACATTGATGCAGCTAGAAGAAAGCTATTACAGATCAGATTTGCCCATGAAAAAGCCTCTTGCAGAACAGGGCATGAAACTGCTGGCACAATCCAGCCCTAGCCTGCAATGAAAACACTGATTTAAAGGCTTGCTTCTCAGCATGGAACAAAGACCGAGTACAGGCTGCAGACAAGAAATGACTGAGTAGTGCTCTTTAGTGTTACACATAATTTACTATTCCACCATAAGATTGCAGTATTGACCAGAAGTGGCATTTTAAGTTTGACAGTGCCTCAGTCAGAATTACTTTGCTTTTTATTTACTCAGCTGTTCTTACCTGCTTGCTCATGATTTCAGGGAGATTAGTTAGCTCTTGGACAGTGCTCTGAACACAAGAGCTTTATAATAACCAACAGAAGCCATCATAGTTTGTCTTGACAAATGAGTGCCATAAAAAAGAACCCCAAGCAAATGACAATGGGAAGTGTTTCACTGTGATAAGAGATGAAGCTCTGAAAGTGCAGGGGAAGAACATCTCATCCTCCACACATCTCATGAAAATTACCATCCAGAGAAAGATTACTGAATGCTTGGGTCCCACTTCCAAGCAACACTGCACAATGCATATATCTCCTTTACAGATCAACTGCATTTATTGCTCCTGTAAGTACTGTCTGCTCCAGTGACAGCAAGTTGTTGGAGCTTTTAACTGTCACTTGCTACATGCTGTTCTTCCCTCTGTCCTCTCCAGTCCCTTTCCCTGGATGATCTGTAGACATCTGTAGCTATACAGACACTTTCAAGAGCTCTTGCCTTCAGTTTTACCTCACCTGGCTGGAGTCCTGGCCTCTCACAGAAACAAAGCCAGCACGAAGCATCCTGCCTGTGATCCCTCTGGGGTAACTGAAGTAGCAACTTCTCTCACGGATTTCATTCTCAAGTACAGGCACTCATGTCTGCTGCAACTGTCTAGCTCAGCTGCATCTCCCTGGGAAATAAAAGTTGAAGTTAGTTTGGGGCAGAAGAATAAAACACAAGATGGAAATATAAATTCTGCTCATATTGGGCAACCATGCAAAATCCAAAGACTCACCTTCTTCAGTGATGCCCCATCCAGACGCAGTGCAAGGGGAAGAGGAGAATAACATCTTTGTGCCATTGGGCTGAAACACTGGCCCCACAGCAGTGTTGTTCCCCAGAGGGACGTCTAGCTGCATCAAGACAATATCAGAGTCACAGCATGTCAAATCGGGGATGCACCATGATTGTCTTCACTGGTCTCATCTGTGACCAGGGCAGAAAACAAACAAGCTGCCCTTAAAGAGCATCCCGAAAGTATACTTGTAATGGAAGAGGGCAAAAATCACACAATCAATGACCAAGCTCAGTGTAGGTCATGAAAAGAAACAAACAAGGACATTGAAGACAAGTCCTCCACTTCTCCATTTTTCAGTTGAGAAGATGGCTGGGACAGGTTATATAGGCCTCCTGAGTCTAGAGTGAAGGCTGACTGCCTCACTGTGCAAACACAAGGCACTAAGATTTTGCAGAACACTAGTATGACTCAATTGTGCCTCTTTTTCCACATGTATGTCTTCGTCTTCCCCTTTAGGAAGAAAGAATCAGCAAGTTTTTTATAGACGAGTATATTGCACAGCGCCAAGACAGTAAGATGCTGAGGACACTCAGTCATCTCTGTTAGATTTTAAGATTTTTTACTGCTAGTAATAAGAATCAGATATAAAGCATACTTCTATAAAAACTGCAAGTTAGCAGAATAAGACCAGAATTGCCAGATTTCCTTTCTCATTCCTCAATTTGTGCTACATATCAGTTATTTTACCTTGCTGTCAACACTCTTTTATCTGTGCATATAGGTCTGTTTGGAGAAACATTGTAGGGGCAAATACACCAAAGTCAGTATTTTCAGTGGTACTGCTTGGGTTTTACCCATTCTGTTGACTCTCTTCAGACTCTGTCATGGTCTCCATCTGTCACAGTCCAGTGCAAGGGTTTATTTGATCCATATATGAAAGCAAACATATTGGACCTACTTAATCAGCCATACAGCTTCCTTATTCAGCAGGCTTCTAGCTCTTTTCTAATTAGTTACTTATTCCCAGGGCTGCTGAGCAAGAACTTCTCACCATGACAAGTGCGTTGCATCAGTTCTGGCTTTGCTACAGCTCTGATAGCAGATCATCCAATTAACTTTAATGGATCCCCTACAAGCAAGACCAAATTGTTGCCATTGCTAAAATCAGTGATCATGGAGGAAGGGAGGAAGGAAGGCTTCATAGAGGACAAGGAGGTGTGAATATAATTTGTAGCTTTTCAGATGTTTGTGCCCCAGGCTGGAGGAGCAGAAGGAATGCAAAGCGCAGGGACATGATGGTCACATTCACAGCTGCACACAGCGGGTGGCTGTCAGCAACCCCCCAGGGCTTATTACAGCCCCATCGCACTGGTAGTCTCCAAAGAGCTTCAGGACAGCCTGCCATGGCCAAGAGTGAGGGCAGGCCTCCTCAGCCCCACTAGCATGCTTGAACAGACACTGGGAGTAACTGGGAGAAGGTCACAGGTGTCTGCAAGAGTGAAAGAAAACTAGGCATGTTTTCACAGTCATGTCTTGTTTTCCTAGGTACCCTCACATAGTGGATACTGCAAGACCAAAGGCACAGGAGAGACAAATTTGTCTGCTCTGTCTGCAAGTGAGGAGGGAAGAAAAACAGATACATGAAAGCTTGAATCGCAAGTAGGTGAGCATAGCAAACAAGGCTCAAGCACTGAAAGCGCTCCCATCCTTGACCCTGTGTCCCCACTCTCAGTAGGAAGTGCGTGCAACCAGATGGAGAGGATGTACCACATGTATGGAAAATGAGAAATGAGGCACCTGCCTATCACTTTTCATCCATGCAAGAGTGCAGAAAAGAAGACCTGAGGTCAGAAAGCATCTGTCTCACTGCATGATCCTTTGGTATGTTAGAGAAAAGCTCCTCAGACCATATCAACTAAGCAGAATTCAATTTTTTTATGTAAAGGGGCATCCTTCCAAGACAACATCAGTTGCAGTAATTAATCCTGAATCTTCTTTTCCTGCCCTCTCTGCAGAAGAAGAAATAAGAGATAGCTCTGACTTGGGTCAATAGCTCTGGCTTGTCCCTCAAAAATTCCCCACCCCGGAAGGGAAAAGTTATTCATCCCCTCAAGCAGCAGCTGGCACACATTCATGAAAGTAGAAGCAGCAATAGCAAACTAGCCCCCAGGAACAAGACTCTCCTCTATAATGAGATTTTCAAGTGGAATGTCAGACTGACAGAATTAATAAGGCTGCTTGTTTCAGGTAAGAGGAGTTAGTCATCTCATTTCACAGTGAGATAAAAATACCCTTGATTCATCTCCACTGTTCAGGGTAGGGAACTCTGCCACTGGTAGCTATTGTGTTTTAAAGTTACCTTGACAAAAATGCAGGATTAGCCTTAAAAATAAGCTCAGGTGTCTAAGAATAGCTGCAGATGATGCGGACATTGTTAGACACAAGCATCTCTCTACTAACCTGAATGAACAAAAGTAAGCCAGGTTCTGAACCCTCTGAAGCTGTTCTCCCCATCATTTTCAAAATGTACTAACATGGTATTCCTTGAATTCATCACTGGTTTGGGAACTGGGAATCCAGAGAGATAGCTATGGGAATGAGCAAGAATCTGTATTTATAAGATGATAAATGTCATTCTGTAAGTACTGTGGCTTTAGCTAATCTAGTTATCTAAAAAGCCCAAAACCCTACAGACTTGGTGACTTTCTAATTAAATCAAGAATTTTTGCAGAAGACATGTGTGCAAAGCAATGCTAATCTGTGACATCAGTGCACACTAGCAGTCAAAATTAATCTATTACAGTTATGATACAGGTACACAAAAGTAATCCTAATTTTCTCATAGTCAAATTACAAGTAGTCTTTAACATTCGCATACCTTCCATTGCACAAAACCTACACTTGAGAATTATATTTGCAACTGAGGCGTGCAAGAAAAGTCTCTCTTGAATGGTCTACATGCACAGGTTGAGGACCTAGAGAGCAGCTGCTCAAGTTTTCTTCCAACTGAGAGTATTCAGTTTGTATAGCGTCTGGAAGTCTCATAATTGCAGCTGGATTGGAAGCTTGCACTTTATTCCAGAGGATCGTTCCTGTAATAAGCTGAATTTCCAACAGCAAAGCTGTGCTGAACAGCATCGAGTGAAACACTCTGGGATGCTGAAAGCTCTCCCCTGAAGGATTCAAGATCCAAATTTGTCAGCCTTCTTCCCCTCACTTAAATACTCATTTCCAATGAAAACCAGATTTCTTTTCAAGGGAATCATAGTGTTAATACTCATTCATCATTTGGTAAGCACTTGCAACTAAATTACCACCTTAAAATATGTGGGGAAAAAATAGAAGCCATTTGCCAAAGATCATTTGTCAATGGCAGCTCAAGCCTCTTACCCAGCATATTTGATGTAAAGAAGAGAGCATCAGCCCCTCAACACACTGTCTTTTGACCGACATATAGAATTGTAAAGAGGTAAACAAAGTTCAATTCAAATATCTTCACTTCTGGGAACCAGATTACTTTTCACCTTAAGAATAGATATCAAGCACTGCTGAAGTGAACGTGGTGGCTGGAAGCTGCTCTTCAAAAAAAGACGGGGTGTTACAGCACGCTTTCATTTTGCCCAGCTAACAGGAACATCTGGAAATACAGATGGTCAGGTGAAAAAAAAAAAAGGCAAAGTTAAGAACATTTATTTCACTAAAGATTTTTATATTGATAAAACTGAAGCAGACTCAAAGTGAGGAACTGAAAAAGTATTCCCTTCTCAAAGTGTGAGAAAGCAATGCCTCAAGTTAGCAATTTTCCATTAATGAAATTCCAACAGATTTAGTTCCATTTGTAAAGAATTCACATCCATTTCAATAGGATTAGACACACACCAACATCCATTCTTTCACTCTGCCTAACTTTGAACATTTGTCTTTTTCAGTGACACTTAAGGTTGATCTTGCTCTCTCTCCTTTGATAGAGAGAACCAGAGTGGAGGCCAGACCTAGGAGCAAAATTTGTGTCCTCTACTGGCTCTGCAGCAGAACGTGAACCATGGTCTTATATCCAGCCCTGCAATACCAGCCAGCTCTTCATGAGAAAGCAAGGCCTTGGACCAGGATGTGGGATCTGGTGTGCCAATGACACACTTGGCCACATAATGATGGCTATTGCAGAAGACCTTACACTGCCCTTCCAGTGGTACCGAGTACCATGTTACCAAAGGGAGTGTATTTTGGTGATAAAACATGCCTGCTTCCACAGAGATTTCTAATTTAGGTCTGAAAAAATTACTGCTCACCCAAATTGTTTTCTTCTTCATCACCGTAACCCACAACTGCATCATAAATACAGCCTGAGCTAAGTTACACAGCAAAAGTTCTCAAACTCCAGCTGCAAAGTGGACAAGCAAGAGGGAATCATCATGGCTGAAACACCTTTCTTTACCACAAGCTAGAGAAAAGGTAGATTTTTTGGAAGATTTTGTGTATGATGTCCCTTGGAAAGTGTGTCGCATTTTGCATCAAAACAGTCTGTTGGCAATCTTGGCCTGACTGCTCCTTCCTGTGCAGGGCTACAGAGAAGTCTGCAGAGGATGAAGATGGCCTAAGCTTTACCTTAAGGCATTTCAATTTTTATCTTTTTTGCAGCACTCAATGTCCTGTTCTTCTGAAGGGTCAGTGTTCCATATGGAGTGCGCTTCCAAGAGGTTTTCTTCAGGCATGGAAAGCGTTCTGTTTTTAATCCAGACCGCAAGTTTTCACACCAACAGAGCAGCAGCAACCCAAGCAACAGGTCTGCATACCATCCAGCATCCCTACGCTTAACAGTTTGTCCACCCCTTAGCCAAGGCAGCACAGGATGAGAGATGTTGCTGCTTTGAGGAATGTAAATGGCTCATGGGTTGGGATGAGCTCTAATGAGATACTTGCTGCACCCAAGCAGCAACTGGCACTAGAAACAGAGAGAGATGCTGGTACTATGGGTGGGAACTATTATCAGACAACTCATGCACCATGAGAAACAGACACCTTGGTAAGGGGAGTTTTGACACTGCCTTGTTGGAAAGGCTGGCTAAAAGGTTTGCAACATGCTCTCTGCCTTCTTACCTTCAAATCTGTGATGGATCTCAAGATAAAGCTATCCTGAGATGGGACTGGTGCCTACAGACTTCAAGCACTTACAACAGTCACAACCCTCCATATACAAGTTTGGAGGTGATGTCTAATTGACAAAATATGCCCTGAAAAGAATCAGTGACCTGTAAACCTTAAAATTCAGTCTTCCGTGTCACAGATGTTTCTGGCGGGATTTTATTGAATCATTCCCCTGAACAGTTCTTGGTGCAGAGGTTTAAGTGCAATTTCTCCCTTTATTACTTTTATGACATACTCTGCTGGACCCTCAATGAGCCAGTGGCACTCCATGTTCCTGGGATCCAAGCCAGGCTAATTAGCAGTATCCATCTTCTCCTCTTCCACTAACATTGTGACACTTCCACAGCCCAAACCTGCAATACTCAGACAGATGGAATTACACTGTATTTTTAGTAAACCTGAATCTTCAAACTGATTTTTTAGGAACCCAGGCACACTAACAATTGAGTGCTCCATCCCTGGCAGTGTTCAAGGCCAGGTTGGATGAAGCCTTGTGTGGGATGGTTTAGTGTGAGGTGTCCCTGTCCATGGCAGGGGGGTTGGAACTAGATGATCTTGAGGTCCTTTCCAACCCTAGCTATTCTATGATTCTATGATTTTAAGGGGTTAGAAAGGAGAGGAAAGGAGTTTCTACAGCATTACTGAGGTCACCTGCGTTGGAGTCCTTATGGTTGGCTGTGAATGTGAGCTCAAAGCTGTGGCCAGAGCTGTTCCTAGCAGGAAAAAAACTTAACACTGGCCTCATCTGCCTGGAAGGCATCCCTGCAGGATCTAGCTAAGGGAGACAAGAAGCTGTTGTAAGGGTGGGCTGGGCATAAACATACGTATATTCAGGCAAATCTTGCAGTGGTTTGTTAGGCTAGATCCCATCAAAAAGATCTTGTGTCACAGTGAGTGAAGAGACTATTTGGCTTTCGTTACCTTTAAAATACATAGAGGTTGTACAAAGAAATTGAGGAGATGGAATTTCATTGAAAACAACCAAAACCAACCTCATGAACAACCAAATATTCTTTGAGGATGAATTGCATGACTAAGGATTAACATTATTACTACCACATCAACATGAGACTAAGAGTGCAGAGGTAGCCACTATTTGCAGGAAATACTTATTCGTTACTGGTTCAGTGCTGAGCACACCTTACAGAGGAAGAACAGACCAGATTTCTTTGTCTAATTCATACAGTTAACCTGTAACCTGTATGCTTATTGTGCCATATAACAAATTTTGAGCCAAGGAAGAGCCAGCCTTTGAGCTGTGTCTCCAACACATATGCTACTTGCTGGCTATGTTAACACATGGGAAACTCATCTGAGCATGCACTAGCTAAGCAAGGCTGAGCACTCAGTTTATTCTACTACCCAAGGACCCTAGGAGTACAACAGATGTACTGGAGACATATAGGGGGCACAGAGTTATAGAATCATAGAATCATAGAACAGTTAGGGTTGGAAAGGACCTCAAGATCATCTAGTTCCAATCCCCCTGCCATGGGCAGGGACACCTCACACTAAACCATCCCACACAAGGCTTCATCCAACCTGGCCTTGAACACTGCCAGGGATGGAGCACTCACAACCTCCCTGGGCAACCCATTCCAGTGCCTCACCACCCTCACAGGAAAGAACTTCCTCCTTATATCCAAAGAGTCCCTCCCCAGCATCCCTATAGCCCCCCTTCAGGTACTGGAAGGCTGCTATTAGGTCCCCACGCAGCCTTCTCTTCTCCAGGCTGAACAGCCCCAACTTCCTCAGCCTGTCTTCATACGGGAGGTGCTCCAGTCCCCTGATCATCCTCGTGGCCCTCCTCTGCACTTGTTCCAGCAGTTCCATGTCCTTTCTATGTTGAGGACACCAGAACTGCACACAATACTCCAGGTGAGGTCTCACAAGAGCAGAGTAGAGGGGCAGGATCACCTCCTTCACTTGAAAGACATTTTTGAGGCGCCCATCACACTGCACTAGATGCCAGCACAAATATGAGCATGCCCCTCAGTCCCACCTGCCCTGCTCCATTTGGGTGTTGTCTCTAGCTCTTTAGAATCATTGTGCAAAACCCAAAAGGCTTCTAAAAGGTCAACTAGATTTGTTTTTTTCATGACAATGAAAGACAAGAAATTATACCCAGTAAACCCCATTCCTCTAAGGCAACCAGACTTACTGATTATTTTCTTCCATTCAAATAGAGGAGCACATAGTGCCAGCCACATCCAGCTTGGTACTGTACATCTAATTTGGTGAAGTGTATCAGGATGAATTTGTCCTCCAGCACTGCTATATTCCAGGTAGAAAGAAGAAGGCATGTATCTGCATGGCTGAGCTCAGCCCTTGTCAGTTCCATCACAGGCTGGGGTGCTCCAGCAACTGCTTTCCTGCAAGCACAAACCAGAAGCTGAAAACTGGTGTCATCACCTCCACCTGGTAAGTTTTATCATCTTTCTCTCAAGCATAGGCCCTCTGGGAAGAGAATTACCAATAGCAGAGGACTGCTGTGAATTTACTCAGCCCTAGCTGAGGACTGATGCTTCCTTGCAGCAGGGATAGCTTTCTGCTGTGCAACTGACACACCGCCAGCCCAGTCCATCTCATTCCACTGCCTCCTGCAGGAGCTGGGAGCTTCTTTGTGTGAGCTGACACCTATACAGCTAGACCACAGGATAAAGGGTTCAACAGACCTCTAGTCAGACCCTAACATTTTATGAGCATGACTCATACGAACGGACTTCTTTGTCTTCCTGCATGATCCCACAGTGTTATCCTGCCCAGCAAGCGTAACTGGGGATCTGCATTGCAGGGAACACACAGCTGCTGTCATCCAGACACTGCTGAGTGGTGACTGAGCCAGTGGCAATCAGGGCTTCCAAGCCCTGGGAAACACTTTGGTGAGTGCCCTGAGGAAAACTCAGCATTTGGGTACTACAGCCAAACTACAGTTATCTGTTGTCAGGGTTGTTATCCTCCAAAGCCTGGGGAGAGCCAAATGTGGACGCTTTTTCCACAGAGACAGATGCCTTGGGAACTGCACTTCACTGGTGCAAGGAAAGGGCAGCTAGGGAGAGAAAAGGGTTGTATGGGGTATTGCAGTACAGGCACTATCAGTTAGGGCACGGCCTGTGGCACAGCAGTTTTTTCAAACACAAAATGCTTGACATGCAGCTGAGTGGAGCCTCAGATAAAAACACGCAATTTCTTTCTCAAAGTCCTACTTAAAAATCCCTAAACTTTCAGGAGTTGTTCCACTGACATAATAGGCTCCCATTCTTTCAGCCTGTTAAGAGCTGATATGGCCACTCCAAGTTCATTTTTAATGAGACACCACTTTTATGTTGGCCTTTCCTTCATTTTCTATGGGTATTTGGCCTGTGTGAATTTTGATAGCTCCCCTTTGCAAAGGGTAATGCAACCACTTTGTAGCCACGTGGCTTCTGCTCCTTGCAGTTACTGCTCCCAATTAAGAGGCACCTTCATAGCTGCGGACAGTCCCCCTTTGAAAGCATAATCATTAACGGTCCCTAGCAAAGCCATAATAGGTTGGGTATTAGTTAATACCAACACCTCAACTTTGATGGCTATGACAGAAATAACACTATCTCTTTAATAACTTGTATTAGCCCTGTAATCTTCTGTACAGAAAAATACAAGTGGCTGGCGGGGAGTTACTAGACCTGTGCCTAGCTATAAAAGGCACTGCCAATAAGCCACTGAAACTGTGGCACTTACTACAGTGCCCCTCTTCTCATACACATTTAAAGTTGGTTTTGATGAGGAGATAACCCCTGATCAATCCTGCACGCTGTTTCAGCAGCACAACAGCCGTTCAGATCTTGAGCTGGCAAGCTCTCAAAGCAGGCTTTTATTAGAGCAGGACTAGTACACAGCACTCAAGGGATACCTTGCCATGCTGGAAGGGCTGCATTCACCCAGAAAGAGGGCAGCTTGAGTAGCCCTCTGCTTGTCCTTCAGGGGATGCAGAGGTCAGACCTACCATAAAAACAGGGTTTCTGAAGGGGGATTATCTGTTTAGACCTTTGGTTTCACCACCCCAAATTAAAAGGTAATATACATTGCTGCTGATGCAACAGCTGGAAATTAAACAGAGCTGCTGCGGTGGGCAGAGGGAGGCAGCAATAGCAGGGCTATTTGGATCCCTATGGTGTTGGCTCCCAGTACTCATGCCTACCTGCTGTCATGTGCTGGGCAATAAAGTTACAAACACAGCCTGGTGATGTCCTGAAGATGCCTGGTGAGCCCCAAGCCCTGGTGCTTCTCCTGAGGGCATCCTACCCTCTGGCACAACCAGCCCCGCCAAGGCAGTATGTAGGTGCTACCAGTTCTCAGATACAAAAGTGGGTCTCCAGAATTGCCCTGTCCAAACTTCACTGGGAAGGAAAGGTACCATTTATTCCTGGGCAGGCAGCCCTGACCTTCAACAGTGTTGCATGACAGGCCAACACAACCTTACTTGCTTCCCCCAAGTCACGGGGGGCTGGCACCATCCTTGCTCATTCAGCTGTTCTTGCTTAATCTAAAATGCACCAATCTAAGCTCTGTTGTTTCACCCCTCTGATCTGACTTCCAGTTTGGCAACCTGCCCTTCTACACAAACCACCTACTTTCCCTCTATACAAACTGCTTTTTCCATGAAGAATGTAAAAATGAAAGCCATTTCACCAACATCAGCAGCAGCACTGATCTGAAAATGTTCACATGAGGTGTGGCAGAGGACAGGGAGCTTCCCAAGCTACTGCTTGGATAAAGAATATTCATGCAAGCACACCTCAAGGAAACTAGTGTCAGCCTGTTCAGCAGCTTTCCCCCGAGCATGTGTGAGGGGACATCAAGGGAGAGATGGAAACTGCCTTCTTTCCAACCTCCTGGTAGTATTGCCCATGCCAAGGCTCCCTTGACCTGGAGTCCCAACACTGAAGGTCCCCCCTGGTTTCAGTAGAGGTGGCGGCACCTGCATGCAGAGGTCCTGCTGCTAGTAATGCCCAGGGCAGGTCTAGGCTAGAGGGCAATCATGCTTCAGTCTCCTGCTCACATCCATACTCAACCCACAAAATACTCCTCCTGCCTTCATTATCCTGAAGCACCTTGTAAAGCCCTTGCTCAGCAAAGTGCTGACAGCACATCTCAGTGCTATTGCTTCCGTTTGTCCCCAGAAGAGAAGAAGGTTTGCAGTTGGACAGGACAAGACTGCTGCCCAGCAGGAGCCAGGGCAGATAAGCCATCACCCTGCATGCATCCCCCTTCTATCAGGAAAGCCAGCACACAGCATGGAGCCCCACACTAGTGGCAGTTTCATGTCTTCAGCATCACGTTGCAGGTCTGGCTGTCAATGAGGGGCAGCTCCACCTCCTGCAGAACCAGAATCAGTGCCACAGACACTATGGGAGCAACAAGGCCACATGCAGCATCTGCAAGACACCTTGCCCCTCCAGCCGAATGATCCAACAGCCCCATTGCCCGGGATCTACATCCAACCCCTTCCCCCAACACGCCAGCAAGAGGTACTGGGGGTCACACACCAGGTGCATACATGTGACGTTTTTTGCAGTGACATTCTGAAGCAGTTTGGGATCACTGAGCAGATGCTCACAACTGCTTAACATGAGATAGAAGTCCTGGCTAAGAGACAGCATGCTCTCTCCTGGAAGGGCTGCTGCAGGAAGTGGGGACAGGCAAGTCTCTTCTGTCTCCTCTACTGTGGATGAGTCCCAAACCACTGGGGATGTAAAATTAAAAAGCAACATTCACAGACATTCCCACCTCCTTTAAAACCTACCAAATCTTAAGCAAGGCCAATTCCTTTGAGGCAGCAGTTTTCTGGTACCTAGAGGAGAGAGTATAAAAGAGTATACATTTTTATGAACAAGGGAACTACTCCTACTTCTGTAACACTTTGTAAGGACAGCTCTGCTTGCAAGAGGCTCTGATACGCATACATGAATATTCACAGCAGCACTGCAAAGTGCTCCAAGGTCCCATGCTGAAGGAAAACGCTGATCTGCACATCCTTACTGGGGCTGGTCTTCTGACAAGCAGAGGAGACCTGATGAGCAAAGGGCTGCTTAAATTTTCCATCTGGCAGGAGTCACCTTCTCTTGCATTTCTATTTCTGAAAGTGACTCCTTTCCCTTATTTGTTACCCTTTATTCCTCCAACTGTGACCAGAAGACCCTGTCATTTGGCTCACCTTTCCCCGGCCATTTGCTATACAGTATCCCAGCCTGGGAGTCTTCATTCCTGTAGGGAAGGCAGATGGGCTGTACCGCATTCCCTGCGGAGGAATGGGTGCGCAAAGGAGTGTATGAACCCTGTGCTTCCAGGAGCATGTCTGATTTACAGCTACAAACAGCACCCTTCAAGTCACACTGTTCCTTTTCTACCCTTCACAAAACACCACAGTCACATGTGGGTGTTTAGGAACCAAGGATACAAACTGAAGTTAGTAACATAGTTGAATTTATACATGGCAAATTCAGAGACAGAGATCAGGAAGATTGTTAGCTGCCTTTGAATGTTAACATAAGCAGGGGGATACCTGGGAAGGGGACGAAAAAAGAAGGGAAACAGCACGGCAGAGATGAAGAGACAGAGCAGTCTCATGCAGTGTGGGAAAGGCTGATGCTTGTGAGAAACTCTTTACATCATTCTCACCAAAGACCAGAGCTGGTCAGATCAGAGGAGTTATGCAGGACATGAAAAACTCAAAGGACTTCAGCTCGATCCAGACTCATACTGGTTAGTTTTCCTTGATACTGGGAGAAAAACGGACCACAGTTGTCCTCGGCTGCCTTGACAGGGCGTTGGTGGTGCCAGACCTTTAAAGAGCTAAGCAGGGAGCTCTGCAGTTTCTTTAGGGGTTGTCCATACCGCTCAGATGCTGGCATGGCCAGTTCATGCCAAGAGACGTAACTGTTTAGCTGCAGAGTACAGCACATCTCCACATCCATCTCTGTAAGGAAACTGGCAGCCCTCCTCATGCTGCATGTCAGGATGTCTGAGCCCTGAAATGAGCATTTCTTGGGTGTAATTTCCCTTATTCCTGCCATGATGGACAAACTGTAATCCAAACCGGTGGGTTAGTACATGACCGTGACAGAAGGTTATTTTATGCTGGCTGATCTGCCATCTGATGGTCAGAGGCCGTCATGGCCAGTTGGCTGTAACCCATTGTAGCTCTATACAACTCAGGAAATTGCTGCTGAAAAGCCTAGGAAGTTAGAGATTTGTACCAGTTCCCCAACAGTGACAACCTAAAATTACCTCAGAAGCTTTGCCTTTGCCAGAAGTGGAACTTGGAGTGAGCAGCTTTTAATCCAGCCTGCTTCTCAGTGGGCAGGACCTTTGCAGCTAATAGCCCAGGGTGATGGCCAGGAGGAAGCTGATGGCTTTCCAACAGCTAGCTGAGAGTTAGCATTGGCACAACAGGGCTGAAGGAAATTGCGCTGGTACAGCCTGTACGAGGGGAACACAAGGACATGAAGAAAGCAGGGGCGCAGACACAGAGCACAGACCCTGACCGAGTGATAAACTTCTGGGACAATTAATCAAAGCCTAGGACAAAAATTAACACAATTGTGCTACTTAGATAAGAAACAAAAGCATAACTGAGGGGACATTTCTCCAGTATAGAGAACATGAGAAGGGAAGGAAGAGGGGTGTTTTTTCTAGACCAGTGGATCAGCTGAGGACTCAGCCTCTTGCAGTGGTAGCTCATCCCCTTGGGCTTCCACTTATCATAGCAGGCTGGGTGCTGCAGATGCAGCAGGGCCACATCACAATCTATGTAGTGCAGCCGGTCAGCATGGGGTGGATGATGACACACAAGACAGGGATGCTCTGTTCCTGCCTCTCTGCCTGCTGGAGCTGGCTCTCCCCCACTGTCACCACTGGGTGCGAGATTCCTGGTGGGAAAAACAAGCAGTGCCGGGGTGATGAAGGAAGGGCCTGGGGCCACAGAGCAGACTCCGACAGTGAGTCTGCAACCCTGCAAAGTGCTTCTGCCCTGGGAACTGAGGCTGGCCTTCAGTAACAAGGCTTTCGGCTGGGCTGATCTTATACTGGCAGCAATGCAGAGGATCCCTGACCTCCAGATGGAAAACCTGGACTTATTTTTGAATTAATAGAATCATAGAATGATTAGGGTTGGAAAGGACCTTAAGATCATCCAGTTCCAATCCCCCTGCCATGGATACATAGGTTTCTTGTTTCATCTGCTATCCATTAAGCCACTGTTCATACCTGGGCAGCACAGAGCTGCCAGGAGGCCTGGGGAGGTGCCAGCAGACTTCACTGGAGCCAGCTCAGTTCAGAGCAAAGGACAGTTTATCTTTCGCTTTAGGTCTCACAGAACCTTTGTGCCATTTTTGGCCTTGAAACATGAAGTTCAGCCCTTGTTTCCTGCAGTTTGGGATCCTAAACTGCACATGAGAAACTTTAAAAGCAGTGAGAACTGATTGCCAAGTCATTTTGGCCCCATAAATCCTCCTTTCTAATTTTATCAGTGAATTTATGATGGGATCAGAGGCCTAAATCCAGGCACTTTATGATACTAGACAAGTATGGCCATTATGGTTTTTCTGTATATTTTATAAACACTATAATGTCACAGTTAAAACTTAGAGCAATCAGCTCCAGCAGAGTCAAAACACCATTCACTGTTTCTTTTAGCAGTTAAGTAGATAGCTACACTATCAGAGTTACCCAATAGATGGATGGTATATCCCATCTTTAGCAAGCCAGATCTTTAGCAAAGGAGTTTACTCTTTTGCTACCAGCTCTGGAGCACAGGGTGGGATAGTTCTGCCCTCAATAGGAGACCTGAATTGGGTTCATTGATCCACCTGGTAACAAGCGCTGCAAGAAATGCCCACAGGAGCCACACAGCTCACCTGTGCTTCAGCTGTCAGTGTTCGGTGTTACCAGCTCCCACAACGCAGGGTGCAGCACAGCAGTGAGCTGTCTTTGCCATGAGGGCTGATTAAAGGTCTGCCTGAACTATTGCTGAAATAGAACAAAACCCAGACCCGAAGCAACTGCCTTTTGTCTCCAGACTGTGTTTACTTGAGAGTCCAGCGCTCAGACGAGAGCTTTGAAGCCTATTTGCTACTGATTTCTAGTAGATTTTTTTAAACCCCTGTCCTCAATCTCTTCTCTAACCCCCATGGGACTGCAAGAAAGTCTGACTGCTGTGAAGTACCACCATGCTATTTAACCCATGCAGCCTCTGGAGGTGGCAAGTCTGGGCAGTTTGGCTTGAGGAGGATAATACACACTTTATTATGGCTGCATGCCCTGAAGCACAGCCCCAAACATTTTGAATCAAGGTATAGAGGAGTTCAACCTGAGCCTTTGCTTCAATGCTTTCTACTAAATTAAGATTTCTCCTTTTTCCCCCTCCCCATTCAGGGAAACCCTGCCTCTCATTTTCTAATGACTTAGAAAAGTAACAGATTTACTAATGGCACAGCTCAACTTTAATCCCAGGAGGCAGTTTACTGGAACTGGAAAGTTCCCATACTTCCCAGCAATGTCTGATACCAGGATTGCCTGGCAATGCAAATGCTGCAGTAATGGGAACATCAGAACAGCATTGGCAGCATAACACAGAGATTAAAAGCACTGGCTAGTTTTGCACAGAACAGAGAAACAAGGACGTGCCT
Organism: Lathamus discolor; assembly: GCF_037157495.1. Taxonomy (NCBI): domain Eukaryota; kingdom Metazoa; phylum Chordata; class Aves; order Psittaciformes; family Psittacidae; genus Lathamus; species Lathamus discolor. The sequence goes on along the minus strand of NC_088884.1, from coordinate 78,769,141 downwards.
CATTATCAAGGTTACTCTTGTGCATTGAAATTTTTATACCATAGCAACTTTCTCATTATTCAACATTAGTCCTCAAAAATGATGCTCAAATTGAGCGAGAAACAGATGTGAAGCTGACTGGTCGGCAATTACATTATAATGGATTATAAAAGGGCTGGCAAAGGGGCCACTTATATCATTGTCCCTGCACATTAAGAGGTCTTTAGCACAGCCCATGAAGCTGGTCTTGCATTTAAAGTACAGAAACCAATGTGACTGCTAGGAGTTAACAAGACAGTTACCAGAGCTGCTTTTACCAGGAAGCAGCAGTGCTTCTTCTGACTCAGAAACACTTCTCCGGATGCTTGCTTAGTGATCAGGGCTTTTTAAGGACAAAGCCCTTTAACGATTTAGACTTTTAGGAGAACCATGGTAGCATGGAGACTTCCATACCCTGATCCCTGCCCCAGGACTGCTCACACCTCATAGACATCCTGGGTGCCAAGCAGGACTTGCTGCTCCAGGTTGACCATGCAGTGAGCAGTGGTGATAACCACATCTTCTCAGACCAGGCTGCCACTGTGGAAATGGAAATGGCCCAGCTGAAGGACATCCTCAAAGAAAGGGTCAGGTACATTTTGGGATGATGTGACTCCCATTTTGTCCTAGAATGTGAAATAATAAAGATGAGCCCAGCCTGGAAAACAAATTTTCCCTCACAGCATTAGTGTGCGGGACGCCCAGCTACCTGGAGTCCATGGGGGTCATTCCAAGCCATGGCTGAACCTTAGCAGCCACTTTCAGCCTCAAGGGTGCATGAGACAAATGGGACTCCAGAGCACACCAAAACAGAGGGGACCAGATGGGCATCTCACTTTCTTACTGGTTCAAGAGCTTCCCCAGGTCTTGATACTAGCCAGCGGTCCTTAGATTCATCCCCCTGATCCCAGCAGCCTACCCTCTCCCTGCATCACCCCTTCCTGTGCCTTTGTGCATTTTATGCTACGTGCAAACAAGAAGTACTTTTCAAAACAGAGGCGTGCCCTGCTCAGTTATTTATAAAGTGTCATCCCACAATCATTGCGCACTGCTTTTGCTTATGTGAAAGCAAGACACTGGGCAAAACAACTCTCCCGTGCAACAGGGGACCAGAGAGGCATCCTCTCTTTCCACCTCTGCAGCCTCTTTCTGCACCATAAACCAAGGAAGTCCTCAACAAAAACTCTGCAGCTACATTAGCTCACACCAGCCAGAGATCTCATCTTAACCGTTACCTCAGCTCATTGCCTCCCACCTTATGAGGGGGAATCAACCTGGGAAGCTGAACAATAAGGACTTTAATCCAGGTTTCGCTCCTGAGAAAACGGCATTCAATGACTGGAGGATGAATCACAGAATCACAGAATCACAGAATCCCAAGGGTTGGAAGGGACCTAAAAAGATCATCTAGTCCAACCCCCCTGCAAGAGCAGGGTAACCTACAGTACATCACACAGGAACTTGTCCAGGCGGGCCTTGAATATCTCCAGTGTAGGAGACTCCACAACCCCCCTGGGCAACCTGTTCCAGTGCTCTGTCACTCTTACAGTAAAGAAGTTCTTCCTGATGTTAACGTGGAACCTCCTATGTTCCAGTTTACACCCATTGCCCCTTGTCCTATCACTGGATATCACTGAAAAAAGCCTAGCTCCATCATCCTGACACCTACCCTTTACATATTTGTAAACATTGATGAGGTCACCCCTCAGTCTCCTCTTTTGCAAGCTAAAGAGACCTAGCTCCCTCAGCCTCTCCTCATAAGGGAGATGTTCCACTCCCTTAATCATCTTTGTGGCTCTGCGCTGGACTCCTTCAAGCAATTCCCTGTCCTTCTTGAACAGAGGGGCCCAGAACTGGACGCAATATTCCAGATGCGGCCTCACCAAGGCTGAGTAGAGGGGGAGGAGAACCTCTACTGACCTACTAACCACTCCCTTTCTAATGCACCCTAAGATGCCATTTGCCTTCTTGGCCACAAGAGCACATTGCTGGCTCATGGTCATCCTCCTATCCACCAGGACCCCCAGGTCCCTTTCCCCTTCGCTACTTTCCAGCAGGTCAACCCCCAACCTGTACTGGTACATGGGGTTGTTCTTCCCCAGATGCAAGACTCTACACTTGCCCTTGTTAAATTTCATCAAGTTTCTCCCCGCCCAACTCTCCAGCCTGTCCAGGTCTCGCTGAATGGCAGCACAGTCCTCTGGTGTGTCAGCCACTCCTCCCAGTTTTGTGTCATCAGCAAACTTGCTGAGGGTGCACTCAGTTCCCTCATCCAGGTCATTGATGAAAATATTAAACAGCACCGGTCCCAGCACCGACCCCTGAGGAACTCCACTAGTCACAGACCTCCAGCTAGATTCTGCGCCATTGACCACAACTCTCTGCCTTCTTCCTTTCAACCAGTTCTCGATCCACCTCACTACTTGATCGTCAAGCCCACACTTCCTTAGCTTATCTATGAGGATGCTGTGGGAGACAGTATCAAATGCCTTACTGAAATCAAGAAAAACTACATCTACCGCTCTACCATCATCCCTCCACCTAGTCACTTCCTCATAGAAGGCTATAAGGTTGGTCATACATGACTTCCCCCTCATAAAACCATGTTGGCTGTTCTTAATGACCCCCTCGTCCTTGATATGCCTAGTGATGGAGTCAAGAATAAGTTGTTCCATCATCTTTCCAGGGATGGAGGTAAGGCTGACCGGTCTATAATTACCCGGGTCCTCCTTCTTGCCCTTCTTATAGATTGGTGTGACCTTTGCCATCCGCCAATCCTCAGGCACCTCGCCCATTTCCCACGACTTACCAAAGATGATGGAAAGTGGCCTAGCAATGACCTCCGCCAGCTCCCTCAGCACCCGTGGGTGCATTCCATCCGGACCCATCGATTTACAGATGTCCAGTTTGCATAGCTGATCCCTAACCCAATCCACATCTACCAAAGCAAACTCCTCCTTTGTCCTGACTCCTTCTGGGGCTATAGAAATCCGGGGCCCTCGGGGAGAGTCTGCAGGAGTAAAGACAGAGGCAAAGAAGGCATTCAGCACCTCTGCCTTCTTTATATCCTCTGTCTCCAGGGCACCCACTTCGTTCAGCAGTGGGCCTATATTG